>NC_057942.1:12504653-12823153 GCF_018555375.3 Anguilla rostrata | reverse complement strand
TCCCCATCGCCTCCCGGATCCCGTTGGAGGCCAGGTAGCAGTCGATCAGCCCTTGGGGGAGGAAAGGAGGCGGGAAACATGAATGAAGGAGAGGCCAAGGTAAACCTAGCTCCAGTGGTCGCTACACTCAACGGTTCTGTTCCACGATAAGCACAACGTGGCATATTTTCCACTTTATTATTTTTTTTAACGTTTTTGGGAGGATGTTTTTACAGTGCAACATCGTCTCAGTTCAAGGAAGTGCAGTTAAGCATTCAGTCTCCTCCAAAGAGCTTATGGCCAGCCAGAGCTTCTTTTCACTCCGTAGTGCACCAGCTAGATATGTGCAGTCATTACGTTGGGAGAAACACACTTCAATTCATTTGCAGCTGGTGCAAGCAGAATCAATCAAAAGACATCTGATACATATCTGATAATGCTCCCTCTCTCCCTGGGCAACGCAACGGGCAATTATGCCCAGCCTGCGTTCCCTGTGCCACAGCCAGCCTCGGCACAGGCAGGGTTGGATACGGAACATGGATACAGATGGTATACAGAACACTCTCCGGGCCTTGCCTTCGTAGCAGTCGAGGCGGCAGGGGGCGAGGCGCATGGCCTCCCGGAAGTGGATGATGGCCTCCTGCACACGGCCCATGTTGCGCAGCGCTGCCCCCTTCAGGAGGAGCGCCTGAACGCTGTTGCTGTTCAGCTGGATGGCCTTGGCGCCCAGGTAGAGGGCGCGAGAGTAGCGCTTGCTGTAGAAGCTGTGGCAGCTGAAGGGAGAGAGCACAGACGCACAGGAAGTCATTTCTAGTTCCCTTTCCTTCTTTCAGAAGGTTTACCACACGAGGTCTAAAACAGACTTGTCTTTTTCACCGCCCCTGTGGCGAAGCGCTCTCACCCGGAGATGACCCAGGGCTCCGCGTGCTGGTCGGAGATGTTGAACAGTCGCCCCCCCAGGACCTCCACGTCCTCCAGGTGCCCCTCGCGAGCCATCAGGTAGCCGTACACGTCCATGCCTGGTGAACCGCACAGCCGTTAGCCAAGTCATCACCGAGTCCCATACACAACATTCCCACTCACTTCACTGCCTTTACTGCACAGTCCCAAAAGGGCTGAAAACACTGAGGCAGTCAGCCAGAAACCACTGGGCCAACACAACATAATTTATATCAAAACTTTCCACAGACTTTAAACAGACTGTTTTATGAGCTCATAACTAAGCCTGTCTATAACACAGTGTATTTCTGGCAAGGCGACAACATTTTGTCCCCGTAGTTCTGTAATCCAGGGAAAACTTTCACCTTTGATCAGATAGGGATCCAGCATCTGGGCCTGCTCAAATTTTAGGATGGAGTTCTTGGTGTCCCCTGCCCTGAAGTACAGGTCTGCTAGGCTCACCAGCAGATCCACATTGTCCCGCAGCAGAGACTTCTTCTCCAGTGAGCTATACAGGAAACGTAGGAGAAAATATTTGAGGAGCACTACAATACCCAGCTTGCCTTTCCCCCTAGGGAAATTATGATGGGATAAAATTAAGATAAACCCCAATCAAGCAATACATGCAAACTGTTGATAATTCCTCTCTTTACACTTTTCGAATAGCACAGCTTTCTTTCCAGCACTTTGTAAAAAGAAATACCAGAACCTATGGCAATGGTTTCAGAAGTGCATTGCCCAAGAGATTCAGACAAACAGTTAAGGTAATTTAGGAAAAAGTCATGCAAAATGTGAGTGCCTCCCATTTTATATAGTAAAGAATTCCAAGAACAGTATCAAAATTACAACTGAATTATGTCATTACAGTATTGCTATACTTTATTTTTATATGCTGTGAGTTTCAGTAATATATACATTTATTTGACCTTGATAAACCACACTGGCTGGTTGCTAGGTTACTAGGTGGCCTGACTGACAAAGGTAGTTTGGAAACTATGCTATGTTGAGCCAATATCATGGTATAAGCTCCAATTCAGTTTGGGGTTTTTCAACAGAATTAAAACTGCATTTGTTTTTGAGCACAGTAACAGGGCCAATGTGAGTAACTGAAGTAGTAGTGTAGTGTCATTTACCTTGTAGTGCATTTCCACTACGTAGTATTACAGAGTAAATATGTTTAAGATAACGTTTAAAGACTTTTGGATGTGTTCTGAATGAGTCAAGTAACAAACAGAACTCTAAATTCTGACAGAACCTCCTTGATGGGCTAGAAAGTTCTTACCATTAATAAATAAATAAATAGGAACACCCTCAGTAAAGAACCGATTCCATTAAGGGTACCACAGTCAGCTATTCACAGGGAGGGGCTATTCAGGGAGATTAAACAAACCATGACCACACAGTAATGACAAAGGACTATATGGCCTGTTTGCATAATTTATCGGTTTGACAACTTCTAGAGAAGGCCAAAAAAGCATTCCGGTTTGAGTTGCCCTAAGATGAGAAAAGACTGCAAGACCTAAAAGCACCAAACCTGCAGGCTGAAAAGCAAACAAATAGCAGTGAGAGCTAGACTACTCACAGAGCTACAGAGCTAGTTTACTCACAGAGCCAGTTTACTCACAGAGCTACAGAGCTAGTTTACTCACCAGATGGTGTTGATGGCTCTGTGGTTGTCCCCAGCATGGATGAAAGCGTAGGCCTTTATCCACACAGAGAGCCAGTCCAGATTGGGAATGCTCTGAATCACGTCCATGGTCATTGACGCCACTTCAGCTCCTTTCACCGACAGAGAGAGAAGGCCTGCAACAGACACAAGTAAGAACCGTCTAATACTGAGGAGACGCCAACATGGAGCCCATGGCATTGAGAGACGGAGGGAAACACTCGTTTATGCTCCGCCACTGAAATTGAGCGCCATACCAATTATGGCGTCGAGTGCCAGGGGGCACTGCCTCAGGACTTCTTTGTAGCTGGTCACCGCAGACCGCTCCTGACCCGCCTTTCTGTACAGGTTAGCCAGCATCATGTTGATCTACAAAAGGAGGGGGGGGGGGGGATAAAACCACACCTGCATTTCACTGCACACCACTATTCCTGTTGAATAGCTCAATAAAATAACTGCACTGTACGTGAATAATGTGCTCAATAATTTTGGGTTAAGAACACCATGAAGAGCAATGAAGCGTGGCTTAGACAGATCAGCCATGCAGACCTTGGGGGTTCTCTGGCGGGAGGGGATCCCATCCAGCACAGCGATGGCGTCCCTGTCCAGCTTCAGAATAGTATAGCATTCGGCAATCTTGTACTTCACTTCGATCTCGGAAGGAAGGCTCTAAAATCAGGCAAAAATGCAATCAGTTTAATCCAAAGAGCATTGTATCAGGAAAAACAAATAAGTACAACACAAACATAGATGTGTAAATCGTAAAACCTAATTTCACTTTGGAAGGCCACAACAGCACGCACATAACTTGCACATTTGCCAAAATACATACCTGCATTATATATACATACACATATATATTTTTATTATTGCTTCCAGCAGATGTACCCTTTAGCACATTTGTTCAACCTTCCACTGATCACTGACCGCACGGGATAAGAACAGGTGACCTAAATGCACAGGTGAAAACTCCAGACCGAAACAACTGTCAACCAATTTCTGTTCTTTGCTCAACAGCACAGATCTTTGAACATTTTGTTTACAAGTTGACAAGTATGTCAATATCTGAAAGACACCTTCTCTGATCAAGGCAAACTCTCAGGTGAAATCTTTTGCTGATTTATCAAAAGACTTTGACCTTGCTAACAATAAAGTTAAAATATATTTTAGAGCACACTATAATGGTTTAATTTCCAAATGATCCGAAATAATCCTTGCCTAAATAACAATGTGTTGTAATTTCAGGGCAACAATCAAAACTTGTCCAACTTAAGAGGGGTGCTACAAGAGTTGAAAAACTCCTCTGCTTTTATTTCTCTTTATTAATGAGTTCCCATTATCATAATATAAATGTCCATGATACAGTACTATAGACGTCAAGATAAAATGAATCGCATTTGGTTTAGTAGGACTGACATCTTGCAGAAACCAAAAAGATGAAACATTATGAAATGAAATCAGTCTTTTGAAAAAGGTGATTTTAAAATAAAACGAATTATGAAATAAAAATTAGAATAAATGTAACAATATTGTTGTAAAAATGGAGAATATGGAGAAATAACATTTTATAATAATTGGTTGGGCATTTTGTAACTGTTGAATCATTTCTAAATGTATGGACTCATATTGCCACATTGATGCATACTTAATTATTTGACATAAATGGGATTCCGTATTTGATTCGGCAGCCAACAGAGGGTGCATTTAAGGAAGTCCAAGAAACACAGAACATTGCATTTCGAATATTCGTTGTTATACGGCATGTTAGCGTAGAACATATTACGATGTATCCTGACAACTGAATAAGAGCGTGAGTACAGGCAAATAAGCCATGTAGCGGGCCTACATACCTGTGACTGCAGCGAGGACGCAGTGCCCCCCGTAGAAGGACGCACTTTGGAGGTTTTACTCAGTACCTTCTTCTGCTGCAGAGCCATCCTATACTTGCACCCTGCGTTTCTGTACTCCTTGTCGTGAAACAGTGCGTCTGCATGGTACACCAGTAGCTGGTACTTCTGAGACGGGGAGAACAGTTCTCTGCAAGACAAGGAAATATAGACGTTTATTAGATGGAGCACATGCCATGTGCGATGTGAATTAGACATAACGGTTCACAATAGTTGCGGCAGAGTAGATTAAACAGTGAACGGATCCAAATAGCAAAACAAACAAAAAAAGTTGATGCCATCGGGATCGTATGCAAGCTAGCTGTTAGCTACAGTCGTCTACCTGGTGGTTAGCTAGCTTCAACGAGTGTGTTAATACTAGTTAATTAACTCCAGTTGGCAGCGTATCTGCATGATATTGTAGCGAATATTAGACAACAGAAAGAAGAGAAAGCAAGCGAACGAGTTGTATAAATAATGTTGACTACGTACGGGTTGTTATTGCTCATTGTCAGTAACAGGCTGCTTATTATCCGCACGTTCGAATGAAGTCCTGCAGCCGCCATATCCCGAACATGGTCTATGACATTCATCTTTTACTATTTCTGTTATTTTACGTATTTGAAGAAATAAGAAATATAACAAAACAATCTTCGACTGTAATATTGCTATGTAACGAAGCTTACGCCACCAGACAAGATACTATTTGTACATTTGTATCAAATATGGCGCCTCCGGGTCTTGAAGTAGGTCCTTAACTGGGATTGTTTGCGTCTTATAAAAGTTACCAACAGGATAGCTGGCTAGCCACCCAAGCCTAGGTGAAAGCAATATTAAAAAACAGATAATATGAATAATTGTATACATTTAGAGAGCATTTAAGATAAATGCAAATATGATGTGTCTAGATTCAGATAAACTCACAGCCGCTTCCTTATTATTGTTCAATTTCTATTCAGGAGACTTGTCAGGGCTACCCCACGTCCGTGCGCATGCGCTGTAAATGAGCTTAAATCACTCCAGGAGCCCTAAATGTGTCAGACACAGAGGCAGCCAGGGAAGCGAAGAAAGGCAATTGGTGGGTTCTATCTCCTTTCCTTTTTATTTGTTTATCAGTATTCTTTCAGTGATAGATAGCTACGTCTATTTTCTATTGAAGCTCACGTACCATGACTGAACAATCAGCGCTGCTTCTTCGAAAACAGCTAGCAGGTAAGAGCTCTAAATCTTAAATGATCTTGGCTAAATGTAGCTAGCCATGCTACGGCGCAACAGTCATAGTTAGCTACCGCGGCTGTTTGTTTACATGAGTGTTAAACAAGCCAGCTATCGATAGCTAGCTTTTTCTTCATTGTCGTACTCTGGCTACTTTCTGTTGTGTTTTGAGTGTATACAATACACTTGGCAAGTAAACTGACCAACAAGCCATTCTTTCCCCTCTTGGCTAGTCATGGTAGTAGGTAGTTATTCCCATATTTGGATAGCGAATGTTAGCCAGCTAATAAGCTAGACAGCAAATGATTGGATTGTGCTGTGACGCTAGCTAGCCAAATTTATGCTTAAGCTGTCAATGCCTACCTACGTTAACGACACTGCTGAGCTATCCAAATACAGCTGACTGGCTAGCAAACGTTGGTTCCTGGCCAGCTAGCTTGTTCCTAAGCAAGGACCAAGATAATGGAATGTGGCGTGCAAACTAGCTAACTTGGCTTGCAGGTAAACCAACGTGTTATTGTAATGATGAATTTGTACGAAAGATTGCTTTGTTGCTAGCTGACGAACAAAGGAATAATTAGCTATAATGTTAGCTACATTGATGCAGGAAACCTGGTTTATGTACGCAGCGTTGGTTTGCTAGCTAACCTATCTCTACGTTAGCTAACGTTAAGCGACCAGATGGAGAGTTCGTGTAACCAATAGGTTAACCAATTTCAGATCCTAGTTAGGAAATGGACTACATTGACAAATTGATAACTAGAAAGCATTAGCTATGTAATGCTGGAATTAAACTGTTTTCGCTTGTCAGCCCTAAGGTTAGCTAATTAATTAACAATTGAGTTGCCTAGCTAATGCTAATGGCCACTTGTCACTCGTAGATTGAATGTGCCAATTTACCATAGTTTTCTTTTCGTATAAACAATATTAAGCTAGCATAAAGTATATTTGATATGGCTACCTCAACATAAGATGTAATTATATACCTAGGTATAATTGAGAAGTTGTTCACCACTGTGTATGCTGGTTTTCAGTCCAACCGCTATTGCAACCTCGGAATTGTAACAAGCTAAATTGTTCCTAGGCATTTAATGCCTAGTGAGGGATACTTTAGTTAGGCCATATTGTGTCGGGATAAATTAGAATAAATTGACATTTGCAGTATTCACACCTGAGAAGATGTATGTAATCAGTCAGATCTGCTAATACTTTAATTATCTGTAATGTGGTAGCTATATGCTGTATGCGCTAAATGATTATTTTAGAAAGGTATCGATAACATTTTGAATTGATTCAGGTGTTTATTGGGTGACAGGTGAAATTAACTGCGGTGTAATTGCTGAGCGGGCACCTGGTCTCCGAAACTAAACCATTTGGTGTAAACGAAAAGTTCAATCAGCGAAGCCAATGAAACAAGTTCTATGATAAATTTAAGGGACAAATTAAAGAACCTAAACGTTTTCAACAGACTTAACTGGTAAATATAATGGTTGTGTTGTAACCAAAGCCAGCTTACACCATGGGTCCCTACTGCAGTATATAATAGTTGTGCAGCATAGTTAGGCTATATCATAAAAGCATGTTTTTGAGCTGGAACATCTTGATCTGCATAAATTGTGTGTGCTAGTGAGAAACTGGAAAAGGCTGTTGGGAAAGGAGGGAAAAAACTTTGAATAAATATGACATGCCCCATTCCTCCCACCAATCGCAGTGTGAATCGCCTAGGAGAGAGTACAGGTCTCCTAGATTAAAAGAACATGGATTTAGAAGTATGCTACTCCTCTTGGGGAAATACTGCACTTTCATCCTCTGAGGTCATGCATTTTTAAGACTTGGTGCATCAGATTCCAGTTCTCTTTTGATGGGCAGTCAGACTTGAAGGCTAAGTTCACATTACAGGCCTTAATGCTCAATTACAATTTTTTGCTCAGATCCAATCTTTTTGCATTGACTGTTCCAAACCATTCAGGTTTAGTGACCGATATCTGGCATAAATGTGAACAGACTTCTGGAAAAACCCACATGCATGCATTAACAACAAAAAACATAATGTTAGTGAAACAGTCCATCATGGAAACGGACAAAATAGCGGTGCAAGCGTTCATCAAGATTATTTGGTTTGGAGGTGGGATGATGCTTTATCAGTCATTGAAGATGATGGGGAGAAGGCGGAGGAAGGCCCAAGGAGTGATGATAATGGTGATCTGCACCTGCGCAGTGAAGTGTAACATTGAAAGAACCACATGAATTTCACAGCAGTATCATGGCCACAGATCAGATATGTATCCGGTCTAGGACCACGTATGGAAGTGGCCAAAATATATGAAAATGTCAGATTTTTTTTTGTTCACACGGCTCATAAAAAGTCAGATCTGTGTCACAGGTAGGCAAAAAAAATTGGATTTGGGCCACTTCAGGCTGTAATCTGAAAGTCTTGATAAAACAAAACTGTGTTAACTGAGTGTCAGGCTCAGTTGGGCTGGACTCCCACAATTCCACTCATCTCAATTTGTCTAAATTCAAACAAGCATCCGTCTGAAATGGTCACTAGTGAAACACTGATTCATTCAGCATTGTTCTCTCCTGTTCTCAAGGCTTAATGGTTTGAGGTATGGTTTGGCAGTTTGCTGTCAATGGTGTTGTAGCGCATTGGTCTCAATATATCTGTAATGGAAAGTCATTGCAGATGATCTCACATATTAAATGAAAGCTGGAAATGTCATGGACTGCTAATAGCAGATCAATTTAGTATCTTGGTTTAATTTAAGATGGACAGAGGACACACAGTCCTGAGAGATCTTCCCATTGAGACTGTACAAGATGAATGATAACACTGGAAATGGGATTGTTGCTTTTTTTTTTTTAGTCTGTTCATTTATTTTTGAAAATGTAGAAGAGTGACTGCCACTAATTCCAGCATTCATCAGGCTGGCTAATCATTGGGTTTTTAATCTGATTTTCTTCTCGCATCTCACTTCTCCATTTGCATGCTGTTATTTCTGTGTCGCATCCGATTCACTTTAAACCACCTTATTACATTGACCAGCCAGGTTTCAATGACCCAGTCAATATTGTGTGCTTGAATTATTTAAGATAATTAATTGCTACATCTACAGCTGGGATCAGAATTTCTTCTTTTTTTCCTGTTTAATTTCTATTGGGAATTTGAAGCCATTTTGGAATTGAAGTTTTATTTTTATGAATGCATTGCTTATGTGGAGTTGGAACAGGCATAAAAATATATGGACTTTACTTTTCCAACAGCTTAATCCAGTCATTGACATTTTTGTTATACAGTAATTGTCCTTTATTATGCTTTCTCTCGCTTTGTTTTTTAAAATACAGCTTTTTACACTTTTAAAGATGTGAAGGTTAATGTTGCATGATTTATCCCATCTGCCCAACTAGCAAATGTAGTATCAGGTATATTTGTGATGTTTCATCAAGGTCTTTTCTTCCTGTTAATCCCACCAGCGTGCATTCGCTTGTTTCCTTTCACTCCGTATGATGATATTCTATTATGTGGCATGTTTTGATTTCAGAGCTTAACAAGAACCCTGTGGAGGGCTTTTCAGCTGGCCTTATAGACGATGATGATATCTACAAATGGGAGGTGGTCATCATTGGCCCACAGGACACACTGTTGTAAGTGGCTTGGTGTTTTGAATGTTGCCAACCCAGAATGTCCAGTTGCCTGTAGGTTTATTATTTATTGTTATTTGAACAAACTTTGATGTACTAGAACAGCCTTCAATCCCCAATTAATTATATTTTTCTACTGTAGATGGTAAAAGTGATGAAATCATTTTTTGTTAATCACTTTTTCCTTCCCTTTTTAGTGAAGGGGGATTTTTTAAGGCCTACCTGACCTTTCCATATGATTATCCATTGAGGCCTCCAAAGATGAAGTTTATCACTGAAATCTGGCATCCCAATGGTAAGATGACTACTTGTTTTTGTATCATACTGGTTTCAGCCTGAATGTTTCTCAAGCTGCAACTGTGGCATCAGTGAATAATGTATTAAATGAATATAGATTGAAGAAACAGCTGAGCCCCTCATCAAACCTGCATCCTGAAGGTAACGCTAGCTCCCAGAGTAGCCCTCAAGAAACCATTTTAGCTTGTGGGGCACAGATGAAAGTGGTGCCTGCTGTCTAATATGGCTTCCTATGGCTCAGCTGCTCCAGCTGTTGATGCAAGACTCTTTGCTGATCTGCGACTCTTCCATAGTGGCGAAGAACGGCGACGTTTGCATCTCTATTCTGCACGAGCCGGGAGAGGACAAGTTTGGTTATGAAAAACCAGAGGAGCGGTGGCTACCCATCCACACAGTGGAGACCATCATGATCAGTGTAATCTCTATGCTGGCCGACCCCAACAGTGACTCGCCAGCTAACGTGGATGCTGCGGTAAGACGGCCCGCCCCCATGCTAATGCCACTGCTTGGGCATAACTTTCACACTACATCCCACTTTGATTAATTACCAGTGATGCTGTCTTAATTTCGGTCCAAGCTACAGGAAGTGTGTGTGTGTGTGTTTAAATGAATCTCAGTTGTCTTGGTTTATCCCTTTTTATGTACATTTATTAAGTGCACAGGGTAGTATATACTTGTACTTGTGGTAAATGGGAGCTTGTGCTAATGGCTCAGTGGCAGGGGCACTTTTTAAGTGGGTTTTAGTCACCTTATTTGCTGAGTCATGGTTTTAAATATTCTTTATTGCTGTAATGCACCAGAATACAGCTAGGTCTTTAGCATCTTTACTCTGCTGACCATAGGAAGTCAGGCCATATCGATGCTGTCATGCAGTAGCATTTGATTAATAAGTTAATAACCTCACCGGCTCATAACTATGCTTTATTGGAGATTTAGCTTATGGAGCCGAGATTAATAAGCTAATGGTTGTACTTCCTTTATGCAGAAAGAGTGGAGGGAGGATCCCAACGGGGAGTTCAAGAGGAAGGTGGCTCGCTGTGTACGGAAAAGCCAAGAAATGGCCTTTGACTAGACCATCCGTCAATGTTACAAAAATCCAGGGTGAGTACTGTAGATGCAGATTTGTCAATTACACAGGACATTAAAATTCTTTCCTTTATTAGCCTCCTTTGCTCAGTGAAGTGTTGCCATACACTTCATCTTCACCATAATAGAACTACTGTGGTGAAGATGAAGTGGTATTCTTCTATCTTCTTAAGCTGTTTGTGGACATTTTTGGCTAAATTGAATAATTAACATGGTACTCGTTAAAAATATTCTTATTTATTTCTTCCAGCTAAAGGAAATGGCTTCTTGAGGAAAATCTTTTCATTCTTCAATAAAAAAGGCTTTTTGTGCCGTGCTTTTGCTAGTCCGGGGACATGGAAAAACAACCAGGCAGCCATTTTGGTTGTTTCTGAAAGGTTCTTGTGTTTAGTGAGGAGTGAATGTCGGAAAAGTGTACCAGCTAAGTCATTTTTGATTTCCTACCTGGAAAGTGTATATTTAATTTAATTTATTTGAAGAATATTATAATAATGTAAAATATGTCACTACTGTAAATGAACTTGCTTTTTTATCAGCTGCTGAATGGTTTCTACTTTATACCAGGGTTCTTATGCAATTTCTTGGGTATTATGTTTGTGGTGCTTAAGGGGGTGGGGGAAAAAACAGAAAAGCCAGTGTCCTTTATTAACCCTCCATCATCATCATCACTTAGCAAGGTGAACGGCAAAATTGGGCACATTTACATTTCCCTCAGCAAGAGTTCAACCTTGTCTGTCAATCACTGCTGCCTTACCTTTTTCCCTTCTCTCTTCTGGTATTCCTGCTGTCACTATAAGCTGATCCTTACTAAGAGGCAAATTTTCTTCAGTTTTTAATTGACATTTGTTTAATAAACCAAAAATGAAAAATAAGCTGTGATTTATTTTATTTTTTTGGTGTATATAAATATGTACCATACTGGCACCTGGATTTACCTCAACTCTGGCTTGTTTTTTCCCCCCCAATCATTCTATAAATTTGAAATGTTTTCTCTCTCTTTCTGAAGTTGTCATTTTGGTGGAAGCACACTGACATTACAGTGCATGTGGCCATTGTTTGTTCTGCTGTTCTTTTGGCACACTTGATATCCTGCTCATTAAGCTTTAGTCCTGTGTATTATTTTTAGTGACTATTTTGAGAAATCACATGTCTAAATTTAAGAGTCCAATCACCACCCTTTGAAGACTCTAGAAAGCCTTGTGTGAACAGGTGATTCTTTTAGTCGTACCATAAGGCAACATTTACGAAGGCACAAACAGGAAAAAATTGAAAAGCTGTTACTGTTCTCATGTGAATTCTGCTGGATTTTTTTTTTTTTTTTTTTAAATCATTCTTTCATCCATGGGTGTGGTATAACAAATGGTGATGGGTTGATATGTTGAAGGGCCATACCGTTTGTTTGCATTTAGATGACAACAGATAGTAATGTTGTTACTTTTGTGACGCCACATTTCCTGTCATTACAAGTGCTCCTTTAGCATTGGCGCTGTGAATTGTCGTTTCTGTGCTTCCTGCCAGCCACCCCCACCACCCCCCCCCATCATAAACTGTCCTCCTTTGACCGGTACGCACTGTATTCATACCAGATAAATGGAGCATATCAAACATCATGAAGCAATACAAATGGGAAAATCACACCTTTTCTTCATCTAAATGGTTTATTTCAAGAGTAAATCCCCCCCCCCTTTTTTTACCCTGATGTATTTTGATCACCACTTGTTTTGTGAAATGTGTATTCAATCTGAGCCCCAATAAAGTGTGTAAAAACTTATTTTTGGATTTCCAGCGTGACATTGTCGTCATCCTCAACCACAAAATGTTCTTTTTCTTAGGGCACTGGCCATAAATAAGAAATGGACTGAATCAGATTAAAGAAGATCAGAAGTAGTTGTATAATTGGCAAAGAGATGGGGAAGTATTCCCCCTCATTTCCCAGAGTAAGCTGAGGGGGAACGGTATAGTACAGTGGTCCTCAATCTTACCCAGAAAGGGCCGGTGTGGGTGCAGGCTTTTGTTCCGGCCAAGCAGTGACACACTTGATTCCACTAATCAAGGTCCTTAGCAAAGACTACTCTAGTGGTTGATTAGTAGAATCAGGTGTGTAACTGCTCAGTTGGAACAAAAGCCTGCACCCACACCGGCCCTTTCTGGATAAGATTGAGGACCCCTGGTATAGTAGCATAGTAATTTGCAGTTGACTAACTTCCAGAATGTTTTGGGGAATCAATTTGTTTTATTAAGCACCAGCCTAACAATGAATTGGCCAACAAGTCATTTTCATTTAATTACAACCATGATACACAGTATAAAAAAACACCAAAGGTTGCCCAAACAGACAAAAAGTTCAACCTTGCAGTTGAATTTTCCAGTGGCTGTCTACTGTCCTGGCGCAGACAGGCTTTTGTTCATAAATTGTTTCTTCACAAAGCAAATCCACCACTAGAAGGAAAGACATTAATCAACTTTTATACCACAAGAAAGTAAGGTTAGCATCAGCACTGGATAAAAACTTTTAGTTTTAGTCAGTAGATACACTTCATGCATACTGTATGCTTTGCAAAGCATTTCACACAGCCTACAATCAAATCTAATCGGGGGATAAATGGGATCCTGGGACAATGGGACTGACCAAATTTGTGAAGGTTCTTGACAAGGGGTTAGCAAACGTCCCTGAAGAGCAGACATCTGACAGAAGGAGTAACTCTTTAAACCTCACCTTGCTGGGCTTATCCGTTTGGGGGTCGAAAACACGGTCGCACAGCCTCAGACCCGTCTCCTGTCGAATCTGCTGTAGGTAGCCTCTCATGGTCTCTGTGGACAGTAGCATAGATTTTACATCCATGTGCTTCCAGACAATATGTAGCTGATACACACACTTATCTGATAAACAATCTCAACTTCCTCAGTAACCTGTAAAGATAATTCTACCAGGAAGTATCTCTTTTTCCATTACCCTCTTCCTGCTTGTTTGTGGGCTTGGCATACATGGCATTGAGAGGGAAACCTGGTTCTCCTGGAATCGGGAAGTTTGTGATTCCCAAGGTGTACATTTCTTTCTCTCCTTGGCCCCTGGAGCTACACTGCAAATGTCAAAACCAGATTAAAAGGTCAACACACAGACAAATTAACTGTACCATGCTAAACACATATAAAAATGTAATGCGCCTATGATCCTGGGCTTTGCATACAATGCCCTGGTGAACACTTGCTGAATATAATACTTGCAAATTACAGGACATTCATACCTTCTGTAACTTCTTAAGGCATTCCGAAATGTACAGGGTCACGTAAATCAGGGTTCTGTCCGCTTCATTCTGGGGAGAAATAGAAACACAGGAGTTACCTTTACAATGATAAAAGGCCATCTTTATTCTCATTTCCTGGTTTTCATGCAGGATAAGAGATTAGCATTTTTATCTAATCAATATTTTTATTCAAAAGTCGTGTTCATAATATAAAGTATATGTATGTACTGTATAGTTCCGTGGAGTATGTTGTATTTATAACAAATACAACTCCTAATTAAATTTAAAACTACCATACATGCTCTAAAGCAACAATAGCAGTGCTTAGAGAAAATAAAATCAGTACGCAATATGAAAATCTAAACAAGGCAAATGTACTCCATCCAAGTTACACATCTGGCATTCCTGGAAAAAAAATAGTATATGTAAAGTGCCACCTGTTTCTGACTGGCAAACAGGAGTCTCACCTTAATTTCATAGTTTTTGAAGAATACGTTAGCTTTGAAGTAGTAGATGGCCTCATCAATGATGTCTGAATCTTTGGCTGAAACAGTAAACATATATACAATATATACAAATGCAATATGACATTTTCACGTTAAACATGTATACAATGCCACACTATTCTTTCATGGTGGCTTAGAAAAGTAGTGTGCTGAAAGTACTATTTTCAGTTTGTGTCACACACCATCAACTTCATTCTTGTGAACTTATTTGAAACTATGTGCTTCTATTTGCAAAAAAATATCAATTAAAATGTTAACATGCTATACTTTCAAATATACCACATGGCTGAGCAACATACTAAAGGTACTAGGCATGTGTGGGGGTATATTTATGTAGACAGTGAATTAAAAAAAAAAAACAAAGTCTCAGAATGTGCCAGTACATGATATTAACATCGGATTTGTGGTGGGCTATCACTTTAAGGTTGACTTCGCTCCATTGCTTCGCTCCCTGAACATTTCCAAATAAGGAAGCAAGCGTTTGTTGTAGCCACGCTGGCTAAGTGGGCGTGAAACTCAAATTTTCACCCATACACAATCCAACAATAGTCGTTCATGTACATCAAAAAAGGAGCCGTTTTCGGACAGTATCGTTCATCATTGATAACACTGCAGTATGTCACACGGGACTTAAAAATACTTACTCTCTCTGGGAGCGGGACCTTTAAACTGGGTTTTCAGGGGAAGCAAAGCCATGTTCCCCACCAGCTTTGAGTCAGAATCCATCAAATTCGAATGATAAGCCTATTGTTAAACAAAACAGAAATGTTTAGTAACTTACAACTAAATTTGAAAAGTTTGCATACACTATGGAAATAAATTAAACAAGAAATCAATCTAGCCAATTGCTTTTTGTAACACAGTTATTTACCAATCTTTTTCCTCATTCTGATATCTAGGCTATATGTCCCTGACACTGACAGGTACGTTATCATAGTAGCAGCAGGGTAACATAACTGCCTAATAGATTTGGTATTTCCCTATAAAGATTGACATCAAATAATCTAGCAAACGCAGCGAGACATACAGGAATTCATCTAATGTTGCAAAGTAATAATAATGTCTTAAACAACAACCAACAAACAAACACTAGTTAGCAGCTAGCTAGTTATTGCTTTCAGCTAGCCACTTCCTTAGCTAGCGGCTGCTACTTATCCATTTGGTATCTAAAATACTAGCTCTATCGACCGCGCCTGTAAATACATTCACTGTATGGCCAAAAAGAAGCAAATATACAGCGGAAACGTTATAGTGGTCTGAGGTAAAAGATTATGTAAAAACACTTACCGGCATCTTGAATTTGAAGCTAGCTGGCTACCCTTCCAGACTTGCTACAGCAGAAAAAGCTACCAACCACAGTCTCTGCAACCAACCTACAAGTTAGAGCATATTTTTTGGCGAAACCACACATTATCGCCACCTACGGTACCGGAGTGTGAATAACAGACGCACGAGGACCCGTACCGTGGTCCCCAGATACCGATACATTCCTGGATATTTTTTTACAGTCTATAAGATTCAGGCGAATCACGATTTTAGAGATAAATTATTATCTTTCTTCAACGGCCACCTCAGCAGGCTATGGTTTGACATACACACAATAACTTTAGTTCCAAGTTTTATTGATACATTCAGTTACAATAGTTGTTATCAGAAATGTGCATCAGGTGTAAAGCTGTTGAGAATTTTAAGTTTTTAGGTACACTTGAACCTAGCTAAATACATTTTTAAATGAATTTGGAATGGAAGATATACTGTTCACCAGGTTGTGGGTTGGTGAAGCATATCTCCATTCTTTTTAATAAAATCATAGATGCAGGTGCTGGGACACGCCTCCAAGCATGTGCCTGCTGTACAGCCCTGGAATTTGTGCACTTTTCAGGGTTTCCTACAGCAGTGGTTCTCAAACTTGGACCTGGGGGCCCATGTGTATGCTGGTTTTCGTTCCAACCACAATTTCAATTCTAGAATTTTAACAAGCTGTTATTTTTTCTTAATTATGTACTCATGTTTAGAGGGATCATTTACCCTCTTAAGCCACATTATGTCAGAAATAGCTATGCATGGCATTAAATTCCAATGTTCACAATGTGCTTATTGAGCTGTATTGCAAACAATTGCATAAAAAGAGGTAAATTATTTTTAAATGATCAAATTAAAGTCTGAGGTGAATCAATAGGCTCCTAAGTGGTTAAAGTGTGGAGACTTGACCCTTAAAACAAATCATCTGGAAGATAAAGAATTCAAAGACAAAGCAAATTGTAATCTGCCAAACCTGTACTGTACCCACAGGTTTAAGAAAAAAAGTTTATGAAATTAAACATGTGTTCAATAACCTAATTAGGAACTTATTGATGAACCTCAGTCTTCAATTTGATTATAAATATACATATTTCATGTTTTTATTTAATTGTTTGCAATATAGCTCAATATGAACATGGGAATTTTATTCTTCATGGCATGTACAGCTATTTCCGGCATAATGTACCTGAAGAGAGTAAATAATCCCTCTAAAAAAGCACCAAATTAAGAAAAAATAACATCTTGTTAGAATTGCAATTGTGGCTGGAACGAAAACCATCTTACACGTGGGTGCCAAGGACCGGGTTTGAGAACCATTGTTCTACAGAAATCAGTAACATTCAGACACTCCCTCCTTGCAAACATTAACTTATGTGACCTCATTTAATTACACAGTATTCGGATACAACTTCACACTGCCACACAATAAAACTTATTGTTTGTTTTTCCTTATTTTTTTCTTCCTGCTACTCCTGAATTTCCCTTCTAATTACATCAGAAATATTACTTGGGAAACCAGGGTAACACTGCAGACCGATTTTTGGAATGGTGTTTCTATAGATAGCCTATATACAGCCTACTTTTTATGTTATAAAAATCTATTATACAGGGAATACGTCGCTTTTTCAGATACGCAGGCGCAAGAGAGAGTGCTTCGTGGGGTGTATGTCCCTCCTGTTACACGACCTTTTCCGATAAGTAAAAGGGAGCACACTGCAACGTTAAGCACCGTCGCTAAATCTAAACTATTTGTAAAAATTGCGAAAAGACAAATTATGAGAAAACAAGTGACATTCGTGGAACAAAACAGTAACGGAGAACATCTAATCCAGCACGAAAGCAGTCGCTACTTAGCAACGAGGTAAGCATGCATGGATAACCTGATATCAAGGATAGATCAAATAGTCCGTGATTCTGGTAACAGAAACTAGCAGTGTCGATTGGGCTTTGGAAATATCAAGTAGGTCAATAGCTGTTTAAGGGATTGTCACATATTTTATTGTTGTCTTTAAGAAATTATACAGTTATAACAGCTATAAAACTTCTGCTGAGCTGTAGCAGTTTTTTTAGGGTGACATTTCTTACATTGGCTGTGTAATTCTCTGTGCTGTTCATAACGATATTGCCAGAAATTGTATTGGACGACCGTCCGTTAACGCTTACATTTTATATAGGTAGCCTGCACACGTTTATATAACGTTTTTCGATATAGAAATACTAGCACATGGTTAGTTAATAGATTATTTTACTATTATTTCTCCTAGGTCTGCAGGATCTTGTCCACAAAGGGGCAAATATATAGGTATGTACTACTGCATGTTATTTATTTTACTTGGATGTTTCCAAGTAGCCAAATACTTATACTTTAAGCCGTCGTTCTACTTGAAACGGAATTTCCTGGGAAGGTACTGGTGTGCAGTTACTTGTAATGGTACACCTGGTGATCTGTGAATAGGGACAGTGGAAATTGACTGTAATAGGAAGCTGTTCTCTCTCTCTCTCTCTTTGCATTAAGGGAGCGGAGGGAATACAGCTGTTGCCATGTTTTCAGTTACATCACAGCGGCCCAGTTGTTAGGAATAGCATGTTAAATAGATGCACATTATTAGTTTAAATAAGTTGTATTTATAATACTGAACTTTACTTTTATATTGATTAAATCACCATTCAGCAAAGTGATGACAATTGCTATTGTCAAGAAAGAAAAATATGTTTTGAGGCTGATTTATGCATGGTGTATGTTATTTAGTTTTTATGACATTTAACTGTCAATGACAGGTTCTGACAGTCAGTTCAGTGGTCATGATACCAGTGCCAGAGGCCAGAGAAGATCCCATTTCAAGGCCCCTCCACAGCAGACGTCTGAAGCCCATCAGATTAAAACTATACACATTCCAAAGTCTTTAATGGCTGCTCCATTTTTACAGGTAATCAAACTGATATTTTTCTTAAGTTTTGACTGTTTGTACACACTCTATTTGCTGCAATTCTAGCAATTTATAAAATTTATAAAATTCCCTAAAACTGTATTTGCTTGTTCATAATGTGTAATCTTTTTCCGAAGCGGTGCCTTTCCTGCAATCTTAGTGATGTGATAATTCACGTTTGTTTCATTTTATGTGCCTGCATACATTGTGAAGTGAAAAGTGTTCTGTTTATTTAGATTTGGTTGTTTTTCTATGGTTGGTATAATATTGAATGACTCACAAGTAGTATCTTCACACTACATCAGCAGTATTAGCAAAAACCCATCCACTAACCACATTCTGTATACCTTCCAGCATCCAAGCCTGACACATGGGCAAAAACGTTACCTGTACAGCATTGCCAACGTGTACAGCACAGAACATATGCAGAGACTGATGAAAAGACACTACCTCGATGTGTTACACCACTGCATCAGAGCAGGTTTGCAATATCTCCTACACTTGCCTGAATGGGAAGGGACAAGGAAAGTACATTCTACATTTGATTTAAATTATCATTGGCACTGATGCTACATTGCAGGACTTTGTAATATGTAAACCTCTGTTGGTTTCCTAGGTGCACGTGGATTGGGAGAAAACAGAACTCCACAGTTCAAAAAGAAGCACACATCAGAATTGGCCAGTAAGGCTGATTCCCGATCTCTTGACAGTAGTAAGCCAAACCGAACCAGACAAGCAGCTGGAGTTCATTCTGGGAAGGTCATCCTACCAAGCATTGGCTACAGTCAGAAGAGGTGAAAACCCATTCCATGGAATCTATGGGAAATATAAAATCCTTGAAACAACAGCATTCAATTAATAAATGATGTCTGAAACTGTCATTAATATTTCATCATTATGTAATCCTGTCTTTTGTGATGTGATTTACAGGACAGCATCCAATACTTCAAATGAAACAGGACTGAGAATGCTTAAAACAAATGAACATGCAGCACGAAACGCATCTCTGAAAGGCAAGTATATCAGGGGTCGGTCAAGATACCAAACTCACCAAGCTCAGCAAGCTGCTGTACCAGACTTTTATAAATAAAAGTGAGTTGGTCATATAGCTAATACTATTGTTTTTTTGTAATTATGTGGCATTTGCAAACACAGTGATCATATGTGCGTATATGTACACACACACACAAACATTTTATTAGGTACACCTATCTAGTAGCAGGTAGGACCCACGTTTGCCTCCAAAAGAGCCTAAATTCTTTGCGGCATGGATTCAACAAGGTGCTGGTGGAAATATGCGTGCTGTGTGTGTATGTGAAAATATTTTTGATTAACACTGACATTAAAAATATTTTCCAGCAGCAAAACGATGGGAGGGCCCCCCAGAGAAGCAAGAAAAGACTGAAGAAGAGTGTCTGAGTGAAAACATGAGCTCTCTCTCAATAGAGCCGGAAGAAACCCTCTCAGAGGCCTAATCAGATGCATTATGAAACAAAGACTCCACATTTCAACACTGAGATACAAAATAGTAAAATGGACCAGTAAGAATATATGTTAGTGTACTATATACACTACTGTGAAATAAACAATTTCAAAGCTGTACATTTTAAATGTGATCATTTTAGCAACCAAAAATACACCAAAACCAAAAACCATTTTCTCTGTGAACTGACCTGAGAGTGATTTGTAATTTTACTGTATACTGAAAGTGAGCATGGACATGTCTCCTTACCTCACAAACAGTCTACAGTATCAGGAGGATGCAACACTGTCCTTCAACATTAGTAGCTCATCACCACATTGTCGGGGTTGCACTGTCCCCTGCCATGTTCAGGTGATAATTGACATTTCTAAACTTTCACTCCTGCTTGAAATTAAACGAAGTCCGACTTAAATAAGAACCCATTGGCATACCAATAGGTTGTACTAGATACATTTTCAGACAGCATAATAACCAAACATCTATATACGTCTTTGTTTGACAGCAGAACAGGACACTGGATATGACCCTTCTTAATCATTTTTCTCACATCAATATGATTATAAGGGACCCACCTTTGCTTCCAGATGCTGTTGATGACATGAGTGCTTCTTAAAGCAAGCCGATATAGATTGCTTACCTAAAGGCCACTAGGTGGTGCCATGTAAAAAGCCAACACCCTTAAGTTGGGCCACAGACACAAAAACAGTAGGCTACCTATACAGTTCAGGTAGAGCGTTGAATGCATGTCGGGTGTGCTATATGATTAAACATCGATGGCAATTGGCAACAAATTACCTTAAGTTAAAAATAGGGATTCCTCTAATTGGATGCAAAAGTATCCATCAAAATCTGAAGAGCCTAAAACAATTTTTTTATGGCAATCACGATAACACTACAAATTAGGCTACCATAACTGCCCTTTATCTCTTGATGAATGTATAGGTGAACATTCTCAGTTTCCATAAAAAATGCTGACAGTTTGGAATTCTAAAGCACGTAGTTCGACTATGGTAAATCAGATATGGTAAATTTAAGAAAGCTGTATATTTTCAAAATTATACATTTTCAAATATCAAACAACGTAATAGTGGTAGGAACGTTTAAGGTAAGTTAAATAAATGCACGTCGGGTTTAATACTGTGGTTTGTAGGAATTAGATCCACCAGATCCGACGTGGAACGAGAACTTGGCTGCGGCTTCACTTCAAGCAAACCGCCCAGCCAATGATGCAAAAGGGCAAAAAAAGTTTCCGCTGGTCGCATCTACTGACTGAACTCTGTCATCCCGCCACAGGTGTGGCAGCGTCACTAGCGTCGTACTAAGGCGCGAGGGTACCGAACGCCGGTGACAGAAATTTCCACACAGGCTAGCGTACGTTGTTGTGTGTGTACCTGGGTGAACTTAACATGAAATGAAACGATGAAAGAAGAGTTAAACGATAGTTTATATACGAAGTAACGTTGGCTACCTATAACTAAGAACCCACAAGTAAATTTCTGTCACCGACGTTGAGAGCATAACCCAGCAGAGATAAATTCACTGAGTTAACGTTAGCTAGTCAAAATGAAATGCGTCATTGAAGGAAACAACGTGAAAGGTATGCTAGGTTAGGAAATTTGCTCGATGAAACTAGCCTATAAGCTTGTCGTTTTGTCAAATTAGCATCGTTATTGTTTAGTTTGAATTTGCCTTTGTAGATTTATATTCTTGCGGGGTTACCAGTTCCCTAACGTTAGGTAGACTAGTAGCCTACACAGTAAAATGTCCAGTTTAACTCTAACTGTGTTAATTCAACTCTTAACAGATTGCATTTGGTCATTCCAGAGTGGGACCAAATGTTATGTGTTAGTGTTGCATTACGTTAGAGTTGAATTAACACCGGACATTTTACTGTGTAAGCCCCTAAACATAACCTAATGTAAGTGGGTGAACGCACATGCTTCATGCTATGCATGCCTCCTTGCGTCTGGAAACGTACTTGAATTTCATTGAGCTACGTGAAGTGGCTGCACCCCGGGCGACCTTGTTCACATACTGGTCAGCTTACTTTTTGTCTGACTGGAGGTGTAGAAGGTATATCCACTAGGGGCAGATCAGTGCTTTTCTTCAAATGATTCCGCCATTAGTCTTGGCTTCCTAGCATCTGCCACCTAATTTAGCCTAAACTGTGTACTGCCCCCGCGGTTTGTGTGGGTATTGCACCTTGCTGCCGCGCTGCGTTAATTTTGAGGACGTGCACTTAGGATGCTAGTGAATGACCACAGAATACACATGACAGCAATCTCGTGTTCACGATAAGAGCACATGTCTCAAATATGCACTGGTGTTTGGGTTCCTTGCGTAGAGTATGTACCAGGCCTTTTTCAACAGACTCAGTAGCGATTAACAACGTTAACTTTGTCATTTGTGTTGTGACCACATATTTTTGATGAAACGCTACATGTAGCGGTTGCTTAGGTAGTGTCGTTCCCGATTTACTTAGTACATCTTGACAAAAATCATGTAAATTAATATCACATTAGCTTGTTTACATTTATTTTGGTAAGATGTCAAAAAGAAATAGAACTTTGCTAACTTATTCAGTTATACCTAGCCTGGTGTAAGTGGAAAGAGAAAAAAAAATCACCATTTATTAGTTTGTAACTATGTACACAATGCAGGGAGAAAATTAAGTTGTTTTTTGCCCTTTTATTGGCAGTCTTTGGGAAGGCCCTTCATGCGCTCTCACGCATAGGCAATGAGCTATGGCTGGACCCTCTGGAGAAAGGAGTAAGTGGCATCAAGGATAAGCAATGAACATAGGTTTCCAAAAAGTAGCCATTTCTTTCTGGTCAAGGTTAGCTTGATAAGGGTTCAAGCAAAAAAAAAAAAAAAACAACAAAAAAAACCTGTTTTTATACAACATTAAGTTTTTTTTAATTAAATGTAGTATAAATGACAAGTTTTGTTATCAGTGGCTAAAGCAGCTGCATGCACCAGTGATTGATGGATCTGGGCCAGTCTAAAACCAGTGAGTGACGCAGTTTAAGTTATGTGACAGTGTTCAGTCTTGGCCCCCTCTTCTTCCCTCTGCAGTTGGCAGTGAGGTCAGTGAACATGGCCCACTCAGCCTATGCCTGCTTCCTTTTCTCGCCGCTGTTCTTCCAGCAGTACACTCAGGGAGCAGAGCTACCTCGTGACCCCACAAACCTCAAGTGCAAACTGGCCATGAAGGTACAACGCCATCCAAAATCTGTCAATTTCTGTGGAAATTTCTCTTTGGCCTCATGCACACCACATTAAACAAGGATCATACTTCTTAATACATTGCCTGAAAGTACACGAAACAGTACACATTAAAGAATTAATTCTAAATAACAATATAGGAATATAGGATGCATGACTTATTAAAAAATGTATTAAAAGGCCCTTGGCATGGTTGTGGTAGGTTCAGTAAAAACAGGAAATAAGGTATTACAAGAAACATATCTGGAAAACCAGGAGGACCACCAACAAGCATTAAAAAAATAAGATTTTTTAATGCCAACCTGCTGTAAATAAGGGGGTGCAGGGGTCTGAGGACTGCTATTGTTCTGCAGACAAGTGACTGATGTCTGGTTGCAAAGGAGCGATGGGTAAAACAGGTGTACACTTCCTGTGTTTCAGTCAGTGCTGCCACTTTTCCGTTGCCTAGCTACCATTGAGCGCAATGTGAAGAGGTGCAAAATATCCATCAGCCTCCCCGACAGCCGAGTGATTTTCCAGTTTTTCTGCAGGCATGGTAGGCAGCACAAGGACAAATGAGTATATACTGCACTATTATTATTTGTATTTTATTTTATATGGAGGTAGTAAACTAGGAAATGGCAATGTAAAGTCATTTAACAGGGTGTTGGCCAACCACAGTTTGTATTATAATGACTGCTCTTTATCCAGCTTGCAATCTGCCGTCAAAATATCAGCCGTTGCTTGTTTTTTGTTTTTGTTTTTTTCCGTTGAATTAATGGATGGGTATTACAGTTCGGGAATAAGCACTTATACCTGCCTTTGCCCTTTCCTGCTGATGTTTTTCACTTGGAGTTCCATGCTGACATCATCTTAGTCAGTAGACACCACCTTAGACACCACTGCTTATGAATCATCAGCAAGCTGCGCACTGCATTTGTCCCTGGAGCTCCTTTCAAATTTTCCCTTAACAAACACCCAGTCACAGAGGCCTCCTCTTGCAGCCATGCAGGTTTTAAAATGTAATCTGATGGACAACATTTAGATTAACTGAAGATTGTGTTCCCTACATGAATATAAAATTAATATGAAATGCTTTTGTTAAAACCAAATTCCTTTTTTGAAGGCATAATTTATTATTTGTAGTCATTGAAGTAATTACACCTTTGTGCTGTATAGACAGAAGATCAACCTAAGGTTGTCTATATCAGTATCACATTTGTTCAGAGAATAATCTTTCTGATTATTCATTTCAGATGTGGCCACATGGCATGTAGTAAACAGTAGAGGGCAGTGGATCCTGTCTAGGTAGTTAATTCTCCATCAGAATAAACTGCTCTCAATGTTGAGTGCAGAAAGTGGAAAGGCAGTATTTTTTTATCTCTCCAGGTGTGTGTTCTGTTTGTACTCTGTCTCTTCTTTTTCCTTGGTTAAACACGTTAGTACAGTTCACAGTATACTCACATTGCACAGTGTGCCAATATTGTTATTGAACATGTCTTTTTTGAATGAACATATGTGTTGCTTACAGAAAGTATTAGTGCAGCATGTCCCTATGTTGCACGACACAGGTATCACCAAAACACACAATCTGGGTTTCCAGGAGTGTGAGCCCCTCCAGGCTGTCTTCCCAGTCCATCTCTGTCCCAACGTTCTAAAGGCCCAGGCCAGGTGAGAAGCTGCTAGTTGAGACATGTCTTTGTATGTGAAGACAGTTAGGGTTTTTTTGAATGTAGCATTTAAGTAAAACTTTTTTATTGTAAATGATGTGCAGATGTGAGTAGGTGCTTGTTTTCCCCTGAAAAGTGGGTTGTGGAACATGCTCAAATCACTGACCTGGCGCAACTGGGTTGGTGACGTTATTCGGTAAATCGTGATGAAATTGGACCGAGCAGAAGAAATGCAGTCACTGCCCTTTTCTTTTGACTCTGTTATTTCAAAATGTGTTTCCCCTCAAATGTAATGAGGTCACTGGTTTACGCAGAAGGGAAAAGAAAAATATAGCAGGCAGGAAAAACTGAGAAAGCTGAAGACCAATTTTGCCTGATGGTGTTTTTTTAGAAAAAAGCTGCTTTTCAGAGGATGGTGGTTGTCAGTAGGATGTGTGAAAATTACATAATAACACTCTTGTTTTTCCCACCTGTTTTTAAAATATTTTTTTACCAGACTTCTTGGTGACATTGTAATGCACTTTCCTGTCTACCAAGAGGAGGTCACTCTGACACTGTCTCCAATGAGGGTGAACGTGAAGAATTTCTACGAAGAGGATAAGGGTTAGAGATAGTTCTGTCTCATAGTTCTGTGTTGCTTGTGCATGTGTCGACTAATTATTTTTGTAACTTCTATTAACCTTCTTTGTGTTTCAAAACTGTTCGAAGTTTTCAGTTTTGAACTGGGTAAAAAGATCTAAGTGTGTCAAAATGGCTGCTGGTGCTTGCCTTGTGCCTGGTCTCATGATAGCCTGTTTATTTGGGAGCAGAGCTCATGAAGGCCATGCACACAGAGATGTCCCTGAACCCGGAGGAGTTTGACTATTTCCAGGTTGGAGTGGACTCTGACATAACCTTCTGTCTGAAGGAGCTGAGGGTAAGGGGTTATTTTAAGATGGGTCGTATGTTTTTATGAGGGCTTATTTACGACCCGGGCTGGAATGTTCAGGAGTTTTACCTACTGATCATATTTGCGTGCACCCAGCCCAAGCAAGAGCAGGCATTTTTTTCAGGTGGTTTGACCTCCCCAAAGTACTCTTGTCTTTCCTCTTCAGAAGGAAACTGATATCACTAATCAGATTTGGGCAGGAGTCCCTTCCTGCACACCGGGGCATGTTAGACAAGCAATGTGGGCTTCTTGTCGCTGATGATCGAACCAAAACACAATACTGAACTATAAACGTGTAAAATCACTACTTCTACAGAAAGACAGTTACTCTTGAAAATATCCCTAGAATATCCCTAGGAAAAAAATTAATATACGTGCACTATAAAGGGTAAAAATGGATGATGGTGGTGCTAAATGTGAGGCGTTTGATCATTTTTACAGTACAATCCAAAAATCTATCCTGCTTTATATATCGTCCAGGCTACATGGCATTCCTTCATTGTCATCGACATCAGAAATTTAGTTAAATGTCGTGAACTAATTAGCTTTGTGTTCACACATTTTATGGGAATGTTCTCCTTAAGGCTTACATCCTGTCACTGGGCTAATACGGTTCAAAGGCACCTCAGCCCCCTGTGATTTTTGGTTAGTACACTGGGCATTAATCATGGAATAGCAGGCTACCTACTGCTCGGTACATTAGCACCCCCTGTCCCGTGACCTCTGCCCTGGTTTCCTCAGGGCCTGTTTGATCAGCATATGCAGTGGAATCTCCACTTAGCGTAGGTGCTCGTTACGGGGCGCAGCCTTACGAAGCCTCCACCATCGACCGCTGCGTGATTCCGTCTTGCCCTGATTCCCTCGGGCAGGTGGACCTGGCTTTGCATAATTGAGCTGCCTACCTGTCACATTGAGTTACAGGGTCATTCGCTGCATGGGACACTGGTGGCATGGGACACAGCGTCACATGACTGGCCTTTTCCTGTTGACTTAGCATGCTCTCTGACACTGGGCTTCAGTGAAACTAGCGATGTTAATCCTTCTCCTGTTTACTGTGGGTCTTGTCAGAAAGCAGAATCATTGTACATGTTGTTTTTGTTTTTTAGTCTATATGATATTTGCACTATGCCTTAGTTACATTGAAAATAATTTAACAGCTTTTCACAAACAAATTATTCTTGATTCACCTATTTGAAATACCCAGTCATGATAGTAAGCCTGTACCATTGCTGCAAGATCCACCAGGGTAATCAATTCAGGGTAAGCGCATTAATTAGCATCTACAGCCCTCGCTCCCTGGGTGCTAGTAGTATTTGGTGGGGGCGTTGAGTGCACTGAGGCTCAGCTCCAGCACCAGAAGGGTGTCTGATGAGTCGATGATTCCATGGTCCCGCAACCTGGCGCTGGAGTTCTACGACTGCCCTCTTCTTCAAAGCGCTTCACGATGGGCTCCTTCACGGCCGCTTCCTGCTCGGCTGTGAACTCCTTTCCCTCCGGCGCTTCCTGGTCTTTTGTGATAGCAGCCAAGACGATGGCTGCCTACTCCACATGGATATCCGTGCATTGGGCCACATGTACAGGAACCTGGGGCTAGGCCCTGCTGCGCATGCTGTAGTTCCTGGTGCTGTACGAGCCCCCAATGATCACCGCGATCTTCAACATGTTGGCGCAAGCCACCACCGTCACCCACAGGGTAACCAAATATTCTTGTGAAACCTATCACAGAAGGTCTTAAATTCGTCAAATTTACTGCCATCCACAGTTCGAGCAATGATCTTTCTCTGACATTAAAATTCCACTCCCCGACGATGCCGTACAGTTCATGAGCTGGAAAGAGGTGCCTCAGGCGGCTCTACGGTAAGTTTCTTTTGGTAGTTAAGGGTTTGCACCACTTTTCGAGCTAAATGGAGTGCATGGCTAATCTAAGACATGGTCTGTCACACCAGACTTTCTGCTGGAATGTCAGCTCCTCCCTTGTTTTCAGCAGACACCTCTTCCCCTGTTGCAGCTTTTACCGGTGGAGGTCTACCGAGGAAAATGGTCCCTCGCTTCCGCACAATAGTACTCTTGTCTGCCATGGGCGATGGAAGTTCCGCTTGCTGAGCAGGAACCCGTCATGACAGCTGTCTATGCTGTGGGTTCGGAGGAGAGCCGCGTCAGGCCAAAGTGCTCCCGGTTGGGGAACATGTCCGCCTGTCTTGGAAGCGGCCATGAAGAGGAGGCCATCGTGAAGCACTTTTAAGAGGAGGGCAGCCCGTATTACTCCAGCGGCAGGTTGTGGGACGCCATGACGTGCGTCTTCAGAATGTGACCAAATGTCACAGTGACAGATGACCAGTTACTCTCTGCCTCATGAGACGTACTGCCACAATTGGTGTTCAAACCAGTTCTGGACTGTGGAGTACCTCAGGGCAACAAGAACCAGTGCTTGGAATAGAGCTCCCACCATGAAGTTTGATAAAGAAATCTCTGTCTTTAGGGGTTGCTGTCTTTCGCTGAGTCCTATTGTCTGCCTGTGGCCATCCACTTCGGATTACCTGGGAAGTAAGGCCTCTTTCCTGAACTTTTCTCCTTTCAGATATTGTTATTATTATTATTGTTCCAGTGCATGAATGGGCCTCATGGTCTTGTATTGAATGCAGATGGTCAATAGCCTCACAGGGTGATGCACAATTGGCTCTAGCCTCACCCTGGGATGTTAGAGTTTTAGTCGGCTGCAATTATGCTGAGTGCTGCAGCAAGCGTGGTTTGGCATTCCAAATTGGGGAGAAAAAAGGGAAAATTATAGTAATAAAAAACTATTCGTACAGCACTTTTCATACACAGAAATTGTACCTCAAAGTGTTGCATGGCAGAAATAGCGAAGCCTGTGAGCTCCCCGTTTGGGCTCACATACTGTTTTGTGGAACATGTTAATCCATTTTAGCAGAGGGAAAAGTGCTGTCTTGCCCTCTGAGTTACCTACGTTATTGTGTGACCTCTAAGAGCCAAGGTGAGTGGGCTGTTCAGACTGTGCCAGAGAGCTCAGACTCTGGGCTTAGGATTAGTTACCCACACGCAGGGTAAACTCAGGGACAGGCGCTGGAAAGAGACGATTAAGCAAATGTCAGAATGTAAAGTGATTGCGAGCGGAGTGTAAATACAGGTCCCCTTGCTATTGCTGTTTTTTGGGACGGCTGCCCTTCTGCTCTCTCAGGCCGATATCCTTCTCTGTGGTGGACATGGTGCTGGAGGCGAGCGTGGTGCTAGCCACCCTGGCTGACCCGGAGAGCAGAACCCCCTCCCAGGCTCCAGGCCCCCAGGAGGAGGCCAGGACCGCAGGCGCACCAGGGTAAACCCCGTCTTTACCCTCGTCACCTTCTCCACTGCTTCCACTGGCAGAGCTTCGGGCAGAGGTCACAGGTTCAAGCTTCTGCAGGTCCTCTCAGTGGTACTGTACAATACAGGGCTCTCTGTGAGATGCACTGCAGACCTGTCTGAGTAAGGACAAGGCTACTCCCTGATGATTCAGTGAAGCGGAACGGGAGCGCGCTCACGCAAGCACGAATGGCCGCACACAACCTCACACAACCTCACACAACTCCACGCAGGCAGGCGCTAATAATTTGAAGCTAAAAGCACGTTAAAAAAAGAACACACTCCTGCTCCTTCAGCACCCCCCAGTCATCCACTGGCTGGTTTCTGCAGGGCTGAGCGCAAGGCTCACCGCAGCTCTGTGACGGACCGAGCTGTCCGCGTATGTGGGGCAGAGCGGTACTGTGACAGAGGCCTGATAGTCTGTCTGTAAGCCTCGTGACCGCTAGTGACCCTTCCAGCTCGGGCCGTGATGTCAGAGCGGCTCTCCGCCGCTCTGTCCGCGTTAGCGTCTGCGCTCTGAGCCGGAGAGGGTCCCAGCCGGCTCTGCTGCGCATCACCGCACATCTGGGGTGCCCACGCACACTGCAGTCAAGCTTAAAGCACTCTGCGCTGATGCTGGAAACTGAAGGCTCCCGTACACACGCAGATTTAACGCAGTCTGGGCATATTTCAGTTTAGGTTAGAGATTGATAAGTAATGCAAATCTGTAAGGACACAAATGTGACAGGCTGTTAATTTTCCACCTGTTTTAATGTAGTTTTTTGTTTTAGATTAATATACAGTACATTCATTTTCATTTGCTAATATGAAAGGATTTTTTTTTTCTTCTTGTAATCTGAATATGGACTCTATAATCGGCTGTTGAGGGATTGTTGCAGTTTATGTGGTATTTGTAAAGACTCGCATGCAAAGATAAATCCCCGGAGGATTCTTTTCCCCCACAATATCAGCGTTAACACCAACTCCTCAGAGAGAACACAGCTTGTTTAAATTTGGATCTGAGTTCCACTGCAGTACCACTGAAACCCCAAAATACGTCAGGATCCAGGAAAAGCAGCATTCATTATATAACCACTAATAATTACAGACTGCAGCTCTTCCTACCTGACGAGAGATGGCATTATGGCCACCCCCACTCTTTGTTCAGTGAGAGGCTTAATTCCTCATCAAAGGGCATTCATGGGGGTGTCGCGAGTCTCAAAGTTCATTAACGTTTTCTGAAAAGTGATATTTAAATTCTATAAAAGGAGTAAATCTAAATCTGTTTAACGTTTAATCGTATTGTGAAATTGTGTGCACGGAATACATTTGTCATGTGTTTATTTTTAAAGCAGCGAGGTTGAAATCTAGCCTTGGTCTCAGGCAGTTGTATTACCCGGCTCTCAGACCAAAGCTCAGCAGAGGTTTGCTCTGTGGTGTGGTATGCACAGAGTGTGTCCTTACCTAGACTCATTTCTCAGGCAAATGCTGTGTGGGTCAGCACCTCCTTTAACATTTTTTGAAAGATATTTTCACAAGTATACTTCAAACCAGAGATAGTACAAATTGTAAATGAAAAAAGGTTCCTAATAGAGCTTGTGGCATGAGACCATGTATTCAGTGTTTACACTAGCTTGGTGACTCCTGCTGTGGACTTCTCTAAAATACATACATTCAGGCACATAGGCTGATGAGTATTGAATGTATTTTCATCCTAGTGAGGGAAGAAATGAACAAGTGAAGTGAAGAGGTTGCGCGAATAGGGGTAAGATCACAAGGCTTCAGCTGCAGAGAGCAGCGTGGAATTTACTGATGACAGTAATCGAATGTGACTTTTTTGTTTGTATTTTAAACCCAGTGAAAAGCAGCCCCCCCCACTGTGGTTATTTTGGGCATGTGAAATTCAGAGACCTCGCCAGCCACGTGCAGGTGAGCAGAGAACGGGGGGAGAGGCCTGCCGCTCACAGCGTGTGGCTCTGGAGCTCTGCCATCCAAGGCGGGCGCTCCAGAGGTTATTCAGAGAGGGGGCGTGGTCTCCTCCACCACTCCCCCTAACACACACAAACATACACACGCATGCCGGCACGTGCTGAGCCAGCCCCTCACGCGGCACAGGCTCAGACACGCATCAGACGCGAGCACGTGGATTATCTGCACAATCAGGCAACTGCACAGTCTGCGCACGCATAGGCACACACACATTCTGCCTCCATGAGAATGCAGTATACTCACTTATCTCACCAAAGGCTAGTGTTGAGGGTGTCATAAGTCTCAAAGTCCATTTTCCTGAAAAGAAAGCTTTAACTGAAGAATATAAGATTCTTAAAAAAATGTGATCCTATTGTCAAATTGTCTTGACAGAATATATTTATTTAATGTATTTCTTTAGGAGAGAGGACTGTCTGCTCTCCTTATGTATAGTTTCACTTTACTCCGACTGGGAAAGGTTACAGGTGGAGATGAGATTACAGTACAAAAAGGGTCACGATATGGAGTTGAACTGGGTACCCTGGAGATTTGCAGACGGGGTGGGAGTTGGCTGCCCTGCTGACCACATGGACTCCCTTACCGCATGTATTTAAAAAGTGCCATATATTATTCCTACAATTAAAGCAGCATTTCAAATGCAGATTACTTGAGGGACATAGTCCTCATGTTTCTAGTCTGGCACTTGCTTCTGCTTGGAATCAGACTGTAGTTAGTAGTTATTTATGGCAGTAACCTCTCATGAATTCAAGTCAACATGACCGACTTGATCACATGCAAGTTCTTTCTCAGAACTGCAGCGCAGGTTCAAAATAGTGTTTTTCGGGCGGTCAAGTCCCTCAGTGATGTGACGCTGTAGTAACAGAGGGAGAGATGGACTCTGCTGACACAGTGCCTGACATGTTTTCAGGTGCGGAGGTGAAACAGACTCCCGCAGTCCTGCTGCGTCCCAGCCTCCCGTCCAGGGTGACATCACACCCCGCCTGGGCCCTGTGGAGCAGCTGGTGGCCTCCAGTCAGGGCAGCCCTGTTTTCAGTGGGCAGGCCCGTATGAGAGAGCTCCTCGGCCTGCACAGCAGGGCTCATGTCGATGATCGAGGAGAGGTCAGGGCTGACGGTGGGCTGGGGTCGCAGGAGCCCGCCAAGACTACACCTGCGCCTCCAGCTACCTTGAAGGTAAGGAGGGCAGCTCACATCTGCACCCTGATGGTAAAGCAGTGCACCTCTCCTTTTCCTTTAAGATCACTTTATATTTGAGTCACAATGAGTTTTAAAATATTGAATATTCAAAGCTCTCTGAGCAATAGCGTGCGGTTCATTGTTGTTTTGAGGATTTGACATACCCTGAGAAAATGGAAATTTCTGGGCTGCAAATTTGGGTATCAAATTTACAAGTGCAGTGAGGAAAACAATTTGTAGTGTGAGTTTCTGTCCAACAGGCGTAGCTGGCGCATGTAATGAATATCAAGCATCATGCTAAGAAGTTTGGGTTTCTGCAACATTTATGAGAGATCTACTTGCACCTAAAGCACTTGAATGATGCCTACTGTCTCAGTGCAGGAATGACAGTGATGGCTATCCTTTATATAGTGCCTCCAAGGCAAATCCTATAGCCTTCCCTTGCCAAATCTGGCTCTCATTCTGGCCATTAATTATATCCAATCTTAATAGGATGAGTAAATCCAATTTAAATCTCATGGGGACTTTTGGTGCAAAATGGCTGCTATACACAACCATCAGATTGGTTCTGAACATCTGTTGCAGTTGGTGATGTCACCTCCCCTATGTATCAAGTGCTTTGAGAATCCTGAAAGGAAGTTTTATCAACGAAATGCAATATTGTTGCAAAGTGAAGGTAACATTTCGTTTAGCTGATTGGTTTAGCCTGACGAGTGTTTGCATGGCCAGACTGAGACAGCGTGATATAAAATTACACAGCACAAAGCATGACACAGTGCAGTCCTACACACCCTGTCATCGGAGCAGAACATTCAGTACGCTGGTACATTAGTGGAAAATCACTGGCAGCCTCCCGGCAGCGTCACGACCACAACCACCGCATTCTGACACCCCCGGTGGAAAGACGCATAATTGCAGCCTTCGAAGGGATTCACGACGCCTGAGTAATTCCCACTCTTGCTGCGCAGACTTTATGAATCGGCTTGTTGGCCCCTGAGGTTATGAGCATGGAATTGCATCACCACCATTTACAGTTTGTGTTTGCCCACCTGTGTATGAACTGCAGCTCAGGGATTTTTTTTTTTTTTTTACGAAACCATTGGCTTTTCACATACACACGCTTTTCACACATTTCACACATACACGTCTGTGTGTCTACTGCACGCTCAACCAGAAGCAGAAGCTTATCAATACTGTAAAATGTTAGACTTTTTTTTCTCAGTCTCCCGGGTTGCTGTTTCTTGGAGAGACAGCGGGAAGGTTAGCTGGATGTTAGCGGTGCTGTGTGACTCAGGTGCCAGAGCAGCAGCTGTTCCTGACTGCTGCAGCGGAACTGAACCCTCCGTCCCTCGCGTTCCATTTCTGTCCTCTCCTCGATGTCCCCTCAGCTGCTCACTGACCTGCACTTAAAATAAATTATCTGCTCATTTTTGTCTTGACTGTAGTTCAGTGACGGGTTGAATTTGCTTCCTTCAAGCCCCTGGATATGGCCAAAGTACATTCTTAGTACAAAATATATAAATGAAATAGTGAACCAACAAGAATAATTTATGTATTTTTGTGTAATGCTGTAATCTTGTGGTAAATTCTGTAACATAATGGAATGTTGCTTGAGTAGATATTTTGTTTCGGGTTCGCCTGAACTTTCTTTTAGTAGCTGACATATTGCACCTGCAGGTGCACACACCAGTTATGTTTTTGGCCTGTTGGGAAGAGTTGAGGCCGTGAACTAAACCTGCAGACCTGACTCAGCTGATCAGCTGTCAGATCACATCGTTCGTTGAACATGTTTGTATGTGCGCTTTTGCTTAATCCACCAATGGGCATTTTGTTTAACGGCTTCAAAAACAGAATTTCACCCTAATCAGATACACTAAACTGACTAGTTGTAACAGTCACTGGTGAGACTATGAACTTTATGCAGAAGTTGTTGAGGGCCAAAGGTTCTGCCTGTGGAAGTGAATGGCAGGTGCAGCGTTTGTGTTCATGTGATGGGCTGTTGAGAGTGCTGCATCCTGCCTTATCCACCACTAACCCGTTTGGGGGCTGTTTTGGCAGTTCTGCTCCCTGCTCTTCGCTGCCGTGTCCGGGCCGCAGGGTGGCGGCGGCGCCGCGGCAGCGCCCAGTCTGGCGCGCTGCAGCGACTCTGAGGAGGAGGAGGGACACGACGCGGGGTTCGACGCTGACCCGCGACCTCCAGAGAGCCACGCCTCCGCAGGACGCAGAGAGATCTGACCGCAGGTGCCTTCTATCCGCTCGGCCCGTAGGAAAAAACGGTGGTGTGCAGTCTGGGGTTCCTGAGAGCGTTGCCACATAGGCCAGCTTCGGTTTTTATTCCACTGTTGTGTGTTCATTTTGGTTCAAATGGTTGGTACTGTTTACCTGAGGTGTTACCCTGCAGGTCCCACGACTGACTTCTCTTTGGTCTCACCCTGATAGGCACACCAATAACACACTGCAGGAAATTCTCTGTGAGCAACACACTGTACTGTACGGTTCTGGATGAATTAAATGGAAATGTTTACCTTCACTGATACAGGGCAGAAGCAGACCCCTATGTATTTGATTTGTACACATTCATAAATAGGCAGGTGTACATGGTAACTGATTGTCCTTAAAACCAGCCCAAGCTGCACAAGCACAGGCTGGGATACAGATTGTGCCTTTGTGGCTCCTCCATCAATACCTGGACATTGTGGCAGAGACGCAAGGTCACCTCTGCGAGCACCTACCCGCAGTTCATCCCACTAATGTCACCTCAACACAATGCACTAATAATTAATTCACAGCTCAGTCTGAGGGTGTGTCGTACTAGGGCGGGGGCAGCCTTTGGTAAATACCTGAGAGGCCCCAGAAGTATGCCATCTCATTGTATATGCCACTGTAAGTTCTGAATACATTACCTAGAAATTATAAATGTACAATAATGATTTTGGGTGCTTGTGATACTTACGAAGCAATACAGAAAGGTGTTCCTTTATATGAATCTCCTTCACCATTTTGTATACCACTCCACCGAGATGTATACTTGTGTTGATATTAGTCGGTACCTGTGGTGAGATTGGCAACAATGAGAACAGTGGTATCAATTACCACAAACTAAGACGCAGTGCAGAGTGCTTGAATACAGTATGGAAGGAACGTTCCGTATGGGATTTTCCTGGCACGATAGCAGGCAGGTACCATGTTTTCAAAACAACCTCTCGCAGAGCGGGCAGGGACTGTGGAATGTACGTGCGAACGCTGAAGATCCCCCGGGCAGGCAGACTACTGTAACTGTGTGGGAAGAGACGCATGCTGGTGCAATACTCTGTGTTCTGCAGAGCCAGGAAGGAACGCTCAAGATCTCCTGGGCGGGTACATAACTGTAACCGTGGGAGAGACGTACCCTGGTGTAGTACTCGGTGTTCTGCAGAGCCGGGAAGGAAACGCCCTACCTTCAACTCGATTGACTTGAGATATGAGAAATATGCTAAATACATTCTTGTTTCCAGGTGCTTGCACTCAAGCCTAAAACACAGTTTAGCTGAAAGGAAAGGAGAAATTTGTGCCACACAAGCCAATGAATTTGATAAATTTAATTCTGCACCAGGACTGTAAGGGGACGCGAAGCCAAATTGAACAGAACTCCAAGGAGGATGATACAGAACATTAGTTCTCCTTGTGTTTAGTTAACTGGACCACCAGTAGGCTACATGTTCACACCTTGAGTAACAAGTGTATACCCTTGAGCCTGAAGTACGTGAGCTAAATTTCAGTAAACCCGGCTGCATATATAGGTATGTGAAAAACAAACAATGTAAGCAACTTGAGCTGGATAACTGCCAACCGAATAAGCTGGAACTGAAGGAGTCACCCATTCTCTTCTGTCCAGCTTTATGTAGGTACAGAGTTGTTGCTGTACCTCTGATGGTCACAAAGTGACACATTCACATACTGGTCAATTACAGTATCTTCAAGATGTTTTTTGGGAGAAAATGGTCCCTTGAGGGACTGTTACCCTTGGTTTTAAAGTAACATTACATATTTTGGAGCTTGATGTTCGGAATTAGAAAAATATTGTTTTTACAAATGCAAGAGGCCAGACAGTTTAGTATAAATACTATATTCTTTATTTAAATATTTTACAACTTTGAAAACATATTTACAGAATCCATATCTGCATCATTGTACTGTACACACACAAAAATATGTGCAGCTTTTTCATACTAACAAACATTGCCTATTTCAACGAGAGTAAGAAACCACGTGTTTAATTGCAAGAGCGCATTGATGGACAGCAGCATGAGAGCTTTGGGAGACAGGACAAGCTGGCTCTGTCGCAAGGCCGCACTGGGGGTGGAATCGGTTTCTGGGTTAAGGCGGATATGGCGCGTGTTGAGCTCACTGGTCCTTCAGTCAGTTCCAGCACAATCAGTCTGAACAGTACTAACAAGCTGGAGAAAATGGCCTTTAGTTTCGCTGCATAATAATAATCCTTTTACATTAAAAAAAAAAAAAGAAGACGATTAGCAGTCCTGAAACATTGTGTGTGCCCATCACCATCTGACCTTCTCAAACCTGAGTCCAAGTTTATGTTCATAGCCGGACAGGAAGGCAGTCTGTCTTTAAGGAACACTGAATCGAGAAGCAGATTCCAGATGTATAAAACGGCTTGTAGCACTTGTACCCAAGGTACTCAAGAGTGGTAACCCAACAGCAAAGACTATCAACATCATCATCATCATCATCATCAAAAACTTCTTTCATAGCACATAGTAGAACTGAAAACCACTTAGAGATTTCCTGCAGGTCACTCCAAAGCGTTATTTCAAAGCCACAGATGAGCGTAAGGCTAACTGCTAGGTGGAGTCGGGGTGTCTGAGGAGGAATGGGCCTCTTTCAGAGTGCGGCGAAGCGCGAGCACTGCTAGCCTGGTTAACGGGGTCAGCGCCCAGCAGGCGGCTGCGGGGGGGAACACACCGGTCATGTTTGGTTATGGCTTTCCTTAACTACTTTGGTTTAACCTAGGACCCGCGAAGCTACCACTAAGACTCCCATTGGCTCTCATACAGAGACAAACCAGGGCACTGGAACTCCAGCACAGCATAGAGATGAAATGCACGACCAGCCAGCGGCCTGGGCACTTAACGCAGTAATGTTGTCAGTGCATATACATTAAAGGTTTTTTTTTTTTGCCATTTAAAAAAAATCTTAATACCAGATATGTCCTAAAGTAAATGTGGAAACGTGTGTACAAACACAGGTGATGCATTTTGTCATGTATTGTCATAGTATTGCTTTATCATTTAAGAGGAAAAACACACATCAGGAAGCATGTCTTTGGTGCACCTGCTGCAACAAAAAAGGGAGTGGATAAGCCAGGGCAGAGGAGTAGAATGTGTTTGATTGACACCCTGCATGCGTGCGGGCCAATCCATCCGCCCTGCACCTCTGTGTACACAGCAGCGACAGCGGAATCTTGCATAACCGCATGCCATACATGTTCTCTTCTTCAGGGCAAAGCCCTAAATACTCAGCCAAATTTGTTTTTGTCCCAAAAGCACGTCTCGGAAAAGGATGTTATGACTCAAAGACAAGTCTCCTTTCGCTCAGGCAGAGCAGACATTTATAGGGTGAAGACAGCGAGGCTTTTAAAAGCGATGTAGTTGAGAGTCACGGTGCTGTACGCCTGAAGATTTCAGTAGGAGTGTCCACCCCTCTGATTTCATGGCAGATTTTACAGTGGCATTTTGCAGCTATGCGGGCAATGAACTGGGCAGCACAATGCGAGGGCTTGAGAACAATGACCAAAGATAATTACGACAAAGCCTTTACAGAACAGTCGATGAAATCAAAAATCTTGCTTTCAGAAATTAAAACACAGATGACAAAAAAAAACAATACTGAATAATGCTAGGTGCAATCCAGATGAGCATTATAAATAACAGAAAATTGACATGTACACAGTACATGTAGAAACTTAATTTGTTTTAATTACAAAATAGAAGCTGCACAGTAAAGTTATGCAAATACACAGTACAAATCTACAGGAGGTGGGGAAGTCCTGATGTCTGCCGAGACTGAAATTATAAAATGTTAGACAACATTTATCCGAAAACTAACCTGATTTAAATCGAGGCCTATGCGTTTTAAAAGATGGCTTCAGGATTTTTTTCTAAACAGGGACAAACTGTACAATAAAGTGAGGCTGGGACGAGTCAAGCAATGACATGAAAACCCAGTTTCCACCCTCAAACACCCCACCAAAAAAAAAGAATTTATTATAAAAATAAACCTTTATTATTTATATCTGACCTGTCATATCTGTAAGAATTCACAGACGCTAGAATTATTCTTGTGCGTTAACGGTATGCTCTCTCCAGAGTTCTAAAGAACATGAAAAACCCTCTGTGCAGTAGACAGAGCCCATGCACGCGCACACACACACACACACACACGTACGCTGGACACACAGCTCTGACCGGGGGAACCGCTGACCTGAGGCCATGGACACACCTCTGCTCGTTCAAACGGGGGGGGGGGTATGGGAGGGGAAAGTGAGATTAAGGGGATCGGTCACAATTTGTCATCCTGCAGATCTTACATTTAAAGAACACTCCCCTTCCTCACCAAAAAGGGTCGGTTGGTTGATCAGTCGATCAGCTTAAGGAATCCGACACTTCATAAATCCTGCTACACAAACATGACAATTAAGAAGCCGCAAGACACGCTCATACGCACATGCACGCACGCGCACACACACACGCACACACAGGGTACATTTACCGAAAACCAAATTAAAGAAGTGCGTTCACACATACAGAACACTTCTAACCCTCTACCATGTGCCTCCTCAGCCGAGGCAGTGGCAGTCTGTGAATCCCAATCCTGCCTTCACTTGCACGGCTATTGCCATTAAATATTTCATCTCACACTTAAAGTGACCTTGCCTTGCGGTGGCTTTTCCCCCCACATCCTCTCCCTTGATGCCATTTTCCCCGCAGCACAGACCCGTCTGACAGCTACTTGTTCCAAACCGGCTCTGACCACCCACTGTGGCCCATCTAGAAGCCACTGAGATTTCTGCTCCCAAAACACGGTTCACACCTTTAAGGATGTTTTAGCACAGATGCTTAAACTGAGAAGAGTCTCAGATTTGACACTCGTTTTTCCTCCTTCCTGTGTTGACTGGTACTATCCCAATTTATACTCTCCCCAGACTCTGCTCCATTGCCCACGAGCACCTTCCCCGCCCAGCCACAAATAAGCCCTCGTCATGTAGGACCATTTTTTACATAAAGAGAAAACAGCTCAATTACTTTAGGTTATTATTAGTCACCAACAGAAAAAGGTGCAGACAAGGGGGTCTGATTTCTCCTCTGCCTCCATTTGTAAAGCTCTCAGAAGAACAAAAATGCCACAACAGCACTGTGCCGAGCTCCAACAGCGCGCACTGATATGAGGTCATCAAATGCGCCATGTTGATTCCCCCTGCACCTCGCAGTTTTTAAGGTAAGGGGAAACCCTGCCCAGCGTTACAGTGCTAATCTCTTTTTTATTTGGCGGGAATGTGGGCCAGTCACACTGATCAGCAACTGGAACCTGAACGGTAGGGGTGGGGGGGCGGTGCAAATGGAGGTGGGGCTGGAGGCCGAGTGGAATGACTGGACAGGACGGGAAAGAGGTGTAGATTGAGACATGGAAGAGGGGGCGGGGCTTAGCTGCAAAAGGAGTAAAGTCCCCAATCCTGCCAGCAGGAAACAAACAGTACAATAGAACACAGGAGGAAGACCGAAGTCGGAACTCTCTCCGTCCCTCCCACAGACGCTAGTCTGTATACTCTGCCACAATTGACAGAAGAACTGTGATGTCATCCGGCTTTCCCCCTGTGGAACACAAAGGAGACCGTGTAAGGGAACAAAAAGGACTGACTGAAGGGGTAGATATTTGCAGATTTTCTACATTCATGCCGTTTGCTGCATTCAGTCAGCAAGCGGTTTGAAACAAAAACAATGTGGTGACAGGAGGACATCAGGTCTAATGCCGCTCGGCTGTACAATATTGCCACAGCAAAGTACATGTTTTGATTCGTTTTCAAAATGTTTGGTCCCCCGACTCCAGAATTTGCTTCCCACCAAGTTCTTAACTGCTTTGAGCAGTTGCCCGGTGACGGAAAACTTTCAGAAAAGAAAAGACTCTTAAATTAACGGCTCCATAAAAGTTGTGGGGAAGGGGGCGTCTTCCTCCAGCTGTAACAAGGTGACCAAAACATGACCTTACCTCTTACATTCAGTCCATTGTCACACGCAAACTGTGCAAAAGGCGACATGTAGTTGGGATCGTAAGCCAGGACGTGGGCCTGTTCCGCGATGCTTCTGGCTGTCTGCTGTATACTTTCATAGTTGGTGTTCTAAAAATAACATTAAAGCATGAGTTTAGAATAAATAACCGTGGAGGGAGGAAGTCTTCACAAGAGATGAAAAAATGTTATTCAGACACATATGTTAAAGTAACAGAAACTAACACCAAACCAGGACACCAAAAAACTGTATATTTTAAAGGTATATTCCATTTGTACAAGTCAGTATATGATGCTGCTGAAGTAAAATGAACCCATACCTTGAGTTTTTTGAGTTCTTGTAGGATCATATAGTCGGGCATGTTATCAAAGAGGCCGTCTGTCGCAGTCAAGATGATATCTCCCAGCTGGACATCAAAGGAGGAGCTGTCTGCAGCGTCAGGACTGTGAGGGGGGGGAACAGGAAAACATACAGGGTTAGTGTGGGTTTGGGGGGGGGGCTGGGACAGGGTGCACTGTCAATCAGAAACCTTGAGGTCACATGGGGGCATTCACAGTGTTTCCTATAGAGAGTGATGAAATCTCCAATGAAGTGTTCAACTGTGAACATATTTCTACAGCCAAATGCATTTAAAATAACCAGAATACTCATTTAAACCATGTCAGATTCCTACATATGAGGACTGAAAAGATTCAGGGTTTGCAGTTATTTTACATTGACTGTATCTGGTAAAGATTTTTCCAGATAGCGTGCAATCTGTTGCTGCCCTTTGCACTCCATAGATGTGCATTGCTGGTGTAAAGCTGTATGAATCACTTCCCTCACTGCACTGTACTGGGTATTCATTTTGTTCCTGCAACTCCCCGTAACGGGTTGAGGCTGCACTAACCTCCTACGCCCTTCTGCCTGTCAGCCCGACCACTCATAGGGTGGCATCTCCCTCCCAGGGCCCCCACCGGAAAAGGGGTCTAAACTGCAACACCTCCCAAATGTCCTGAAGCTAGGCCGCTAAGCTATGAGCCGCAGCTTCAAGTCAATTAATGGGGTAATGCTTCGCTCTGAATTACCATTACTCCCAACCAGAGTTCAGTCACAAAATTGGACTGCCGTACAAACTGTTTACATACAGAGCGCACCGTCTAGATCACAAACACAGGGTCACTGCTCAAATGAAATTAACGGACAACTGCTCCAGTTTGAACTAGCATCATTCCTATCCTTAGCACAGTTGCAAACCTGTACTACCCTACAAATCCCATGAAGACACAAAGGCAGCACGCCACCTACACTGCCTATAATACAGGTGTCAGTGGTCCGACAGTGATAAACGCAGGCTGAACTGAAGCCAGGCCTGCTGCCACGGCGATTAAAATAAAATCAAATCGAAGGTCAGCGGAAAGTACGGTCAGCACGAGGTCAGAAGGACAGGGCATGGAAACGTACACTTCGTCCTGGGCTTGGGTTCCTGGCTCGTGCCAGCGTGCCAGTGCCTGAACGGATATAGACCGGAGCTGAACGTGTCGAGTTCCGTTCTTGGAGGCCTGCGATATCCCTGGCCTCGTTTCTTGACCTATCCTGGCCCTAGTGTATCTCCTCGCTACATTCGCCTTTCATTTAGAATGCACATCATTTCGCTTTCAAAGAGTGATGGAGAGAAAGAGCCTTAAAGGTTAATGTATCTAGATGAAAGACGGTAATAATGGGGAGGATTAGTGCCCAGCGGCAGCACTGAGATGAGACCAGTAGAGCATGTGGCCGCTCAGCTCATCAGCCTGTCTCCTCCAGATAAAGGGTTTAAAGGAGTTCTTAGTGAATCTCGTAGGTAATGAAATAGCCTGGCATCTGTCAAATATCCAAAGGAGATCCGCCCTCCCTACAGCCAAACTAGGGTCACCTTGAAAAGTAGGTGAGAGTCAGGCCACTGCCAAAAAGCAAGCCAGACACCATGCCCTTGATTCTGCCTTTCAAATGAACAGAGCAACACACACACACACACAGGCACGCATACACACACACACACACACACACACACACACACACACACACACACACACAAGGCTGGGTATGAATGAGTAACACACTCCTGCACCAGACTTTGATCACTTGACTGTAAAACCCTAGCTTCTACACTCAGGCCAAAGTGTAAAGTGCAGACTGTCCCGTACAAATTAAAAGGCACACGAGAGACCTGGAAATGACGTTCTCCTCTATCTTCACGAAGTCAGGGGCAAGAGGAAAAACAGAATAAAAATTTTTTTTTAAATGGGCAACAGGACTGGTTATTTTAAGGAAATCCTCTGGCCCACTCCTGTGTGATTACAGCTCTGCCCGGCTCTAAGGATGGCATGGAGCCAGCACACCCCTCCCCACCAGCCCTGCCCCCTCCTGGAAGGAGCAGACACTCCACTGCTGGCACAACACAAACGAGCGGAGGCCTCACATGGCCCTGGCTCTGCTTCTGACATCACAGCAGCCCTCGTGCTCTAGATCAGGCCGGACTGGCTTGTTAGAGGGACAGAAGGACGGGGGGCGGGGGAACAGAGGGGGTGGGGCAGCGTAATTAGGGACACAGTCCATTCTTTTTACTTGGTGCCCATGAGAAACTGGTGATCTGCCTAACTTGGCATGACATGGAAAGAATAGCCACAAATCCTCTTGTATTCCAGCAGTGAAATCCCAGGAGGCAGACTAAAATGCCTTTCTTTAAAAAGACACACTCACCCCTCTACTTCCCTATCTGATCTGAAATATTTGAAATGATTCTGGATAACATAATGACTTTTTAAAGTAACGTCAGACAGGTCTCATGCCATTGACTAAGCAAACGGTATGCAGTGAAATTGCTTTTTAACCCTTGGTGCAAGATCACAAATAGCTGATTTTAATGTTCCCAACTGAACATTCTAATGATGAAGTAACCATCACAACTGGTAACTGAAAACAATTCTAGAACACCAATTCTGCAGAGCGTTAAATGAAATCTCCAGCACGAGTTTGGGCAGGGGGTGGGGCCTGGCGCGGTTAAAACTCCGCTGGGCGCGAGGGCGGGAGCGAGACAGGATGTCGGCGGCGGCGGATCACTGACCTGTCGCTGAGGACCGCGCCCTCTGCCTCGGGGGGCGCGATGGAAAGCTGGAAGGGCGTGTTGAAGTAGTGCTGCTGCTCGTCCGACCGGTGCACCACCTCGCCGCCCCGCACCACCAGGAACCCCGAGTCGCCCAGGTTGGCCGTGTGCAGCCGGTGGCTGTGCCTGTCCAGGACCACGATGCACGCCGTGCTGCTGCCTGCAGGGGGACGACAGTGTGCATCAGTGCATCACCGCGGCGGCACTTCTGATACGTGCAAGAGCAAACGGCCATTCGATACGCCGAGCCAGTAACTGAGCCTCGCTCCTACATGAAAAGACCCTTCAGAAGACCATTATGCAAGTGTGCAGTTCAGTGCAAGGACAGCCCAACTGACTCACGTGCAACATGGATACCTCATCTATACAAAACATCTAAAGAGAGCCCACTATAGAGTTGTGTGCAATACATAGGCTACATTGCAATGACGACAAAAAAACAAAAAAAACAAACATGCTTTAAAGCTGAACAATAAAATAAACCGCATGTACGAAACAAAACGTACATCAGCCAACAGCCTAAACACTGCGCCAGGGGAAGTCCTTGTTTTCCAGAACATTCCGAACTAGGTACAGAGGTACAGAGTACTAGGTACAGAGATCACGGTCTTTTGGGAGGACACTTTGAAAGTCCCTGTGTGTGTCCCTCCCACGCAATGACCCTTTTATTTTTGCCAGGGGAGCTGAAGCCCGAGGCGGCCTGCTATGTGCTGATTAAACCACAGGGGGCATGGTGCCAGGCCCAGCCCCTGCGCGGCAGGTACTACTCCATCACTACTCTGTGACCTTGGAAAGGAAAGTCTCCGGACTTTAAAAACTCCCAGCTATGCAGAAGTATCACTTCAAAAATACACTAAAAAAAAACATTCTGAAAGGGTAGATGTATCAGATCTGATAGCTCTGTACCCTTCACACACTTTCAAAAAAAGAAACCCTGCTGGAGGTTAATCAATAGGCGATGCGTTTGATTTTCTTTTTTTATTTTATTTTATTCACCCAGGGGTTCTTTGATCGGTGGTGAAATAGTCCATTTGGAGGGACATCAGGTAATGCTCCAGGTAAACACCTAAATACTCTCCAGCATTCACAAGCTGTACCAGCACTGCCTGGCATGCGGCACCAAAACACACTCTGTCCTCACACTGACCCAGTGTCTCCGTGGAGGCCGCTCACTTTCCACTATCAGGTTCTGTTGAACTGGAGGCAGCAGAGACGGGTTATATTAATGCCCGTACAAATTCAAGCACGGCAGATCCAAGGGTTACCTAAGGCCCCACGCTAATCAGTCACACTGCAGAGGTGACGCTAAAGGTCGGGACAGAACAAAAAACATTTGCATTAAGGACCCAAACAAAGTGCAGTTGTTTTTTTGGGTCGACTGGGATCCCAGCTCGTTCACATTTTGCGTTAGATGTGGACAGAAGAGAACTATCCCGACAAAGAGGCCTCCTGGAACAGAACCCCACCCTGCTGCTGGTGACTCATCGGTGAACAATCACGCTTGCGGGCTCCTTTTACATCTCCGTATGGTAATATTATTGCGGAGCTCTCACACCATTGGCTTTGAACTGGCCTTCTTAATTCCCCGGCCCAGCCCACAAACTATAACCACAACTAGTGGTGCCAGTTGTCTATCAACCATGGAACCATTGTCTGTTTTTATGGAAAAAAACTGAGGAAGAGGGGGTAGGAGGCAAAGAGGAATGGAGGAATGACTCTGTTTACTGCGCTGGCACCAGCCTCTGTGTAGATGTTTCTCTGTAAATATGTAGTTTTTTTATAGCGCACATGCTGCCGCATGCTTCTCCTTCCCAGCAAGCAGCTGTGATGAATTTGGGCGATTCTGGAGCGTGCAGTTTGCTGGCTGGGAGGCATCTCTCTAACTCATGACACGGTCTCTCTCTGACTCATCCTGCGGATCCGCAGTCTACCCGGACTCCAGCTCGATGGCGCTGGAGGAGTCCGCCTCCCTGCAGTCAGAGAGTGTTCCCCACCGACAGCCGGGGGGGTCAGGGTCCCGACTGATCATTAACCTCGCTCCGATATCAAAAGCACACGGACGTCATACGTCCCCCACAAACAACTGCTCCTACGTCACATAAAAAAATCGCACTTGGCTGCACTTGTTAAGCAAAGAGAACTGAACTCTTAGGATGTCAAACACCAGTTTATCAGTTTCACCTCTAACCAATCCATAGGTAACTTGGCAAGCTGGTCTGTTATTTTGCTGGGAACACATCTTTCTGGACATTAAAAATCTATCAGCTATCAGCTTCAGAAAAGGACATGTATTGGAAGTAATTATAACATTTAACCATTTCAAAAGCATGTGCTGACTGGACAATTAGAAAAAAGGAATCTGAATCTGTAGGTAGGCAGCAGTGAGTGCATCATATCACAGAGAAAGGCACTGCTTCATCACGGGGTGCTTAAAGCCAGCGAGGCTCCGCCCACTCACCCAGCAAGGGGACTTTGTTCTGAAGGAGCTCGTAGTAGCTGGTGGTGAGGATGCCCACGGGATTGCTGGGCATGAAGCGGCCTTCCTTCACCAGCCGCTCGCACGTCCTCATCAACGTGCCAGAGAATTGGGAGGGGTCCACGCCGTAATCTCTCCATCCCCCCACGCCGTCGGCCACACCTGAAAAGCAAGAAAACACAGATAAATGCTAAGGTATGAGGTCCCTCTGTCCCACCAACTAGAGGCTGCAGTTGCAACCCAGTGGCCAGCTGCTGGCAAGCCATTCGAAAACCAAAGCTTATGACTGCATGTTACAGAACTATGGCAAATCCAGCATGGACCTAGCTGTGCAGAGGGGCCTACGCCCAGTTCTGGAGTTCCCACAGTCCAGCACCCTCACCTCCCTTAGACCATCAGGGCAGGACGAGAATAGAATAGACAGATTTTCTGATATGGAATCTAAACAGCCTGAAGATTAATACATTAAATTAGTACAACTGTCTGTAATTCAATGAATCACATCAAGGCACAATTAGGGACAAATTTACAATTAGTGAAAATGAATAATTATAATTAGCCTACTAATAAAACTAAAGAACGTCAGGACTGGAATTTTTTACTCTTCAAATACTAGAATATAAGGACCCAGTTGGCACACACTAGGGACAGGTTGCGGATTGCTTTTTTATTTTTATTTTACAGCAACATTGACCAAAGAGGTCTTAATGCTGATCTTACAAAAAATGTCAGTGCAATTTATCCTCATTTTTCCACAGTATAAACCGTGGGCCTTTAACATATTAGTATAGATTTCTGTTTTCAGTGATGCATTCCAGCTGCCTTGTGACATATTCCACCGCATAGGACTCTACAGTAAAGTAGAATTGATTACAAAAGTCCTCATCTGGAAGTGCAGCATCGGGGAGCTCCTGTCAGCGGGAAATAACGCGGCCCACAATAGCTATAAAAGGGGAGAATGGCTTGGTCCAACAGAAGGGACAAAATTAATGTAGTGGTATGCCTTAATCACAAGCATATATTCCCTCACACTGGGGAAGTTTCACTCCTCCATGAAGAGATAAGAGCAACATTTCAGTTGTTCTGTTGACCAGACAAACCTTTGCTGACAGATAAAGACAGAGGGACAAAACGAACCTCAACTGTGATCAGATACCTATTCATTTGTGCAGAACGGTCTGTCACCACCGACACAAACAGGAAACCAGAGAACTGGAAAAGTTGAGTAGGAGGGGCCAAGAACGCCCCGATGCACACCCTTCTATTACAGACGTGTCTGCTGGAACAGAACAGCCAGCTCCCAACGCTGCAGCTAAACTACTGGCGGCATGAAGACAGTCACAAGGAAACGATCAAGATGCCACTGCCCACACCACACATTCAAGTGTCAAGGACTTGAGATGAGAACACTCAAAGTAGGAAAATGTCATCTGGTACATTTCAACTCCTATAAACCTAGATTCAAAATACAACGCAGGCATAGTTCAGTGCTTATAACTACAATTACAGCCTGCTGACAAGTTCTGCAGACCACTTCCGCAAGCCACCAGGCCAGCCACAATGGGACAGATGGGTGCCAGTCAGGCTCTCTAATGTCACACAACCATTTGGGACCCAGTGAACCCCCCCCAACACACACACACACATACACCAGCTGTCCTGGGGTGTGACAGGTGTGAGGAGTCATGCTCCATCAGCCCTGTGCCCTGACCCTGGGTCAGCTGTGTGCTGGGCCTGTGTGTTGTCTCAGCTGCAGCGCGAGGACTGCCTGTGCAGGGCCTCTGAAGCTGCGCGGTGCTGCTGCTAAGGGGGAGGGGCAAACACTCGGGTGGCATCTATAGCCATGGGCCTGGGCTCTGAGAGCAGCAGCGCATCCCGGGTTCATGAATCGAACCCCCGACAGCTCTGGTGCCCCCTGCCAGGGGGCATTGTGGGGCAACCTACGACTGCCGTTCAGTAAGAGGGGTATTTCAGTCAGGACGATATTCCCCAGTTCCCTGCATTACAGCAACCTGCCTGGCTCGACCCAGGCACCTGCGGTATGCCTACATCAGTTAATGAATAAATGTGTCAAATGCGTTTTATTGTACACAAGACAGTACCACTGTTTTAGTGTCATTACACAGCTCCCAACTCTCACTTTAGATGGGAGTCAACATCCAGTCACAGAGTGAGATGTTTTTTCTAGGGTTGTCATCAATGCGACCAAATTTCGAACGGTCATGTTTTTTCAATCTGTGATAATAAAAAAGAGAAGCTATATATTGTATAACGGGCTTGAAAACGCATAATTCCTTATGCTACTTCTTTATGCTGTTCTGTTAGCCCATAACCGTAAGATTTGTGTATCTACTATATAGGACATACCATGTCAAATTCTATATCCCGTAACTCACCCTGTAGGTAGGCAAGGGGAAGTGCTCGTATCAGTGCTGCTTGTCCTCATGCTTTCATCCCCAAGTCTGCGAGTTAGCAAATTTCAAATGATTCATCAGCATTACCACCAAACAGGAAGGGGTACTTTTGTAATCAGGTTTTTGAAACCTTTTACAACATGCCGGACCATTAGCCAATCCTGAAGCAGAAGTGCATTTCTGACCAAGACTAATCCAAGCTTTGTGCCTTTTGTTACCACGGACTGGGCTCAACATATTTGTTATCTTTGCAAAGTCCCGGGCGCCTCTCCGCCAAACATGCTAAATTCCACTCGGTCCGACAGTCCTTGACCAATTCCAGTAAGTCACCCAGTCGTGTGCCACAGAGCATTCCTAATTTTGCGCACAGCAGGGTCTCGCCTGGACGGACAGCTGCTGTCACCAAGTAGCTCATTGTTGGGAACCAGTTAGGCTGCTTGCAACAAGATAGGGTGCCTGCAACCAGAGACTCTGTTCCTGATCCTGGTTCAGTGGAGTGACAGCAGTCAGAGGGAGTCAGCCCCAGGAGAGTACCCTGAGCGACCAATGCCCCAGGTATCATCCAGCAAAGGGTCAGTAGTTTATACTCAGACCCACCATGGAGTGCTCTCTTTGACCTATCTGACAGCATTGTTTCAAAAATGGAGAAACAGCATTTCAATCATGACAGGACAAATTTTGGACTAGTTTAAAACAAGCAAGACATTTTCACTTGAAAATATAGTACTGCTGGAGGGACTACAAGCTTGGAGCAAGATTTTAATTTTTGATTCACACTTAAATGCATACGCAAACCTTCAAGTTTTAAACAAACTGAGCATGCTCAAAAGACAATGGCAGAGGGTGCACCAAAACCAAGACATGCAGGGGTGGCCTGTGAGACAATCTCTTCCCTCCCTTCTCCCTTTTCACTTTTCACAGAACAGCCCTGATATGACATTTTCCTGGAAAGGCAATGCTCCCCCTCCGCTTCTTGCTCGCAAGAATCTGCTCGGGTGACCATACAAGGAGAGTCATCCCGGCCAGCGTGTGGAACCCATCCCTCCCATCCACAGTGCGCAGTGTGTGGCCACTCGTGCCAACTATAAACAGTAGGGGAAACAGCCGTGGCAGCCACATCTTGGAGCGTTTTCACAATACTGCTAAACGTGCCCCAGAGGAGTGTGGATCCTGCCCTCTTAAATGAACCAATAAGCAGCTGCTCGTGATTGCATGCCTTTTTGTCCTACCTATTTAATCTGTAACGTACCCTGCAAAGACCTTCCCTTCCACCTTGAATGCTCCATAAACCTGCATGGCCTTTGCCATTGTTTTTAGTAACACCCTTTTTCATTCATTGGTCTGCTTTCCATTTCCTTATCGCTCTACTGTCCAGAAGAGGAAAGAAAAAGATAAACACCAACAAACAGAAGCAGTGTAGTAAGGTGAAGTTCGACACAGTCATACAAACCCTCTTGAATAAACAAAGTTTCATCGATTGGTTCCAAGCTTCTTTTCTTACTCAACCACTGCAGGTTTGACATGCGTAAGAATTCAGCCTATGGGTGTCACTGTGGTGTGAAAAATCACAGTCGCAGACTTAAGACACTTTCCGCACTATTTCAAAGAAAATGCGATTCCTTGAAAAGAATGCAACAGACACCTCAACACCCCTCCCTAGAATGTTAGTATGAATTACACAAGTGGAATAATTCTCCGTCATTTGTTCACTTGGCTTGTGTAACCCAGACTAAAATACAGCTCAAAGTAGGACATGACAGGCATTAGTCTGCTACAATCTCCTTGTGGGCAGTTATCCTATCAAATGACAGTCTGACTGGACTGGGAAAGCACTCATTCCCTATCGCGTGACATTTGATTTTCAGTCTTATTACAGACTCCTAACACACAAGACAATATTGCACTACCTGAACTGACTTATCAGCAACAGAAACCCTTTGTCCTTCTCTATCCTGAGAACTGCGCATGTCTCCCGCACAACTTCAGTTTAGCTAAAAGAGAACAGAGGTCTGACATTTCCAGTATTAGAGGAAGCACGAAATGGATTATGGCTGAGGTTCTTGATCCCCACCGGTTAGATCTGGTATCACACCCACTCCTAATTAAGGCCCTCTTCTTGTTTGTGGCTTAAGGTTTAGCAGATGTACCACAGAATCAATAACGATATTAAACTAGTGATAACTGCTGTCCTCATTTATTCACTGATCATGGACTATGAAAATGTAGGATTTGCTCTAAAGAAGATATGGCTCAGCTAACTACCGTGTCACTAATTAATACGTGAACCTTGTCACAACTGCTGCAGGGACAGGAGGAATACTTATTTGTTTAATGCTGTCCTGTTTTGCCATTGCGATAACGCAAATACCGCAACCCACCCACCCACCCCCCACAGCATGGCAAATTGGTGCAATCCATAGGCTGATAGGCTGTGTTAATGCTGTAAGTAGTTTTGCAAAACCTTCAAGCTCTGAGCTCTAGATTACTACAGAAGGGTAGATAGTATATGAATACCTTCTTTAATGTTTTTTTAACCCTGGTGATGAAACAGAGTTGAAAGAATGACTGGCAAACCGGAGATCATTCACAGACTGAGGGTTTTCAGCATCTTCACTTTGAACCTTTCACAGAACTAGTTAATGCCCTTGCCAACAGCCTGGCACAAAGCTTGAGCCTAAGGTATCAAGGTATCAGGCCTGTACTGTGCATTTTACAAAGCAGTCTGTCTGAGAAAAAGCATACAGTAGAAATAAGTGAGCAAAAACAAACATGAACGCTCTGAACGCAATAAGGTGGATATAAAATTGCTGTAAACTCATCATATAAACACAGCAGAGAAAAGTTGCAGCAGCATCCAGAGAAAAAAAGATGCAGATGTCTGGTGCTGGCATATATGCCTAGATCTTGCTTTGCCGGAGATATCAAGCTATGAATCAGGCAGTAGCACCACAGGCCTTTGGAGGGTCAGGGTGATTCAGTCGAACAGTCTGTTAGGAACAGAGTCATGTGCCGCTGTCACCCAGAAGGGCTGCAATACCTGCCCCGCTGTAAAAACGACAGTATTACCATCCTCACAGAATATCTTGTAGTCTCCGGGTAGGCCATAAGTGTCCCCGTTTTTGCTACATATGAGTGATGCAGACATTGTAACTATGGGTAATGCAACCTTGGAGAAAAAACACACAGTGTACAATATTAATTCATGCAAAGTGCAAGTCTGTAAAAAGAGCTCTGATGTTGTAAATGGATACGTTAAGGTCCATTCATTGGAAAACGTATTTGTCGTAATTTCACCATAAGTATATTATAAATTGTACATTTTGGATTGTTATTGCACTGCTACAACAGAATCAAGGTCCATAATGTGAAAACAGAGGGTAAATATTTGCGGGTTTATCTTAACACCAGTTATCATATGCATAGGTTCGGAGGGGGCATAGTCACCCAAAATATTGTCATACGGATTATCCCCCTTAATTCATCTAACTGATTTACATGAGCTATGAGCAATGCAAGTGGGAATGAAACCTACGCCTATTGCCAACTATTATCATTCTCTTACGGCAAGAAACATTTGCTAAGGCCATAAAGATACATTTCAGGGTGCCTTTTTGGAATCCAAACGTGTGTACAGATTTTGCTGACGGTGCTGTATTAGTCTAATTTGCACAATGCTATGAACCAAACTGCTAGTAACTGCGTTATCAATTAGCGTACAATGGAGCACTTTACAGAAAACGTAAAATAATTCTGCAAGTCATTTAAGGACACCGTATTCTCCCGTAGGTAACGTTACGTTTTGAAGAAACGTGATAGGTTTTTCTCAATATGGCTGCCCCCATGCGTGACCAGTCTGACCTTAAACAACACGAACCGGTTTCCCTGTGTAACAACGCTCATCGCGGTAAAGAACAACCGTTTTCAACACAAGATCATATACAAAAATCTCACTAAAAACAGAACAATCGGCTAACATCCAAAATCATCTGTATCCACAATACTTGTTGGCTTGAATCACAACTGCATATAGTCAAGCAGCAGGATAGTTGGTTAAGCAATAGTGATCAATAAATATGGGAACGAATAACATACATAAACACTGTTAACCCGTTTTCGTGTTCACTGAAAACACGAATCTTTATTTAGCGGTTTACAGCGTTACATCGTGCCAGCTAGCTAGCTTCGCGCGGTGTCAATTTTACCCTTTGTTTCTCCCCCCCAACAATAGGCACTCATACGCAGACGTTCTGTCCCGCATGCGGTTCTCTAAAGATGCTGCTCCTCCTTGTAAAATTCCGTTTGAAAGACAAGAGAATGTTAACCAACTGAATTTTACTTTAATTGTATCACTCATGTAAAGTAACACTGGACATCTTGATAACTAGCTTGCTATGTAACGCATGTTAGATTAAACGCATGCTAGCTATGTTGCCAAGAAAACGAAATATTTTAAGGTGGGTGTACTTAGATGTCAACGAAAGTGATGAATAGAGTTAGCTAGGCTGAAATTCACTAAAAAAAGATTTGTCAGATGATATAACGTTTGATAAGTTCAACCGGATGTATGGGGTCTTGCCTAGCTAGTTGCATTGTAGCGAACAACTGAAATACCGTTGATTTGCGTGGACATCTGACACGGAGAGCTAGCTAACCTTGCCTGGCTAAGATACAGTTATACATGAACTGGAAACGCTGATTAGTTAAGGGTAGCAAACACAACAGCCATTAAAGGATTTATCTCCAGGTAAAGCTTAGTTGGCTAACGTTACTAGCTATGATAGGTCACGTAAATGCAAATGGGACATAAGTTGCACTTACCCAAAACATCGGCGGATCTATGTCGAGCTATGAAACAGGCGTCGTCACCATAACACATCCCTTTCTTCAAAATCCCTTTGCGAAAATCTTTTCCGAATCCACAGCTAGCTGTCACCAGGCTGTAATCCCGGCTATCTGTTTGGGAAAGTCCGCCGAGGACAGCCCTGGCAACCAGTCTGCCATAAGAAAGTACGGAGAACATCCCCCAAAAACAAGCGCCCACCGAGCTAGCCTGCCTACCCTAGCCTCGCTCCACGCTCCCACGTCTTGTTTCGATCACGATTCCCCCTCAAGCGAATAACAACATTCGACTACCCAAGCCACAAAGAAAATGAAAAGCGCCACGACAGTTACAACTCAAGAGGGGACTCGTCTACAGTTATCTACGGTTTCGCAAATCTTTGATGTATCAGATACCGACAACGCTTAAGTTTTGGCGGATTTAATATGACGGGTTCTTCCAACGTGCTCCATTGACTCTGCCATCTTTCCCCGACTCTCAAAAAATTACGCAAATACCCGGGTCCCGGCAAGGGAGCTGTGGAGAGTGCTAGCTCGATAGCGGACTTCGAGTCTTGTGACTACTGCCTGGTTTGACGTCACTTACCGTTACGCAATAGGGATTTCCTTAAAAGGCCATCAACCGTGGCTCTGCTTCCAGTGATGCGTATAGTTTTTTGCCATCTTATTCGTAAAATGTACTGCAACCCATCTCCGCGTTCACTAAATAGTTTCTAAATGTACACGTGTACACATTTTTATGACTCACTATAACTTGTTAACATCCCGTGTAGCCTAAGATTCAGTGGTGAATTGGCTTTAAGTCTTTAAGAAACATTAAAAATTACATGGAAAATACATACATTAAAAGCAGATATGTCTGCAAAAGTTTTATATGCAAATTCCCTGTGAGATACTGGACGACCCATAGATGCTTGGATTTTGTATGCAGATTTTTTTTTTATTCGCATGCAATGCGCACTCGCCAATAAATGGCCCAGAATTATCACATGGCAGGTTAAGACCAATCAGAGTAGAGTGCGTTTAATGGGCGTGAATTAAACAACGCTTTTTGTAAAGGGACCGTTGGAGATCTTGAACCTTCGATAATTTTCAATGATATTTCACTGAGTCCTGTAGTGAGCATACAAGGTGGAAAATGATTCGATTCTGTTATTTACAACGGTAAAAAGGCTTCACCGAAATAGGACCTGGACATTTAGCTTACTAACTTGGCTTTTTTATTCACTCTACTTGGCTTTTGTCATGTGGAGTATTTAGATTTAGATGACATGAGAGACCAGGTCTCTGCTTATTTGCCCTTTTAAATTTTCCCTTTTAACCAAGGGCATAATTTATGAGGGGGGTTGGGGGTTGCAACCCCCAGTATTACAGAACAAGCCAAATAATCTCCCAATAATATGTCATCATGATGAGAAAAATAATCATTCATATAATTAATATTCACTGTGGGAACCACACATGCAGATATCATTCTTTCACCTTCTCTGCATCTCATGAAAGCATAGCGGTTGGTACCAAAAATCTCTAATTTGGAGCCATCAGATGAAAGGACAGATTTCAACTGGTCTAATGTCCACTGCCTGTGTATCTTGGCCCAAACAAGTCTATTCTTCTTATCGGGCTCCTTCACTTTCTTTGCAGAAATTCAAACATGAAGACCTGATTCACGCAGTCTCCTCTGAACATTTGATGTTGAGATGTGTCTGATGCTTGAACTCCGTGAAGCATTTATTTGGGCTCTAATTGGAGGTGCAGTTAATTGCAGATTTCGGAGGCTGGTGAGTCTAATAAACTTATTCTCTGCAGCAGAGTTAACTCTTGGTCTGCCTTTCTTGTGGTGGTCCTCATGAAAGTTGGTTTCATCATAGTGCTTGATGGTTTCTGCGACTGCACTTGAAGAAACTTTCAAAGTTCTTGAAATTTACCAGAATGACTGACTTTCATTTCATAAAGAACCCGATCCTCCCAGACAGATTGTAACAGAGGGTTCTTGTAGCCCATAGCTCCATACTAACTGCCATTTTTTTCTGTGAGTGAACACATGGCTTTCCCCACCACAGCACCGTTCCTCATACATTGAAATTAAAAGACCTACAGCAGCACTTATAAAATCCACTGTGTTACATATAACAGCTTAAACCTCCATGCAAGAGATCTGCATCCATAGCCGTACTGCACAGTTGTTGTAGTAATTAGGTCTTTGAATACAAGACACAATGACACTCAAGGATTAGTTACAAATGACCTAAATGGACAAATGACCTACTTCTCCACAGTAGTAGGGAGGACATTTAGATTTACATTTTTAAAGTTAAATTAGTAGCATTGTCTCATGGCTGTTCCTTTTTGGGACTGATTCTGAAATTCAGTTACGTTTGCAGAGAGATGTATTATTTTGGCAGGCTAGGCTTCTTTTAGGAAATCACTCCCGTTGGACTGAAGATAATCTGCTAATTCATTAAAATCTAATTATAATTAATGGCATTGTGAAAGGCTGCAATCATATTTGTTATATTTACAGTTCCATGAGAATTCTGCCAATAGTTTATGTATGCTTAACTAGTGCAATATATGGATTGAGATTTTTTATTTATTTCATGGTAATAGTAGCATTAAAATGGTAAATTGGTGTCACTTGGCAATTTTCACATGTTGTCATGATCCTCTTTACCCTTGTTTTTGGTTCCTTACCAATATTTATGAAATATTATGTGGTCAGTGTACACACACTTAATTTGTAGAACATGGTGTGTGTTTAGAACAGATTAATGACCCAAAACAGCAGGTGTTTGTTTATACAGATGTTGCTTTTGAGAATTTTTCATGTCTATCTGATTCAATATTCAACAATATTTAAGGTGTTTTGAGTATATTCATCTTTCTGAAGGATTTTTTTTTAAAAAAAAACCTTTCCCCTAGTCTCAAATAATAAAAAATACAATTTTAGTTGTTATAGCTGAAACTGTTATTATGCTAGAAACAGCAAGGTTCCTCTAGAGAAAGAATCTATTCATGACCCAAAACAGAAGATTTTTGTTTTGGAGGATGGGGTTGTTTTTGAGAACTATTCTGGTATCTGTTGCAAGTATTAAAGGCTTCAAACTAAAGGTTAAACAATGTAGGCCTGTTTTATTTTTGTGTTTATAGAAAATACAGCAGCAAAAGCTTGTCATGGAAATATTGATATTCTTGGGCTCCCCCTTGTGTCTGGATCAATAGCTACAGGATATATTTTATTGAAACGTTAGCACCAAGTACTTCAACTTGATTTTACGTTTCCAATACTGCAAGTTGAAATTTTGATTGAACAATAGATTGATTTAAAAATAATTTAGCATTAGTTTAGCTAGTGTATGGAAATTGCAGACACACAATTAAACAGAGGTGTTGTTTTTGAGTGATAGAGTGGACAACACTGTATACTGAATGCCTTCCTCCCTGGGTTACACTGTCCACAGCTGGCACTGGTATGGGTGGGATTTGATCATGACACCAAAAACAAGAGGCTTAGTTGGAAGCAAAGGTGGGATCTCTATTGATTTGAATGCTAAAATATATATAAATCTATTACTGGAACTGAAGACCATGAGAACCACTTTTTGTTTTGAGTCTTTATTCCATGGTTTATTATAGGACACAATTTATGTTGGAAAGCAGGCTTGGTGATAATTATGGTAATGTGTTTAAAATTTGAATATTATGGTGCTGAGACAGAGATGGTGAGATGATGAAAATCCCCCATTACCCTATCCCACGATAATCAGAAGTTGATGTCATGCTGTTGTAGAAGGGTTTGCAGTCTGATGTTTTCTTGTTCCTAGGAGAGAAAAGTTGGATGAAATTTAAGTGATTTACTAATGCCGATTTACTAAGAAGGTTCATTCTTTGATTTAGGAAGATTTAGTAAGGAGTGAACACCCTTTACACTCACATTGAAATACTAATATGAGGAGCAGAGAACTTTACACTTAATTCATCACACTTAATTCATAATTTGTGTTTATTATCACTTTTTGCGTCATTAGAAATGCTAGTTATAAATGTAAAAAAATGTTAGAAATGGTAATACATGCTGATTTATTGTAATACAATCTTTTTGCTATAATATACTATACTTTTTTATAATATAAAAAGAAAATGTTAATACACTATAGACATAATTAAGGAACGATATCATCATTACTACAATTGGCAATCTTCAAGGTTCAAGGCCATTGACATTTTAAGGCAAAATTAACTGGCTTGCTACTGGTGCATACACACTTAAAAAATGATCTCAGTGAATGTACCAAAATGCAAACATCAAACATCTTTCCCAGTATTATCATAAAATCAGGTGTGTGTGTGTGTATGTGGGGAGTGGGGTGAGTTGGGGGGTTGAGTTTGCCTTAGGACAATTAAATCTTATTTGACATCTCCAGGGACTCACTACTCTAGAGCGGTGTTCCTGCTGCTCATTGATCTGAATGATGAGGCGTTTGTTAGTCTCCTTCAGCTTGTGGACTTTATGGTCAGCGCGATTCTTCACAGAAACCAGTAACCCTGAACGAAAAGACACAACAGTCTTGATTACTGCACAGCATAGGAATTTGGCCTTATTGCTGCGATGGGGACACAATGTTGCGCAGAAAGGCCATCTTTCGACTAAATGAAGAGAAGGGAGTTTCCTGGTGTCCAACCTGGCTCTCTCATCTTCCCTTCTCTAACTCAGCCAATATTTGGTGGGCATTATAACGAAAATGGCTGCTGTGAATCAATCTGGTAGGTGGTTGAGGTGAGTTTCTACCTTTACTGTAAAGCACTTTGAAATCACAAGATGAAAGGTACTAAAGGAATGTGCCTGTGTCCTTGTTTTTATGTTATTTATTCAGAGGAAGAGAGGTGTGCTGGAATACGTCAGTTCTGAGGGAAATTTAAGGATAGTGAACCTCAGGCCTGGCCTCACCGTTGATGATCCTGGCCACCCTCCACAGCCTGAGTAGGATGAGGAGACCTGTTGCATTGAAGGCATCTTCATGGGAGGCATACACGATGTCCAGCACAAAGGACACGATGACCACCACCCCATCAAACACTTCAAATTTGTGTTTGAAAAACTCTAGCCGGTAGGCAAAAAGTTTGGCTGCCAGTTCCACCATGAAGAAGGTCAGCAGAGACAGGCTGAGGTAGTGGAACACCTGGGGACCTCACAGGTTAGACTGATCAGTAACTGATCATTTACCAATATGTATGTTACAGTTGAATTTTTCACTCTGAACAGTCTTGGGCTCTCTGTTGTTTTCTGATGTAGGTTTTAAGCTCACCTGGGGAGCAATATGTCTGTCATCTGCTTTGATAATTGACAGGTCCAGGAGCAGCTCACACAGGACAAACACAACATCCAGAATCACCAGGCATACCACAAAAATCTGACAAAAGAGACATCTACACTTGGGCAGGGCAAAAATACCACATCTACACTGGGATGGCCATAGGTCCTTCATCTACAAAGACATCACTATCTGTATATTTATGACAATATTTATGACGTCCCTGAATTTAGTCATCTAACAAAAAATTACTGAAATGTTGTTTTGATATTATGAAAATATTATTGAATTTACATATTATGCTCATGTAGGCCAAAGTTGATTTCATCCATCCATCCATCATTTATACCCGCTTATCCTGGGCTGGGTCACAGGGGATGCGACCCTGCCTAGCATACGTTGGGCTAGAGGCAGGATTACACCCCGGACAGGCTGCGAATCTACCCCAGGGCGCACACACACGATTCACTCACACATTCAATATTCAAATAATTTATTAGGCCATTGAACCATTACATTCATTAGTTCTGTTGAGCAGTAGCTCTTTCTGGTTTTCCTACTCCCATGAGGCTAGTGCAGTTATGTTACCTGAAACCTGTCATGGCTGAACAGTCTGCGCAAGGAATCCCGGACATTGTGGGGCTCCTGATGCTGTGGTACTGACACCACTACTAGGTCCTCACTGGACACAGGCTCTTGCTCAGTCATGAAGAATGACGGAAATTCGATGTCAGGTGTACTGTCTGTTTCATTTCAACCTCTTGGCTTTCCTGCAGAAATGAATTAACCATTTTCTGTCAAAAATTTGAATGCAACAAAATTATTATTATATATTTTTTTTGCATAATAATTCACCTTAAGACCATGATTTACAAGTTAAGAAAGCCATAATAAAACTATGAAATGTACATAAATAATTTAATAATTTGAGATATTTCCGAGGAAGAACTGTATCAGCCCTACTGATCTTCAGAGGTTATGACACACCAGCCAGAGTTGTAAAAGAGTTACGAAGGTAAATTGTACAGTTCCACTAACAAAAAAAGTGCAATGTCAGTTTTAGGCTACTTTGTAGACAGCGGTTACATGATGGTTCCACTTGTATGTGCTCTGGCACTCCTGTCATTCTCATTTTTGCCACTGTCAGAGGCAGAGCTCTACACAAAGCCTACTGTGTTAATATTGACCCAGGCCATCAGTTTGGAACCCATTTGTCAGAACTTCACAGGCAACATGAATACTCTTTATATTTTCCGTCTGATGAAAGCGAAGAATAAAAGCAGTAGCTAAACACCATGTATCTACATTCTGTAGTTGCCATGGTGGTGTGTATTTGACTAGCAGATATGACTGGTAAGGAAATTTCCCCGCCTGCCATATCTTGCCATTTTTGATAAGATTATATCCAAAGCAAGGCAAACAGTAACCTACATTCCCAGCTTACAATGGTCTTGCCATTTTAACTGTTTTTAAACGTGATTAAAAACCTGATTACTGCAAATACATTCATTATTTAATACTTGGGCTGAGCATGTGGTTGCCACAAAAATGTAATATTTTAATCTGAGTCCTCTTCAACTGAGGTCATCCATTCTGTCAAAACATTTGAAGGACCACGTGTTAAAGTTCGAATGAATTCGGATAGATTAATTAATGCAATAATTAATGGATAAAAGTGGTGGTGGTGGTGTCCAAATTAATCGATTGTTATTGCAAGAGTCTAAATTGTTATTATAGCACTATAGCAGTAAACGCTTACACTCGTGTAACTGAAAGACAAATTATGTTAATGACTGGCATGCCCAAAAGGTTTTGACTGATAACCCCGCCTTTTCCCCATCTGGCTCTCATCGTAAGTCTCTTCATATTTTCTGTTTTGCAAGTGAAAAACGGAGAAAGGAATTGTTGAAAACAACCCTGCCGTTTGTGAGACTCGAACGGCAAACGGTTTGCCATGATATACACGGATCACTGATAATGGACTAATTATGTTGGTTTATACATGTGACAAGCAACCCCAGTGCAGGCACATACATTTTAAACAATTCATTATACATGCAGCCAGATCCAGAATTATTGACAGCCTTGATGGAAATGACAAAACATGCTGGATAAAATATATGGTTCTTGATATTTAAGACAGGGGACAAAAATGAATTGCTCCTAGGAGAATATGTTGTGCCGAAACATGGAAAACTATATACTGTTATTATAATACAATGATTCTTTTAAAACCTTTATAATATTTTAATGAATAATACTTTTTTAAGGGTGTTCCAGGGGCTGTTATCTTGTTAAGAACAATGGCATAATTAATTCCACTGAGTACTATTTTTGCCAAAACCTGGTTAACTCTGAAGACTTGCTTCTAGGTGGATCTTCCAACAAGACAATTACCCCAAACACACCTCAAAATCAACACAGAAACGGCTGAAGACTTGAACTGTATTAAAAACATGTGGTCTGAACTGAAGAGGTCAATCCATTAGTGCAAACCTAAGGACATCAAGGATCTTGAAAGGTTCTGCATGGAGAAATGGTTCAAGATACCTCCAGATGTGTTCTCCAGTCTTGTCAAAACAAAACTGTAGGTTAGACTAAGCGCTGTTTTCCTTGCCAGGGAAGGCTGCACCAGGTACTAATCACAGGAGTGCAAATAATTGTAAAACAGTTTTTTTGGGAAATAAATCAATTATTTGAAGAATGTGATGCTAAAAGCAGCCAAGCAGGCAAAGCTGAATAATAAGAGCAGAAGGAGTATAGCAAAAGATTTCAATGTTAATTAGCACTTACTGTCAGAAGATGAGTTAGGAAGAGATTGAGGACCACAAGGAACAAGAGGTAGTTGGAAAGTATATGTGAAAGCAGATTTTGTTCAATAGCTTTGAAAAGGGCTCTTGTCTAGTACCTGTCTAAATCAGCTGTCAGTCACTATGGCCTGTCACCGAGAGAGGGTGTTATCCTTTTAGCTTACGGTGGCGTACGTGGTGGCGTATAATATCATGCCTGGTGCCTGAGGCCTGGGCAGAGCTGTGAAAAGCTGGATCTGACTGGTTTACCAACTTTTTGAAGCCCTTCTCTCACAATTAGAAAACAAGAGGGGATGAGCCTTTCAAAACGTTTTAATAAAGGAAATGTTGTGCCTTCTTCAACAATCTCCAAGTCAAAAGGAGGCACAGGTTGTTTCCATCTCGACAGGTGCGACTACACTACAAGCCCAGTTTCCACCTTTTGAGGCTGTCGCTGTGCCTGACGAGCTTCCTCCCTGCACTATCATTGCTGTGCCTGATGAGCTTCCTCGCTACACTTACACTGCTGTGCCTGATGAGCTTCCTCGCTACACTAACACTGCTGTGCCTGACGAGCTTCCTCCCTGCACTATCATTGCTGTGCCTGATGAGCTTCCTCCCTGCACTAACACTGCTGTGCGTTATGAGCTTCTTCCCTGCACTAACATCACTGTGCCTGATGAGCATTCCTCCCTGCACTAACACTGCTGTGCTTGATGAGCTTCCTCCTTGCACTAACACTGCTGTGCCTGATGAGCTTCCTCGCTACACTAACACTGCTGTGCCTGATGAGCTTCCTCCCTGCACTAACACTGCTGTGCCTGATGAGCTTCCTCGCTACACTAACACTGCTGTGCCTGATGAGCTTCCTCGCTACACTAACACTGCTGTGCCTGATGAGCTTCCTCCCTGCACTAACACTGCTGTGCCTGATGAGCTTCCTCCCTGCACTAACACTGCTGTCCTGATGAGCTTCCTCGCTACACTAACACTGCTGTGCCTGATGAGCTTCCTCCCTGCACTAACACTGCTGTCCTGATGAGCTTCCTCGCTACACTAACACTGCTGTGCCTGATGAGCTTCCTCGCTACACTAACACTGCTGTCCTGATGAGCTTCCTCGCTACACTAACACTGCTGTGCCCGATGAGCTTCCTCGCTACACTAACACTGCTGTGCCCGATGAGCTGTACCCCAACACTGCCAACAGGAGACGTCTTTTCCCCACTACCAAGGACCTGTCCCCTTTTCCAAAGGCTTGGCCATGGAAAGTTGGCATGCAGGTCAGAGGGAAGAGCAGAACAGCCATCCTGACAGACACACCAGTCAAAAGAAAACTAGAGGATCCCAAAGCCAGTCAAAAAACAATGAAGAGGCTTATCAACAATTCCTGCATCTAAAAGGAAAAAGAGGTCTTCAGAGGCCTCTGAAGATGAACACTTTAGCCTGGTATGGACACCTGTGTGAATGATCTGCACAGGGAAGTTGGCCTTCAGTTCCAATAGGCCTGTTGCAAGAATTGGCTCCTGAGTTTTGGCCGTTCTCACCAATTCCAGTGCTCAACGCATTTGAATCTTTTTCTATATATAGAGGCTGCACAGGGCATGATGGATGAAGCCTGGCGGGTGATGTGGTACATTCTGTATTTGCGCAAGATATACTCCACCATTATTCTATGCAAATGAATCTGTCCAGCACAGCACACCTGGCTCACAAAACTTGGAACAAACAGTCAAACCAGGCATTGCAGATCAAATATGAATCAACATTCAGCAACTGCATTGCCAGGTTTTCCGCCTAAGGCCTGAAACATACCCTATGTAAGCATGCAAACGCAAATGACAACAGCGGGTGAACACACTCCATACAAACGGAAATGTTATAGAAAAATTTCAGATTTAAGGCTTTGCACCTGAGCCCACAATTGAGATTTGAAAGAAAACTTTATTTGTGACATTTAAGAGGCATAACCTATTTACAAACATTATGATATTAAAATATATGGATAATACCAAACTTACCATACATGTCAGCATTGTAGATGGAACCATTTTTTCAGTTTGTATAGCAATTTTGTGAGTTTGCATTCTCATTGGAACATTTTTACTATATAAAAATCTTGACATTGACACAAAACACGTTGTGAAGAGGTTGACAGTATTTTTATTTATTGGGTGTTGAGCAGTGTAGAAATACTGAAGTTAGAGACTACATACCTGTAACCTTAATGTGTGGGAACTCATGATTTCCTGCAGTTTATATGCTTGGATTACTATGTCAGGTGAACAGCTATTTAGCAGTTAATGTTTGCAGTACTTATGGAGAGTAATCGTGCATGCCCTGTCACAGGTTTAAAAAAAAGGTTTATAACTGAAAATGTAAACCTCAAATTCCACTGTCTGTTATTTCTCATAAATTGGGAAATATGTTGAACCAGGAATAATTAACTGTTCTTTAAAGTTGTTTCTTTCTTCACGTCAGTGACGCTTGACATTCATATCCCGCCTCTGTCACATAGATAGGGGCCAAAATGGGTAGCTTGCGGCACAAAATCGGCATATTGTTTAAACAGAAAATTCTGTATTTACTTTAACAGCGCTAACAAAAAGGTTCTGAAGTACTCTGCTGGGATACAACGCCTCATGACCAGAGTTATCGTACATGTAATCAAAATATATGAAGTCTGACCGCTCTGAAACCAGTCCCATTCTTGTCAACAGGAAATTTTGAACACTGTAAAATAATGGAGTGAATGTTAATTTTAAACCCTGAGAGTGTGTAATCTCAGCTACATATTCAGATATTACTGGTCTCTAAGATTAAGCTTTTTAATAGGGCACTGAATGTTTAGTTATTTGAGTGATTAGGCAGGCTTAATATAGGCTATGTAAGAGGTGAAACTAACCAGCTAAACATTATTTATTGTGTGTCAAATCCTTTGTTTAACAAAACAATGTTGACAAGCAGGATTGTTGATAATTAGGGTAATAAATAATACGATTAAAATTGGAATATTATAGTGCAGAGGCAGAGATGGTGAGATGATGATGAAAATATTGTTAGCTTATCCCATGATTATCAGAAGTTGATGCAATGCTGTTGTAAAAGTGTTTGCAGTCTGATGTTTTCTTGTTCCTAGGAGAGAGGAAAAATTGGACACATTTAAAACGGTTTACTGATGCTGATTTCCTAAGATAGTTTTCATTCTTTGCCAAGATTCCACACTACCTCAAATTTAGGAAGAAATGAACACACTTTACACTCACACTTAACCCAGTGCTTACAGGTGGAAGTGAGTTACTAATATGAGAGGCAGAGAATCATCATCTGATAATGAAGCAAAAAGCAACCATCAATGAAGTATCCAGACACTTTCTCATTATTATTAACATTGGGAGTTTGGGGGGGTTGAGTATGCCTTGGGAAAATTCTTATTCTTTGACATCTCCAGGGACTCACTACTCTAGAGCGGTGTTCCTGCTGCTCATTGATCTGAATGATGAGGCCTTTGTTAGTCTCCTTCAGCTTCTGGATTTTATGGTCAGCGCGATTCTTCACAGAAACCAGTAACCCTGAAGGAACAGATGCAACAGTCCAGATCACTGCACAGCACAGGAATTTTGCAGTAACAGAGTGGCAGTCTTCAAGAGTCTACATTTAGACTGTGGCAGGGAGTCATGTAAGAGGTCACAGAATTATTCTTTATTTAGTCATGGTATAATAATTCAGGAGCCAATTCCTGATAGGATGTTTTTAAAACACAACCATATAGCCCTATTGCAGTGATGGGGACACTGTGTTGCAAGAAAGGTCATCTTTTGATGTTAAACTGAGAGAAGGGAGTTTCCTGGTGTCCTGGGAAACAATATTCCCAACCCCTGGTACTCTCATCTTCCCCTCTCTAACTAGCCAATGTGTGGCGGGCAATGTAACAAAAATGCTGCTGTGAGTTTCTACATTTACTGTAAAGCACTTTGAAATCACAAGATGAAAGGTACTAAAGGAATGTGCCTGTGTCCTTGTTTTTATGTTATTTATTCAGAGGAAGAGAGGTGTGCTGGAATACGTCAGTTCTGAGGGAAATTTAAGGACAGTGAACCTCAGGCCTGGCCTCACCGTTGATGATCCTGGCCACCCTCCACAGCCTGAGTAGGATGAGGAGACCCGTTGCATCAAAGGCATCTTCATGGGAGGCATACACAATGTCCAGCACAAAGGACACGATGACCACCACCCCATCAAACACTTCAAATTTGTGTTTGAAAAACTCTAGCCGGTAGGCAAAGACTTTGGCTGCCAGTTCCACCATGAAGAAGGTCAGCAGAGACAGGCTGAGGTAGTGGAGCACCTGGAGACCTCACAGGTAAGACTGATCAGTAACACAAACTCAGGTAAGAAACAACTACATAATTTACCAATATATATGTTGCAGTTGCATTTTTCACTCTGAACACGTGCCAACTCTTGAGCCACCTGTTGTTTTCTGATGTAGGTTGTAAGCTCACCCGGGGGGCAATATGCCTGTTGTCTGCTTCGATGATTGACAGGTCCATGAGCAGTTCACACAGGACGAACCCAACATCCAGAATCACCAGGCATACCACAAAAATCTGACAAAAGAGGGACACATCTACACTAAGGTAGGGCAAAAATACCAAGTCAGGCACATCCACACTAGGATGACCATAAATCCTTAATCTATAGTGACATCACTATCTGTTTATATATGATAGCATAACGCCTTCAACTAGCACAAATTTTGTTTTTAAATATTTCTTTCAAGACCTTATTCATGGTTAAATTTGAAGTTTGGTCGAGAAAGAAGGATGTTTTAATCTGCCATTGCTTAAAGGTATACTATGTAGGATTTTGTTGCCCTGAGTTTATTATGTTTGATTTTACTCCATGCAGTTATCCAGCTAACTCAGTAATTCTGCTTCCTGAAATACTCCTCCGGACATTTAGTCAGAATTGGGATACTAACACGGAATTGTGTGTAGAATAAGTAACATTAGCAGGCCATAGGTCATAGTGAGCTAACATCCTTGTAAAGTGAATGACTTGTTCATGAAGCCTGTAGCCTTTTCAAAGTTGCTTGCAACTTTGTTAGCTTTGTTAATGAAGTTGGCTACACGTAACGTTTGCCATATAGCATGCATGCTGTATCAAATTAATTTCCTCTGATTAGAATAAATGCAGGTGACTTACCAAGCTAGGTAAGTTGCAACTATAAACAGCAACAGCAGTTCCCATTGTGGGGGAAGACACAGAATTTGATTCTTGATGGAAGAACAGAATTTGATACAAAAGCTACCCAACCCCGAGCATCTAGCTGTATAAGGTAACTAGCTAAAGGTAAGGGTACAACAGGTCCAACAGAAAACAGGCCAACTCCACATCGCTTTTCATCCCCTTGGAGAACTTCAACTGACGCCACCCAATGTTGATTAGTTTTTGAACAACCCCTGTTGGCTTGTCTTCCTGCTTAGATGTATCTAGGCTTCATAGCATCTGCCACTGCAACAGCTGACTAGCAACAAAAACTTTGTTGGAATCTGATCCCAAACCACAGGCTCTGTAGCCACGCCCACTCCTATCAACACAGAAAAGAGTGCCACACCCAGAAACGTCCCAAACACATATAACAAATACAGGTAAAAAGTGCACAGATTCAGATTAAGTGTGTAAAGACTGAAATTGCCAGTGCATCATAGATATGCCTTAGCATAGTTATTTTATTATATTTTCAAATACGAAATCCTGCATAGTTTGCCTTCAAAGAACAGAGAATGTTATGGTACAATATTCTAAGGTTTGAACAAGGTTAGTGCAGTTATGTTACCTGGAACTTCTCATGGCTGAACAGTCCGCGCAAGGAATCCCGGAAATTGTGGGGCTCCTGATCCTGAGGTACTGACACCACTGCTAGGTCCTCATTGGACGCAGGCTTTTCCTCATCCAACCACTGGGTGGTGCTGTGTTGCTCATCACCTACTGTAGTGAAGTGCTTCAGGTAATGGAACATGGTTGCTGCCCAAAAGGTGTCAAATCACTGCTCCAGCTCTCTGTGTGAAAAAAAAAATACATCTGGGATATTGCCTTAGGCTAGGACCGATAACACAATACAAATAGCTAGGCAGAGGTCAGTTAATGAATACATATCCACCAATCCTACTGAGGCATGAAGAATGTGACAGAATTTAAATGTCAGGTGCAGTGCCTGTTCCATTTCAACCTCACGACTTTGCTGCAAAAAGGAATTCATGATTTTCTGTCAGTGACTTGAATGTAACTAGACTTTTTTGCACATTATATTATATTTCATCTTAACAACTTGATTTACAAGTGAAAAAACTCATAATAAAACTAAAATATGCGAAAGTATTTAAACATATTTATGAGGAAAGACTGTATCAGCCCAACCAATCTTCAGATGCAATGACACACCAGCCAGCTGAGCCACATCTAAAATTCCAAGCCATTCATGCTGTTAGATTGCATTCATAAATACCTCCATAACACCTGAAAAAAAGACTTACAGAACTTTTGACGTGCTACGTTAAATCTAGAGTAAACAACAAGATTAGCCTTTAACAGAATTGTAGAAGACTTAAGAACATAAATTTCAATTTAGTGAAAACAAAAAAGTGCAATCTCAGTTTTAGGCTACTTCACAGACAGCTAATACGACTGTTCCCCTTACGTGCTCTGTCACTCATGTCATTCTCATTCTTGCCAATGACAAGCAGGTATACTCCAGAGGCAACACAAGACTCTGTGGTGGTACTGTGCTAATATTGACCCAGTAAGGAACTCATTTGTCAGAAATACACAGTCAGCATACATACACTCTATTTTCAATTTGGCTGAAGCAAAGACTGAAAAAAATGGTTAAACATTGTGTATCAACATTCTGTCGTTGCCCCGGGTCTTGTGTATTCTAACCAGCAGTGACCAGTAAGAAAATTGTCCTGCTGGTCATATCTTGCCATTTTTAATGAGATTATCCAAAGCAAGATAAAAAGTAACCTTCGCTCCCTGCTTACAATGGTCTGTCCATCTGAACCGTTGATTAATTAGTGTTAAAACTCTCAGTTTTGTAATCCACTTAGTTTTGCAATCTGTACGTTCGGTTTCCCTATCCATACATACACCCAGTTTTGCAATCCATGTGCACGGTTTTTTAAGTGTGATCTGTCGGGTTTGCAGTTTTAAATCCATTTGTAAATAAAGGGTTAATTGCGGGAAAATCAGACACAAAAGCATCATAGCTACAATTTGGAATCACTTGAGGAAACGGGATAAATGTTAACGCAATATGATACAAGAAGCCTATATCATAAATATTACCATGGCTAGGGAGCGATATTAAACATGAATCAAAGTGCTGAGCCCAAACAAACCACCTTTTAATAAAGGAAATGTTGTGCTTTCAACAATCTCCAAGCCACAAGGAGGCAGAGGTTTCTTCCATCTACATGAAACTGAGCCTAAAATGAAATCGCAATTCAAAAAAGAAAAAAAGGAAAAAGGAATCTATGTATGAATATGAATTCTCAGTAATTAAATTACAACTGTAAATATTATATTATAAATAGGCAATTGCAGATGTAAAGCTTTGCACCTTAACCCACAATCGAGACCTGAAAGAAAACCTTATTAATTAATATTTAAGAGGCGTAGCCTATTTACAAACAATATTTATTAAAATGTACACAATGTAAACTTACCATTAAAGTCGGTATTGTATATGGAACCACGTTCTCTCTTGGTGTAAACAATTTTGCGAGTTCGCTCTCTCATTGAAGCATTTTTACCATAAAAAATCTCGATGCTGACTCAAAAAACTTCGTGAAGAGCTTGAAAGCATGTTTTCTCGGTTGAGCAGTGTAGAAATACAGAACTTGTGGCGGTGATACTAGGCTATATTTAGGCTATACACACCTGCAATCTCAACGCGTAGGAACTCGTGATTTCCTGCATCTACATGCGTGGATTAATGTGTCGGACGAACAGCTATATTGAGAAGGTAATGATTACAGTACTTATGGAGAGTAATCGTGCATGCAGGTTCCGTGGTTATTAAAAGAATGGTTCAAAACGGAAAATGTAGAACTCCAATTCCAATTTCAATGTCTCCCTTCTAATAAATTTGGCAAAACATTGTGAATAATTAAATGTTCTTTCAAGTTGTATTTTTCTCCACGTCAGTGATGCTTCATTCATACCCAACCTCCATCCTCCATCCAGCAGATCGAGGCCAAAAAGGTTAGATTTATGCCAGAAAAGCGGCATATTGTTAACATAAAAATACTATAGCTACTATTACTATAATAGCACTAACAGAAAGTGTTGACGCAGCCTACTCTGCTAGTATACAAAGCCTCGTGGAGGGACAAGTTACCGTACATGAAGCTGAAATATTTGAACAGCCTGACCGTTCTGAAATAGTTTCCATTATAGCCAACAGATGGCGCTCTTGAAAATGTAAAACAAAGGAGTGTATTGCCATTTTATACCCCAAGAGGTCGTAATATACACATTCTGAGATGACTAGCCTGTGAAATTGTGTCATTAGATAAATGGACAATAAACGTTTCGTCGTTCAAGTCAGAGTAGGCTACATTGGGAAATTATAGTTCAGCAAATGACTCTTAGGTTACATTAATTTATAGGCTCATAGGCAGGCTTATGTGCAATAGGTGAAAACGTAGATCTGTCAATTTTTTTATTTTCCAAATAAAACAAAATGGGAGAACCTCCGTTGTCCTCACAATCTTAAACAAGTATACAAACGTTCAAGAGTGGGGGAGATTTACAAGATATTGCCAAGATTTATGGAGTAGTGATAACAGGAGATGAAGGTGAAATGACACCCTGTTGAAATATTAAGTTACAAATGACATAAACCTGAAGAGAACCAACAGTTACATCAGAAAATAGGCATGCTTTGAAAAGAAAGTGGCACCTTGAGATTTGGACTTCTATGGGAACATGCAAAAAAAAAAAAAGTTCTTATTTTTCCACACGCCTTGTTCTTTTTGACAGGTTTAATTTTCCTTTGATAGTGAATCAATGTATTCAATAAGTAGAAAAGAAATGCTTCTTAAACAGTTCAGAAAAAAAGTCCTCAGAGTGATAGTATTCGGGTGATGGTATTTCAAACCCATCAAGAGGAAATGAGTTCATGTTATGCTCACATACCATAATTGTATTGAAAGTAAAAAAGGTCAGTTTAAATAATGTCTAAAATTACACTAAGAACTCATTTCAGAAAGAGATATACAATCTGGTAATAACTGCTTTATTTGTGTGAAGAATGTAGTACAGGAAGTATTTAAAATTCATTGATAACACTTGAATAAATGTGATTTATCTCATTTTTGGATGATAAATATAAATACATGTGGAAAGAAAAAATCCAACTTTCTAATCTAAAATCCTTCTGAAAATAGTCCCATTTCATACTCAAGGGTGTGACTAATTTCACATTTCATGAACTCTAAGAGCTTCCACTGTTGATCTTGAGAGTGTGAAGTGTTTAGGAGTGATAGTTTAAAACCCTTCTTGGCTTCAAACAAGGCATACATCAAAACTGGACAATGTTCTTCCAGAGTGTGCTCTACAATGTGGCAAAATGACCGGCTGTACTAGAGTGCACAAACCTCCAAAAGTTCTTACGGTGGAAACAGCCATTTAGTCAAGCAGCAAGGAACCCAAAAAAAGCTTTGCTTTCACCATCTTGGTTCATGGCCATCTCAGTTCTGGCTGCTAGAAAGCCGTCCAACAGTTCATTGAAATTGAGAGACCACTAAACCACAAACAAAACATCCCAAGCAAACAAACAAATATTGTGAGGCCTGCTCTTCGCAAACTCTCATTTCTTGGCTTGTTTCGTAACCATGTTCCGAGGAGGTGTCACCGGCCGGCTAGCGTTTGGCTTCTTCTTCTCCGCAGGTTTTAGAATCTATTCACACAAAAAAAACATGTATTACTCCCACTTTCCATGTGTGATCTACTGAACAAAACTACAGATGTAAACCACTGGGTCTGTTAAGCACCTGAAAAGAGCACATGAGGGTTTCATCCACGCTCATCATGGCCCCTGCGTTGTCGAACTCCCCGCAGTAGTTTGGAGCAGAGAATAAAGTCACAAGTTGTCTCTTGGCAAAGAATTCGTAGCCATCTTCCACAACCTGTGGGGCGAAAAAAGTATCACTAAGTATCACCATATGACAGCTCTGGGGATGGGAACAAACTGTAACACAGCACATTCATTACACGGCTAAGCTCACACTTCATCCCGCATTCTTTGGCCACTGGAGGGGCAGCTATCTTTAGAGAGCACTGTAACTTCACCCTCTAAGGACAAACCCACAGCGATTCATTTGCCTTTGCGTTGGGATGGTTTTATGCCTCCAGGTGGTAACAATCAGGGACTTTTGATTCATACATACAGTTTCTTATTGGGCTTAAATGCTGAACTCAAACAATCCACTGAAGCTTTATGGTAGGGTTTCTTTGGATGGATTTACAGACATCTGGGGAATCCGCCAGATTCAGGACATGGGGGGCAGCGTCCAGCTGACTGACTGTAAAATGACTGTTACCTGCACTCCGCACAAGCAGATGCCCCTACCTGATGGGCTCGACAGATCAGATCCAGGTCGTGTTTGTGCAGAAACTTCGCCACCACTTCGGCTCCGAAGGTGAAAGAGACCCCCCGGTCGTTCTCGCCCCAGCCCAGCACGTCCTTATCGGGATCGGACCACAGGAGGTCACACAGCAAGCCCTGGTCTGGCACGTCGGTGGGGCGCATGATCCGGCGGATCTGCTCCATGGACTGGAGGTCTGGAGACAGGCCTGGAGGGAAAGCACATCGCAAGGCACCGATGACCGGAGGGGTTTAGCACCGAGGGGAAATTCACACATTTGAAAAAAGTGGCACAAGTAATGGTTTTTAATGGGGGATATCTGATGGTGATGGCAGAGAAGACCAAATGGGAATGTAGCCACTACCTGTGTGACCTGAAAAAGCTCTACTTCTCCTGTACTTTCACACAACCTACTCACAACCTACTGGATAACTACTCCTCTGAAACAGGCAGGCTTCCACAAAACAAAAGAATGCCAGTTAGCTACCTCATTACCAACTTTTCAGGTCCCTCGATGTACGTAGATATAGCCAGGGTTACACTTATGCAACTGTTTTTCCTGTCTGTAGGAACACTGAAACTGTTACAAGAAAGTCATATGAGTCAAACTGATCCACTGAGCAGCTTAGCTGGACATGCAAGCTTTTAAAAACAAACCTTCTTGACTTATCACAACATCTTTCAGGCCACAGCTGCAGGGGGAGAGAAAGAGGAAGAGCGCTCCCTCGATTTTGAACAGATCCAAACAATCGTTACACTATGGGCCACACGAGGAAGAAACCACAGAAACCATGGACTCTTGTTTCACAGCGGGAAGTCATTTAAAAAACAAGGCAGCCAGGTGCTCTTTAAACCACATTTTCAGCTTCCCTGAAGGAGGCCAGGTTACACCGAGTCACGCTGTACCCGTGCAGGAACACCTACCTCCGTGGCAACAGAAGATTTTCTCATCCACAATGGCAGCAATGGGCAGGCAGTTAAAGCAGTCTGTGAACGTCTTCCAGAGCTTAATGTTGTACCGCCTTTTACCTGGAAAACAGGTGGACACACCGGTCAGTCAATCAAACTTGACAATCAGATCACATTGTGAATCGCAAAAATTCACAGTACGGATATTCCAGCCAGAACAGAGAGTGGACACAAAAGAAATGCATTTAACATGCCAAAAAAAAGTTCCAATTCCCTGAATCCATCAAGAACACAATCAAGCTGAAATCATGACTAGGACTTGATGTTAATGTCCTCTTAAATGATTATATGTGAATATGTAAAAATACTCAGCCTTTACTGTTCTTAGCTTCAGCGTCACACTGGCCTCTGACTGCATTATGCAAACGCGCTGCGCTACGATGCTCACTCGGAACGCTCAGTACTTCATAAGCCATGGCTGGGGGGACTCACATTCATCATAGAAGCCGTATATTCTGTTGATGGAGGCGCACTCGTGGTTCCCCCTCAGAAGGAAGAAGTTTTCGGGGTACTTTATTTTGTAGGCCAGCAGCAGGCAGATGGTCTCCAAAGACTGCTTCCCTCTGTCCACATAGTCCCCCAGAAACAGGTAGTTGCTCTCCGGTGGGTACCCTCCATACTCAAACAGTCTCAGGAGGTCATAGTACTGGCCGTGGATGTCACCTGCGGAAAAAAAAATGGGGATTAGCTTTTTTTTTGTTGGCCTTTTTAAACCAGTTTTCAACATTTTTGTTTTTCTGCCAGTTTGAAATACCCAACGGTATTAGTCAGCCAGCTGACATGGTCAGGAGTTGACACCAGACCATGGGGTCCATCCACACACTTGAACAGGACGAGCCACCTGGCAGCACAATCCCACAGTATATTAATTCAAAGACCAGAGTGTCAATGTGCATGCTCTAACCAAATCAACAGTTCCCGTAATTACAAAATAAATAAATTAAACATGAGGGAACAAACAGGACAGACTTGAGTAACAGGCCCCAAACAGGCAGGAACACAAGAGGATTTGGCTTTGGGCTAGCATTCCAGAGGTCGACAGCTGTTGTGTTGTAACTGTACACTCGGTACAGAAACAGTCGCTCGACCCGATCCAAGCTCCAAGGCTTTCTGGAGCCTGTGTACAGTACTGCGTCTGTCATGTTTGCTCCAGGCTGAAACACTGTGCCGTTTGCCCACCGCAGATCTTGAGAGGGGCCTCCAGCTCCAGCAGGATGGGCTGGCTGAGGAAGATCTCTCGGGACTTGAGGCACAGGCCTCTGATCTCGTTCTCCTGGAGCTGGACATTCTTCCCAGGCTTGGACCCCCGCACTGAAAAGCACAACCAGAAAGACGGTCAGACACGTTATCTTTATGAAAAACTTTTAGTTTCGTACGCATTCTCTCCTCGTTGGAAATAATTATTTGTCCAGGAGTATTTGTGGGCCACTGTCACTGCTCTGTCTGTTCTGGAGGCCATAGATGAGTAAGTGCAGGACTCATTACGAGATTGTGGCACGTCATGTCCCTTTGCCACACAGTTAGAAGCCAGCGTCTCAAAGCAGGACGAGACGTCCAGCAGCCCGTCAGCCATCGCCTTCAACACCCACCGTGCCTCCTCCACCACCGGGGGGGCCAGAGGTGGGATCAAACCTTCAGCCAGCTCAGCTGTACGGCCCAAGTACTGGCAACCAGGTCCCCCACATGTGAGTGAAGCATTCATGGATACCAGAAATCACTGGGCAGTTACTGACTTATATAAACCAAAAGAAAGTTCTCCATGGCATAACACTATTTACTGACAACACTTCAATCTCTAGACCACAAGGAAGTGAAATCACCAACCATGCAACTTGGGCACAATCCTCCACTATGTCCTCTCTCTGAATACCTGCAGTGCTACCAGTAGGCCAACAGGTACCTTACAGCACCTCGACAATACTGGGGTCCAGCCTTCAGAGCACAACCACCCCAATTCAGAAGTAAGTTTATGCGCTTTACTGCAAACAGACTAAAGCCCCACAAAGGATGAATAATCAAACTCTGATGTTGACATATTAAGTTCCACTGCTGACGCACCCAGAGTTACACCACCTGAATGACATCACCAGTGTCCCTCCGCATGCTAATACTGAACCTTCCTCCATACCCAGGGCTCTCATACTGTGCTGAAGAAGTAGGTTAGCGCTTCTGAAAAACTAAAGGGTTTGCGTTATTTCCTATTAATAGGCCAGAGTGACCTAATTCTAGAATTATAACTCGACCTCTAATGTTCCTAGTTAACAAAGCCTTCAGAACTTGTGGCAATTGATGGTTGATGAGGAATAAGAAGAGAAGTGACGATCACTTTTCGGAGCAGAGACGTGACACCAGAGTCATCAGCTTTAGAGGGGCATGGTTATGTCTATGTGCAGAAACCTACCTGAAACAAGCATCCACATTAGTTGATTATTTCAGCGTGGTCTTTAAACTCATACGCCTTATGACCTAGCATACTGTAGCAGAGTTGCATCAGTTCCCAGGCAATCAGAGATAAGGCAAAGGTGATGCTGTATTGGGATACTGACATTAAAATTCCCTGCCAAACTGAAGACGGCCCTTTCTCATTACATTTCATTACACAGGAGACTAGTGCGCAATTCCTTCCAAATCAGAACACCAAGCGGAGAGGGAACTGCCCTGAGAAAGTGCTGTTCTGGCACACCTCTGCTTTACCTCCAGCGTGTACGTCTTCCTCAGCGGAGCCTTCCTCCCACCACAGTCCTATTTAAAAGTTAATTGCACTGCCCGCGCCTGTACAAGTCATAAGCTAGATGGCGGCTTTAAGACAAGCTTTTCATCTGAAGTACCCTCTATTTTTAAAAGGGCCTCTAATTACCACTGCACTGATGCTGAATAGCGCAGAAGTAATGTGAGCTGCGTTATCAACCAAAATGCACAGCTGTTTTAGTACGGTGCCATTGTGTGCGTTTAATTTTCTATATGGACGTATACATGCATGCCTAGATGCATTATTCATTTTTCTTCTTTGCACCAGGCGAGTAAATATAATCCAGGATAAAATGAATGCCACACAGAGATAATAAGAATAAACTTAAAAAATAGTTTAAAGTCAAGCTAGCATCTGAAAGGCACACAGCCTTTTAACTGCAAATTTTGATACCAGAAATGTCTCCTATACAGACTGTTGCCTGACTTTTCCGGCTATAATGTTCAACTGCCTTTGTGCTGAGCTAAGCTAAACAATGCAGAGCTTTAAATTTGGAAAAGTTTACAGCACACAGGACACACCTGTTCAGGGTAAACAATGACTGCATTTTCATGCATGCAACACACCTTGCCAATCTCCACAATGAAGGTTAACAAACTGCCAACTTCCTGTAAAATAAGTGAAAATGCCATGCTCAGAAAGTAGCCTAATCACTCATCACTTAACTGCCTATCATTGTCAAACTCACAAGCAAAGCTATACAGACTCAATAGCTCTCCAGACTCGCACTCTCTGCTAAATAACAAAGTAACAAAGTTAAAGTACTGTTATACAAAGAAAATGTTACACTTTTCCTTCATAATAAAATGCTGTCTGTGCTCATCTGCTTCCATGAATGTTGAAACTTGATAAACTTTGTATTTGAGTGGTAATGTAAAACAGGGGCTTATCAGCATTAGGCAATATTATCAGCCAAATACGGGGTTTGTGATACCAGCCCCTGAGTTTCCAGATTGAGCACCCCTAGTATATACAGTACATTTATTTCAGCAACATATTACAATACTCTCCCTTAATTTCACCCAAATTTGGCTAACATATCTGGCTATGGTACGAATGCCGGCATGCAACTCCGGTAAAAGCAATCAAAAGTAATACGACAAGTGAAGCAACTTCCTGTGTAGAAAATGACAGAGGTGGGACTGTGAGTTGCACAAGGCTCTAGTTGAGACAGGTGAGTCGAGGGGCGTTTCAATCGCTGGAATTCTTTTGAGCATGGAATTCCAAAGCGCACCTTTCAGAAGTACTCAACTGGTGCCACACAGACCTGCCAGGACATTATGGGCTTCTAATGACTCATTAAAAAAGTAATCAACAAAATATTCTGTCTTCCAGTCATGTTCCCACTCGTACAGTGGCATGAAAAAGTATTTGCCCCTTCCTGATTTCCTCTGTTACTGAATATTTGTCACACTGAATGGTTTCAGATTTTTACACATAATGTAAAATTAAAACGATAGGGAACCTGAGAAAATGCAAAACACATTTTTAAAACTACTGTTTATTCAATGAAAAAAGTTATCTAACATCCATATGACCCATGTGAAAATGTAATTTCCCCCTTGAACTTCATAACCGGTTGCACCACCTTTAGCATCAATAACTGCAACCAAACGATTCCTATAATTTGGTCATTTTTTTACATTGCTGTGGAGAAATTATATCCAACTCTTCTTTGCCTTACTGCTTTAATTCAGACAACTTAATAGGTTTTCAAACATGGACTGCTTGTTTCAGGTCATGCCACAGCACCTCTATTTGGTTCAAATCAGCACATTACTAGGCCACTCTAGTTTCTTTTTAGCCATTCAGATGTGGACTGGCTTTTGTGCTTTGGGTCACTGTCTTGTTGCAAAACCCAATTATTCTTCAGCTTCAGCCCACAGACAGATGACTCGACATTCTCCTTAAGAATTTTGTGGTACAGCACAGAATTCATGGTTCCTTCTACAATGGCAAGTTGTTCAGGTTCTGACGCAGCAAAACATCCCCACACCAGCACACTACATTTCACTTTTGGTATGAGGCTCTCACTGTGAAATGCTGCATTTGCTTTACACCAGACATAATGGGACCCGTGTCATCCAACAAGTTCCACTTTTGACTCATCTGTCTATAGAACATCCAAAAGGCCAGGGGATCATCCAGGTGCATTTTTTTGCAAATGTAAGATGTACATCGATGTTTCTCTTGGTTAGCAGTGGTTTTCGCCTTGCTGCTCACCCATGAATCCCAATTTTGCCAAGGATCTTTCTTATTGTGGAGACAGAAACACAGACCTTAGCTGAGGCTAGAGGCCTACAGTTATTTGTATGTTCTTCTGGAATATTTTGTGACTTCATGGATGAGTTGTTGCTGTGACATTTAGGCAGGATGGCCACTCTTGGGAGATTCACTATTTATTCATTGATCCAAGTATTTTCCATTTGGAGATAATGGCTCTCACCCAGGTTCGGTGGAGTCCCAGAGCCTTAGAGATTGCTTTGTAACCTTTTCCAGTCTGATATATTTCAACAGCTTTTTTCACCTCATATCTTCTGGAATTTCCTTTTATCATGGCAGGTTATGCTTGTATAAACTTTGTCTAATGTTACATTTTGTCAAAAACCATTCAGTCTTACAAATATACAATACTAAAAGAAATTGGGAAGGAGCAAATACTTTTTAATGGCACTGCACTTCAATGGACCCCTTCCTGCTACTAAGTTACTGTAGTGGCCTCAGACTCATAGTTTAGTCACATATGTGTGTGAGAACCATACTTCAGTTTAGAATAAAGGGGAGATGTATCTCCCCTTTATTCTATGTATGTAGCTCATCTGCAATGCGGTGCTCACAAAACAACTGTCCTGGACCAAACAAGTGTCTCCCATGAACACATGTCACCAATACAGCCAGGCCAATGAAAACCAAGAAAACCAAACTAAGAGGGGGGAGGGGAGGGGGCTTGAAGAAGCCATTTCACATGGTAGGATTACTCTTACCTCATTTTCCACCTGGCTCATAGTCAACAGAGAAGTATGCAATGTTGAGCAATACGAGCTTCTGACAGAAAACAGGAAAATTAGCTAAAACACAACTTAGCACAGTACACTCTGTGCAGAAATGGCCAAATTGTACCATTACTGAAAAAAATGGACTAATTTTAAAAATAAAAATATCCTAGTTACTTTTAGTCCGTGTTGAACAGCCAGTCCATTTTATCACTAAAAATGTTTCCTTACAAAAAATAATAATAATAATTTATAAAAAATAAATTAAAAATTTAATCCACAAACCAAAAAACCCTGTAGACATCACTGTGATGTGATAAGGCATAGTGTACTGTGGTACAGGGAACAAGGAACAATAGGGAGTGCACAGTATGAAAGTGGAACCTGCTTTCCAGGTAAAATACCCATATTACTACATAGTAACTCCAATGGACAAAGAGTGAGTAAAACATTGAGCGTTCAACTCCTTCTGGATATACTGAATTAGTGTTACACCCAACAAAGATCAGTGGCAGTGGTCAGCAAAGACAGCAGCTGGTTCGGAGTGTGCACATGAATAGCAACTAGCCTACATTTTCTGTTTTCAGAAAAAAATAATACTGACTAAAGGAGTTATATTAAGGAATGGCAGCATGAGGATTCTCTGCCAAAAGTAGAACTACGAATTTAGAGAACAGCTGTCCCCATGCCTTAATAAAGAAAGCCTTATTTGATTAGACACAGGGATGCTCAGTCACCACTCACTTCCAATCCCTCCATTCATTCTTCCTCACAGCACAATAAACGGCCAATCAATTTAGTGTGTTATTTATACGCTGTATCTTCATTTTATTTGCTGAAAATAAAACAACTGCTTATTATGTGGAAACTGAATGGATTTAGAATTTTGAAAAGGTCAAACTCCGAGCTTAAAAAGAACCCAAACAGAAAAGAAGATACACTACATTTCCAAGTATGTGGACACCTGAACATCACACCCATATGTACCTGTTGAACACCCTGTTGAGATCCACAGTCCTGCATATTGTTCCAAGTCTTACATTTATCTTATGCTACACAAGAGTACGATGCAGTAGCAATTAAATGGAACTTGCTTTGTTATGCCAGGAAAATTCAGATGAATTACCCATCACAAATATTTTGGTTTCAAGGATGTAGTGCTTCTTTAAAAAATAAAAAAAGAACTCCCACCTGTTTCTTCTCAAAACAATATGCATTGTTGCAGTAGCCAGTGTGAGAAGCCAAAGTTCAGGTTGAGGAGTGTGAAGAACACATACACCACTGAGAATAAGGACTTCACAGACACCATCCAACACCTGGCTTGCCTGTTTTTGTAAACCTCATCAACAGGACTTGAAAATTTCATACAGGTCCATGACAGAAAGCAGTGACTGCACCCTTACAATAGATAAAAAATAAGGTTCATGAAGGTCAAGTTAAAAATAAGTGTCACTATGATTCCAACTTCATCACCTTCAAGAAAGCGGCCATTTTAAGCAGGCCACGGTTACGTAAGTGAGTGCATTGGGAACACTTGACGCATGTGCTGTACAGAAGATAAGAGATTATGACCCATATGCACTTCAGCGACAACAGTGTTAGAAATGTTGCCTGGCCAAACAGTGTATTTCTTCAATTACTGCTGATCAACAAAATGTACATACAAAGGCTCTTGTACACCAGGGATGAGTACGGTTTAACTGTTTTAGACATATTAAACAGAACTACAACATAACTCAGATAATTCCCAGAAATATTTTGATACTTTTCTTAATATGGTAAATGGACTGCATTTATATAACGCTTTTATCCAAAGCGCTTTACAATTGATGCCTCGCATTCACCAGAGCAGTTAGGGGTTAGGTGTCTTGCTCAGGGACACTTCGACACGCCCAGGGTGGGGATCGAACCGGCAACCCTCCGACTGCCAGACAACCGCTCTTACCTCCTGAGCTAGAACACATATAGGCCTATGTTATATAAGTGTGATGCATTATTTTAACAGAATATTGCAATTGAAAACCTGCCAACCAGTAGCCAGTTTGGATATAAAATGTAATCACTTCATCATTTTATCCTATTAGACATGTGTGTAAAACTTTGTCATATAGGGCGTATGAATTCTTGAGTTATGGCCAAAAACGTGTTTTGTGAGCCTCACAGTGACCTTGACGTTTGACCACCAAAATCTAATCAGTTCATCCTTGAGTCCAAGTGGACGTTTGTGCCAAATTTGAAGAAATTCCCTCAAGGCGTTCCTGAGATATCGCATTCACGAGAATCGGGACGGACGGACGGAAGGACGGACGGACAACCTGAAAACATAATGCCTCCGGCCACGGCTGTGCCATCGCAGAGGCATAAAAACTGACATGTCAGCAGAACTGTGGATCATTGCCCTGTGTGAATCAGCCTACGAAGGAAATGTGTCACACTCGTAACGACAGAGGTTGGCTGCGTCTTTATAAGATGACTCATGGCTAAAAGCTGTAACTGCTCTATTGTGTCTACGATTCAAGCTTATCAAGTTCTGGTAACAAGTTCAGCATCTGGACCACTACAGTTCCACACAGTTACCTAATGGCCACTTTAAAAGAAAAACAACTTTGTATGCAGCAGAAGTGCTTGACTGACACTAATGGACAGATATGTGACAGGGGGACCTGTTTATACACACTGCTCACCTGCATCCCATTCCACAAAAGAACCTTTACACATGACAGAAAAAGGAAAAAGTGAAACACTGGCAGTATGTCCTAAATTATGTACACACAAATACAACTGGAATTCAGAACTGGTACAATAATAAAAGGTCTTCAGTACACGTACTGACATAAAAGAATCCCATAGTATATGGGCAGGTAAAGTTGCACAGCAAGACGACTGACACATTGGAGAAACCTCAACTAGGACACCTATCTTTCTTGTGTTAAACATCTGTAACTAGATGTACTAGACTGTACCATTGACTCTGGATCATTTATATTCTATTTTGATAAATACTTAGGGTATGTTCACTGGCCGACTGTGTAGCTAGCTACCCATGTCTCTTCAATTATTTCCGTTCCCACCAATATAAAGTAGGGTTGAGGGAAGTAAACTGCCTGCCAAAGTAAGTTAAACTGGGCCATGTTTCACCAGACACCTTGCACTGCCGGGATAGCCATCTGGGAGTCAGTAACATGTCGTCTACATGCCATTTGTTTAGACTGAGAATCCACAAACAATGCTAGCAAGCAAAGTAAATATAGCAAGCTAATAACAAACTAAATGGCAGATACGTGTCTTAAATTGATAACATTAGCTAGCAAATAAATTCGTTTGGTTAAAATCACACGTACATACGAACTGCAAGATCATGTACTGTAGGAAGCATTTTTTTTCATCAGCCGTAAGCCCAAGGGCCCACGCCTCTGACTTAATGTAGTGTCACAACCTATGGTCATAACCACACCTAACAATTGTGTTAACATTGTGCATCTTATATACTATCTAACGTTCTTGCTAGTTTGTTTGCTATTAAAGTGCGTTTTTAAAAGCATTTTGCGATGTTGTTACACAACTGAGTTATGGAAATTGGGTCGTTCCCCGGTTGCAATGTGCTCCCTGGAACACTGTGTTTACTACTGTACAATTCAGTTCTAGCCAGCAATCGGATGGCTCAGTCATACTGATGATAATTTCCAGCGACATTACATGCTACTTCGCTAGTCTAACGCACGTTAACGAAATAAAATAATACGGTGTGTCAACCATAGGCTGTATCAAGTATAACGTTAGCTCCAGAACTGCACCTATCTAGCAAGCTAACTAGCTAAATGTGAAATGTATTGGGTAGCCATCATACGTTCAACATCCATCGCAAGCTCGCAAAAGTAGCTATTTCGATTATCAATATAAATGTTGCCATTGATCCCATGAGTTAGTAAGTAATCGTCTAGTTATCTTACATTTTGAATACAAAGGCTTTCTTGCACAGGGCTGGTTACTAACCGGCGCCGGTCGACACAACCTTGGCGGTTGTAGCAATGGAAGTAACGTTACGTTAGCTTGGCAGCTGGAGTTACCAAGCAGCGAGTATCATACTGAGCTCGCGAACGTTAGTCTAACTAAGTGGCACATTAGCAGCTGGGTTAAGAGGTTAAGGTTATCAATTTTGCTACATTAAACAAGACGACAAAAGTAGTTGTACAGCTAGCTAGCAAACTAGAAATATTTAATGTTTGGCAACATTTTCAAATAGCTAGCAAGTAGCTATCGCCCTTCTTACCTTCCAGAAGGCGCTGAATGATACTGTCAATGTTCAGTTTGTCGATATCGGCCATAGCTTGGTAAAAAAAGATGAGAAAACTAAAAACCGTTGTCTATATGATTAGTTTGCTATTTAGCTACGCTTTCTAAAATCCTGTATGATTCTTCACTCTACAAAGGAACACACAGTTCCGATTTATTTGACACGGGACACTTCTCCTCCCTCCACTCCAACGTGTGCTTGAGGTCTGTGTACCCGCTTCCTGCCTTCCTCTACTCAGTTGGCGTAGTAATACTTGAGCCTACTTCTGCACGTTTTATCTGGTGAATGCAATGCAGACAACTGAGCACGTCGCGCGGCTAGCTTGTTGCTCGTCCGATGAACGAAAAAGTGCACGTATTCATGTTGGCGATTTTCCAAGATAAGAAAGCTTAGGACTGCTCGGAGTTATTTGTGATCCGATTTTAGCGAGAACGTTTTTGATTCAAAATACATACGTCAACTTGAATACCAAGTTATCTTAAAAATTATTTAAATATATGGCTATGGTAATGATAATCCAACGAATAATTAATGTTGGCTTTGCATTATTTGCAGTCGCTATTCTGCACGCCCTTGTTAGGCATTCTCTGTGGCTTCTAGTGTGTTAATTAGGCTATGCATCGGCTCTCTTGTGAATGGAATAAACAGACACAGTTCAACAACCTTGCTAGTCACCTAATTCCACTGCAATCACTAGGGGGTATGCTCAGGTTTACTTTGCTTCGCTCGATAGCTTTTGTTTCAGCCTACGGTAGTAAACAGTTTGCCCGGCTTCCTGAAAAACATCTATGAACATCTTACGCAAATTCAGGACAACGAAGGCCTACAAACACAGCGTGAGCCACTTCTTTTCAGTCTTCAGCGAACCTGCAGAGCTGCGCAACTGTTGCACGAGCGGGCTGCACGCAGCGAACGCCGGAGCCGATTGGAACCATCTGTCCTGGAAGTTGGCAGTAAGACACAGTGTCTTATACCACGGTCAGGATTCAGTTTCCATCAGTAATGGCCATTACATAGAAATTAGTTCTGAAAGATTAAATGTAACCCTGAAAGTTACATTTATTAAATTGTTTAAGCAGTTTTTCTTGATGTCTGGCAAGCTCAATTTTCAATATAACCCAACACTGACTTGAAGCAACACGAATCTGTTTTTTCTTTCATTGTATTATTTAATTACTTTATATCATAATCTGTGTAATAGTATCTATAGTATTTTCATTATATTTTTCTTTTTTCAATATACACTCATATGACTACTCCAATGAAATAGCCAGTTCATGGTAGAAGCATTTTAAGAAGTATGCTTTATACAGGAGGAGTTAACTGAAGCCTGTCATTACTATCTATTCTATGCAGATCTGTTTATATACATACCATGTGATACATTTCACACTGTAGTTAAATACATCATGTCTATATACAGTAATTTTGTTATAATTAACAAAAACTATTTATTATACTACATAAAACTCCTATTACACTACCATCTGTGCACATTTCTTGATTGTGTGTTTAGAAATGGGGTGGTTGAGATGGATTTAATTTCATGCCTCTTTCTGTGGGGATGAATCAATTCATGAGTAGCACAGAATATTTCCTGCAATGCTGATGTTGCAAGCCACAGATTATGTTATGGCTTGACTCAGTGAGTTCCATAGCATATTTCAGACTGTTTCATAAGTCAGTCTCTGGTACTTTTATGACCTAAATAACATTATCTACAGATCCATGCACATTTGAAGTTTTGCCAATGATAGCACATGCCATGACAGCTGGAAACTGACAATCCCCTGCCATAGACCCTTTTCCATCTAAAATTGCACTGGGGAGGGGGGGGGGGGGGGTGTGGATGCAATGGCATGCAAAGAGACTGGGTGATGGTCATGCAAATGTGTAATTTAAGGATAAAATGAAGATAATTTGAATGTTAATTTGAATGTTCAAACATGTAAATGATGCAGTGTAATTTGGCCTAGAAAGGCCTCCCCTTTGACTTTTTTTTTTTTTTTTAATAACTGTAAAATTTAAAACAGAACAGTTGTTTTAAGATTAGACTATAAGCCTGGGAAGGCAGTTAAAGATGAGCACAAATCTTAAAGGGATAGTAAACAGTCTATAGGAATCAGCTTGAGGCCATCTGCTTGGTTTCCAATGAATAAATGAAGATGTATTTGTAATTTTAAGATTACTGTACAAACACAAAGCTCAAGGTCTGCTCAAACATCACATACAGTCACATACTGGCATTTTTAAGCACACTTTGGCCAGCCAAAAGGATTACTTACCTTGACTGACTCATTAACTCATTCTAACTGTTGCAATACAGTAACTGTAATACAGTGCACATTTAAAAATAGAATACATTAGATTGCCTAAAATGCAATTTTGTCCCCAGCTGTATGTACAGCACAAAATGTTGCCCCCAAAATAGGAGTGAACATTTAGGACAAGAGGCCATACTAGTACTAGGGTAAAACCACTGAATGATATAGCTGCATTGGACAAGGAAATTGCCGTACCCATCTGTGTGACTTACAGGCAGAAAGACAGGGAAGACAGTACGGTTCCTCCCTTTCTCTGTAGCATCACCAAGTGCAGCATGTCCAAACTGAATTATGTGAAAATGATTTTTTGCATGCAGAACAGAATCAATTATCACTCTGATGATTGATTATGTCACTGGTCACTCAACCAAGAACAGGAGATTATATTTTAAGGAGAAAGACTGGAACAGGCATGGATAACTTCAGAACAAACCTGGAAATCCAGACAGGAGCAGAACCAGGCCAGCTATATGACACCAGCACCTCCTGCTGGGCAAACAGTGTACCAGGAATACCAAGCAAACTGAGCTGGAAGGTAAGACAGAGCAAGCTGGGGCAGTCTTGCTTACAGGAACTGCGTAGTCTCCCCCTGATGCAGCATTCTCGTGTGTGAAGTGAGGGTGGGAGAGAAGATGAAGGTCGCAGGCAGAATGCAAATTCAGTAATTCCTACACATGTATTAATTTTTGTTCAACCTGTACACAGAAAGTAACAGGGAATTAAAACAGGTATCATAACTGGACAGTTACATTTTGGACAGATTTAGCCATATAGGAGGAATAAAGGGAAATACCAGTGCCTGCCATACTGAAAATGATATGCCATAAAATTGGCTAAAATCTGTTGCTAGGGATATTGCATGCAGAGTTCTACTCATGTGTGTATGGCTACTAAAAATGTATAAATTAAGATCTAATGCTTATACACTAGTGATTGGTACAGAAGTAACAGCCAAAAAAGAAAACCCTGATTATTTGTGTGGAGAAAGGTCAGCGAAACATTGTCCAGGCATTCAGGCAAAAACCCAAAGATATTTGGTTGAAAAGTGAAAGGACTAGGACATAGCCAGGCAATATATGTGGAAAAAAAACCTGAGCTATTTTGGGGTGAGCCCAGTTGCACGTATGTCAAGACGTCTCTTAACATAGATGTCCACCCCTTTAGACGTCAGTATTGCTTTTGATCACTGAGACCGAAGCTATGCTTTGCATCTAGGTTTAATCCCAAGTTTTAACATTTGAAAATGTTCACTGTTAATTTGAATAAAAGTTTATAAAGTGTCAAAGAGGGATCAAAAGTACTCCATCCAAGTAAAATGTCAGAGTTGATTTTTAAAGGCATACTATGCAGGATTTGAATCCTGACCTGGGCCTCTCAGCGCGGAGTTTGCATGTGTCCGCGTGGGAGACTCCAAATTGTCCGTAGGTGATTGATGTGTGTGCCCTGCGATAAACTGGCGACCTGTCCTGGGTGTATTCCTGCCTCTTGCCCAATGCATGCTGTGATAAGCTCCAGCACCCCCGTGGCCCTGTCATTAGTGGGTATAGATAATGGATAGATGGACATTAGTCTATAAAATAACCATGTTAAGGCATATCTATTATGCATTGGCAAGCTCTGTCTTTACAGACTTTTGCTGAATTTGTGCACCCTTAGCTGCATTTGTTATTCTAAAATGTGTCCAGGACGTTTCTGGGTGTAGTGCTCTTTTCTGTGTGGGTATGGGTGGGTGTGGCTACATAGCCTGTATGGGATCAGATTTCAGAGTGTCTGATGTGAGGTAGACTAGCTGCTGCAATAGCCCAGACACAGCAAAAAGACGAGCCTCAGGCTCACTCTGAAATCTGATCCCATACAGGCTATGTAGCCACAAGAATTAGACACAAGAATTAGAGTTAACCTTGCAATTGTTATTCCTCTATGGCATCAGCTGAAGTTCACCAAGGATGAAAACCTATGCAGAGTTGGCTTGTTTCCTGTTGGACCTATAAGTAACATTACCTCTAGCTACGGTTGCTAGATATCCGGTTTTATAATTATTTGTACATGCCCAGTTCTCGTCAAAGAAATGTATGAGAGAAATTCACTATATTTCTAACGAATTCAAGCGTTGGTGACTCGGTCTGGTACTCCGGGCCGAGTGGAGGGGTTTGAAGACGGATGAGTAAACTTATTTGATGGTAAACACAGGCAGAAGAATCCTGCACAGTTTGCCTTTAATAGTGTATATTTGACTGAATGGATGAACTTCAACGTGCCTGGCAAAGCAGAATGTCAATTTTTACATTCCTGCCTGGTCGCTTATTGTGACGTCACTTTATATGGAAGGCCATTTTCCCATACATTTCTGCTGGAAATCCCATCTGTTGTTGTGACCTCATCAGCGACGTCACAATTATAGAAATGTGTTCTATTACGTACCAGAACACGTTCTGTAAAGTGCATATATAGCCAAAAAATACGACTGATCATTTGTATGCGAGTGCATTGTACAGTTAACAATGGACAAGCTGTATAGGATAATCAACTATCTTTACGGAGCGATCGTTGACTTTCCCGCGTGGGTCAGAGGCAGGGAGCAAGGTTAGGATGGCGTTAGGGGTCGGCGGACACAACCTGGCGGAATGTTTAGGATGGTTGTGGTTTACAACCCTTCGTCCACATCGTCCTACAAGTTTACAGTTAGGCCAAAACTTTTGTAACAAGTGAAGTCCCGTAGCTAGCTTTTTAGTAAACTTGCTACCTTATTTTATGAAGACACTTAGCCAGCTGGTTGAACAGCTTCGTAGCAATTTTATCGGCTCCTCATTTTCCAATCCAGATGGCTTGCTTAGTTATATCGTTTGTCAGTTAACAGGAGTTGCAAAATTTTTCGCAAAATAAGATCGCTGATTTAGATAGTGGACCATTAAGCTTCCCAACATGCTAAATCCCTGTAACTGACTAGTTTGCCAAGTGTGATACTGTAATTTGTACGATAAACAGTCCAGGCCGATGTAGCATCTCCTAGCCTCCGATCGCAACAGAAAGCACACTGAAGGAAAGTGTTTCGGGTAAAGCCGATTTTAAGTGGCCCCTGTGACAGGCTGCAGTTTTTCTGTTGCGGTAGACTTGTTAAAATTGGCGGTGTGCTGTACGGGAAATTTAGTGCATTTCTGTGGAGCAAATTGTTAACAAAACCGAAAAAACTGGAAATAAATTATTTGTATTTTTGAAATTATATAGAACTGGAAGTCTTATGCTGGGCAAACAAAAATCGTATAGGATTTGCCATATTGCCTAAAATCTAAGTCTGCTTTGCGTTGTAGAACATGTGGAGAACCACTACATAACGGGACCATTAATTGGACGGGGATCATATGGCTCCGTATATGCTGGGATGCGCATCAGTGATGGACTTCCGGTAAGATGCTAACTTAAGTACACGGTCTTTGACCTGGACTTAAAAAAAGGTATACCTGTAATTAGTATTTGTGAAGGCATAACCTAAACACAGTGTGATATTATTTCATACGGTAAAATAAAGCAATTTGCAAAGAATGACTTGCACCTAATTTCTATCATGGTTTCTTCAGGTTGCCCTCAAATATGTAGGGAAATTGGAAGGCGATGAACTGCTTCTTGTGAGTACCAGATTTTGTCTCCAAATAACTGAACGTTGGCTCTGCACCATCGTTTGTGTTCTGAATATAATATCCATCCGCTTGTCCGTTGTTAGTGGTAGTATTCCTTGGACAAGTTGCATTGGAAATGTGTGCTGTGATAAACAGCAGTATATGGCCTTAAACCCCACTGCCCTACAGCCTGGACAGGACTCGCCAATTCCCAGAGAAGTGGCGCTCATGGGCCTAGTGAACCAGGACACAGGCCATCGCAACGTCCTGCACCTCCTTGAGTGGTTCGACGCCTCAGACCACTATGTCATGGTATTGGAGCGTCCTTACCCCTGCACGGACCTCTTGGAGTTCTGCGACGCCCAAAATAATTGGGTGGATGAAGAGCAGGCACGGGGGGTGATGGACCAACTTCTGCAGGCCCTGCTGCACTGCCAGAATTCTGGAGTTTTCCATCGGGACGTCAAAGCAGAAAACATCCTGATAAACACAGAATCGCTGCGCATCATCCTGATAGATTTTGGGTGTGGGGATCTATGGCAGGATACACCATTCAGCGAATTTTCAGGTGAGTGAGAGGGCCAGTTCATACGTTTTAAACAAGTGTTTGTAACATGGGAGTGGAACAGTTGAATGCGAAATTCTGCGCGGACCTCCAATAATATGCTCCCAATTATGTAGCTTCTGCGCTGTTGTAGTTAAGTCATTATGACTGGCTTAGTGTTTGTTTTTATTTTTCTGTCTTGTCTACCTTTCAGGCACCAGGGAATATGCCCCTCCTGAGTGCTTTGTGGAAGGACTATACCAGGCCGGCCCTTCCACTGTGTGGTCCGTAGGGGTCACTTTGTATGACATCATCTGCGGCCGCCTGCCATTCAAAAAGTTTGACGAGCAGAGCATGAGCAGAGTGCATTTCCCTGAAGGGCTTTCCCCAGGTGAGGAGTTGGGAGATGACAGGGTTTTGTGATTTTGCACATTCTTACGACTTCCCTTTTTCTTCTGTGTCCAATCACATACATGTTTTTTTTTTTTTTTTGCCGTTTACAGAGATCAAGGACTTCATCAGATGGTGCTTGGCGCCCGAGGTGGAGGATCGAGCCACATTGGAACAGCTTCAGCTTCATCCGTGGCTCCGCCCCTTCTGCTCAGGTCCAATAGCGTCTATGCACTATGAAAAACTTGTCTGAAAAAAATATTGCTGGATGAGTACACCTCAGGACTTTGGGATGCCCATCAATGGCTGGTATCAGGGTATTGGGGGTTTGCGGTCTAAACAAGAAAATATGTCCCTCCAAAAAGCAGTTCATACTGCATGATGATGTTTCCATAGGCTGTCCATAAACATTGTATTGGTTTATTTGATGTTATACTCAAATATCAGTTTTTATATTGTAGTCATCCAGGGTTGTGGTCATTCCAACTAATTAAGATTAAACAATTTTGAACAATGATTGGGTATTATACACACATACAACTGAGGCACATTGGCATAAAAGCTGCTTGGAGTTTAGTGTATTATATAACTTTTCATCCCAAAATCCTGGTTCTATATGGGAGTCCAGGCATAGTGTTCACTGTGACCAACGGCCTAGCCATCACATAGTCTCATTGATTTATTGGATTTGCCAAATTTTAGTTGGCCGCCACACCATAGCACAAGCTGCTCGTCTGTGCTGTCCCAAATTAAGAGCGAGTTTCAATAGCAAATTCAATAGTGTATTTCTGTGGTGCAGAAGTTGACAAATCCAAAAAAGCAGCAAAGTTATAACTTGAAGTAAGAGCTGACAAAAAGATTCAGAACAAACAAAAACCATATTGGAATACTTGCTACAATGACTAATGTCTGCCTGCTTTGTGTTATAGAACAAGCAGAGGACGATTTAGAACATGTGGAGGACCTCTACATGATTGGATCGCTACTTGGAGAGGGTGGATGTGGCTCAGTTTACGCTGGAATCCGCATCTCTGATGGACTACCGGTAAGAGGCCAGTTTTGTGGCCACTATACTGTCTGGCCAGTCCTGATCTCCTCGAGTCTAAAAAATATCTGGGACTATCTTGTGATTATAATTTTATTCTTTCAGTCTTTTGTTTTCCTTTGTATATGGCGCAAAGTTACTGATGTACCTACATTTTTTTCTTTATCTTATGGCTTATCCTTTCTTGTTTAAAATAATGTATTTTAATTATTGCTAAAGTCATTATTAGTCCAGCTTTTTCATAGCTACTCTTATTCAGCTATATAAACAAGCTGAACACTAGCAAAGCTATTACATTAAAAATATTTCATACAGTAAAATCATGAAACTGTGTAAATAATTTGCACTCATGTCTATCGACAATTTGTTTCCTCAGGTTGCTCTGAAGTATGTAGAGAAATGTGAAGATGACGAACTACTAATACTAGTGAGTACCACATTTGTCTCCCTTGTTGAACTTTTGATCTCTTGGCTGTCAACTGTCCTTTTTAAGAAATTTGACGGCTTATTGTCACATTATTTGTGTTAATGTGTGCTGCATCAGGTCTAATGATAGCATTTTGCCGCATAACCAGCTGCCCCTTATTATAACCACACCCAGCTCATGCCCACTCATCCCCCTGCCTTACAGCCTGGACTGGACTCGCCAGCTCCCTTGGAGGTGGGGCTCATGGGCATGGTGAACAAGCGCACGGGCCATCCCAACGTCCTGCGCCTCCATGAGTGGTTCAACACCTCAGACCACTATGTCCTGGTATTGGAGCGCCCCGACCCCTGCACGGACCTCTTCCGCTTGACCCAAAATCATGGCATGGACGAAGAGCAGGCGCGGGTGGTGATGGACCAGCTTCTGCGGGCCCTGCTGCACTGCCAGAGTTCTGGTGTTTTCCATCGGGACGTCAAACCAGAAAACATCCTGATCGTCAAACCAGAAAACATCCACACAGAATCGCTGCGCATCATCCTGATAGATTTTGGATGTGGGGCTCTATGGCAGGATACACCATTCAGCGAATTCGCAGGTGAGTGAGGGGACCAGTTCATGCATTTTAGACAAGAACATGGTGAGTAATATAATGCCATTGTGATGGATATGATAAGTAATTCCAAAGTTGTCTTTCTCATTGTTGTGATGTGAAATATCTTTACATTAATTATTTTGACTGCTATCACACAAGGAGTGTATTTTTTCCCTTTCAGGCACCGAGGAGTATGCAGCTCCAGAGTGTCTTGTGGAAGGACTGTACCAAGCCGGCCCTTCCACTGTGTGGACTGTAGGGGCCACATTGTGTTATATCATCTGCGGCCGCCTGCCATTTGACCAGAGGGACGAGCGTAGCATGGGCATGGTGCATTTTCCTGATGGGCTGTCCTCAGGTGAGGAGCCAGCAGGAGATCACAGCGTTTTTGTGTCTATTTCTCACCTTTTTTGGCTCCTTTTTATCTACTCTGTCCAATCGCATACATGATTTTTTGCAATCTACAGAGATCAAGGACTTCATAAGCTTGTGCTTGGCACCCAAGGTGGAGGATCGAGCCACACTGGAACAGCTTCAGCTTCACCCGTGGCTCCGCCCCATCTGCTCTGGAGAAGGTAGCCTCACCTTTGGACCTCAGAACTCTGTAGTCTAAGGAGGTCTTTGCTCTATGATAAACTCCTATTGCCTGTGTGCAGAAATCTGCAGAAAAACTCATAATTTACTCTACAGTGCAACAGCTGTAGTGGACTGCTAAAACTCATGGACAGCCAGGCAGATGTGCTTCAGTGTTTTATTGTACCATGTGACCATACAATTTGATCTCTCTCAGTGGAATCCATGGAAGAGAATGGAAATGAGGAAGATGGAGAGCAGAACATGGGGCCCATGGAAAAACCGGGCCCCTCCAGCTCCCTCACTCCAGCAAATTGCTCCCAGAATGGTTAGGATGATTCTGTCAGAGGAGTTAGGCACAGCTGCCTAACCCCTGAAGCTTATTGGAAACTAAGTCTCGACTATAAAGATATCAGAATGTCAGAAAACACTCCTTTCAGAATTTGCTCAGTTCGAATTGCATTAAAAGCAGAAGTTATGGCTTTACATATGAGCCATATTTGCAATGCAATTTAAATTCGATACAAGCCTAGAGCTGTGATTAGGTCTCAAGAAAGATAATTTTATTAGATAACGTGGAAGCATATTAATGTATTTTGTTCTGAGAATGGAAAGATGTTCAGAAAGAAAAACTAAAAGCGTCTTTCTGCCTGTGTGCGATCTCTCATAGCGTCAGAGGAGAGCAGTAAAAGAGAGAGAGACGTGAGGGGGAGGAGGTGTGCGGCAAACCCGAAAACACCAGCAGACTGCCTTAGGAACGGTTAGTATGTGGCCAGAAAAGAATGGGATGCAGCTTACTTGGATTTTGACTTTTGATATATGCTGACATACGCGTAATTAGAAAGGGAATGAGGTCTCAAACTGAATCTCCTTTTGTGTGATCTCTTTCAGCCCCAGAAAAGATTGCTGTGAAGAGAAAGATGGGGTGTGAAGAAAATCAGGACCCCTACAGCTCTTCCAGGCCTACAAAGTGCCCCCGGAAAGGTTAGGATCTTCTAAAATATCCCGCTGTGTCCCTCAGTGTAGCGCTACTCGTATGAGAGCAGCCTGTGAAAAAGGGTTCCCCTTTGGCATAGGGGAACCCTTTTTAGTTCTTTGTGGAACTCTATGGTAGGTGTTAATGTTTGAAAGCTCCCAGTGAATTTAGCTTGACAAGGAACCTGACAAGTAAGCCACTAGATAGGCTTGCTCTATGGAGACAAGGGCAGGCGCCTTTTGGAAAGTTTTATTCTGAGTGTGTAGGGACTAAAAATTCCTCAGAGCAAGACGGATGGTGGCTGAAACAGCAGGGCTCTGAAGCAGAGAGCCAGCATGAACATGGCCGCCAAGCCGCTGTACTTAGCCCTGGGAGGGGTGCGCAAAGAGGGGCGCAACACCCGCCCCCGCCGCATCCGGAGCAGGGAGAGGATGGGCGGCGCCTGAGCCGGGCAGAGAGCAGCTGCTTCCGCTGCTCCCTGCCCGCGCCTGACAGCTCTGATTCCAGAGGTATGACCGTCCTACTGCGGCGCATTGCTGTGTGCAGTGGGAGCGCGTCTTCATTCCCTGTGTGGTCAGTGCACTGCGTGCTAGCCAGGTTCTCTTTGCGGTCTTCGGCAGTCCCAGGACCCGGCTGCCTACCATTGGACCAACCTGCTGGCCTGGCTGTGACCCATTTCATGCTGGGCTTGTCAATGCATTGGGACATGTCGTAAGTTCCCCTCTGATGTCGACCAGACTTCATTCAATGTCTGTAGTCTATAGTGACTGCTCTTTTGACTTACAAATAAACAAAATAAACATACTGGTCATTCAGTTCAACATGATATTAAGATACACAGGGAACAGGTGGACCATATTTATAATGGTATACAATGGTATAAGATCTTTACTTTGCCAGTAATATTATATATATATATATATATATATATATTTTTTTTTTTTTCAGATTCCCAGAATATGACCAAATGGATGGGCTACCTGGCCTCGCCGTCGACCACCAGGGCCAGGAGCCCAGCCTCCTCCGGGGGTTGATAAAATTGGGTTCGGGCAGACTGTGACGTGTCCATGTGTCAGTGCCAAGCTGAGACTTAGCAGCTCAGTAGGGCTGGGCGATACACTTAATATTTAATTATCGAGTATTTTTTCTGAGCGCAGTAACAATCATCACCACCACCTGGTGTATTGCCTTTATTTCAGTCTTTTTGTCTTTACCAAGTAAGCATCTGAACTTTCAGGTGGAACATGAAATGCTTCTGGAAAAAAAATTATCACTGATATTTATTGGATGTTGATAAGACAGCCAATCGACAGCAAGGTCGTACAGCTTCCATGTGATCACGTGCAGTGTTATCGCATGAAAGTGTGCAAGGCTTATTGCTGCTGATTGGCTGTTTCATCAACATCCAGTAGATATCAGTGGTGACTTTTTTTCCAGAAACACTTGACGTTGCCTCGGACGTTTGGACGTTTGCTACCCCGTCTGGTATAATTGACGAAAAAAGACGGAAAGAATCCCGATTTACCGCGCTGAGAAAATATTCAATAATTATCAAACAAGTATTTCGTCCAGCCCTTCTGTGTTGCTTAGTTTCAACCTGGCACCGATACATGGACACGTCACAGTCTGCCTTAACCCCACTTTACCCCCCCCCACCCCCCCTTCCCAGCCTGCCTTAAACCTTCTTTCCCCCGCCCCTTCCCAGTCCCGCCTATTTACCCCGCTCCTTCCCAGTCTAACCCTATTTTACCCTATTATGGAGGGCCCTGTCCCTTCAGTGCAGCAACTACAACAGCTGCCCTGGTGCCCCTAACCCATCAGCAGCACCAGATGATCGCCATGCTGTAGGAGGGCCTAGACTACACCTTTCAGTAAGTCTTGGAGATATGTATCATTTAATCAGAAAATATCAATTCAAATAATATTCAGGACTGCAATTAAAATGAAGAAAAGAAGTAAAATAGAACCTGAGGAAGGGTCATGCACCAGACATCCTTTAGTTTGTTTCAGGCCCAGAGTTGTGGTGCCCGTGCAGCTGCAGTTCTGACGGTAGATTTTTGCTTTTCCAGGTGGATGAAACCCTTTTCAGTGCTACAGCCCCGCCAAGCCAGGGAAGCTGTGCAGGAAACTGCGGAGGCAAACGGGAGGAAGCCCCTGGCTCTGCAGGACAGAGAGCGCTGAGTCTAGGCCTGGTTCCAAATGGCGTTTTTTCAAGAGTTGCATAGTTGCTTATGGTCGGCGTGGCATTCGAGGCAACACTGCCTCAGACACCGCGCCGCACCGAGGTCCCTCAGGATTGCGGGTCTGAGGGTCGTACGGAAGGAGGCCTGTTCATGTCCGTCTCCACCTGAAGGCCTTTCTCTCCTCTTCTGCCCTCAAGTCTTTGCTTTTCCTGCCTGTCAACCTAACATGCCTGCTCGTCTCCCTCACCAGGCACGAACATGTCAGTCTCTGTGCTTGGCCGTGTGACCTTGAGCAGCTTCTACCTCGCAGGGAGCAGTTGTATTCTCCCCTCAGCACACCTGTGAGAAGGCGGCGGCTCTGCAGGTGCCTGTCCACCTCTCTGAGGTCCCCCAGGATGCCATACCATTGGGTCCGGGAGCTGTGGGTCGTTGTTCCACCATGTGACCGGTGTGACCATAAGCAACAGTTGCTACACCATTGAGACAGGAGTGATCCTCACCAGGTGCCTGTCCATAGCATTAATTGTGCCTTAAGTAAAGATGGGAAACATACTGTAAGCTTTCTAGTTCGAAGCTGCCCCTGCACAGGAAAGTTAGTTCATTCATCTGTCAAGAACAGGAAGCAGAATGAGAAGATATTTTATATGATTTCTGAGATGACTTAAAAACATGATTTATTTCACTTGTCCAGACATATGAGGCCTATTTAATAACAGTGAAACATCTGAGTGTCTGGGTGAACTCTAATGTGCTTTTCCTTCATCCCCAGCAATGTGAAACCATGACCGGCAGTGTGAATGAAGAGCACTTCAACACCCCATTGCTCTTTACAGAGGAGGATAAACTGCCATTGCTGACTTCACTATAGTCCATTAAAAATAATGTTTAATGAAATAGTTCTAGTTCCGGTAATTCGACGATAAAAATGCTCTGATGTGATTCTATATTCTTTAACTGTTGCCAAATAAAAAATTAGAAGTATGTATTGTGAAGAGGTGTTTCATGTAAAGGAAAGGTAATATTGCACACTAGAAATACATCTAGGTAATTTATGCAAATACTCTTTGTCCAGGTTATATCCAACCCAAAACGGTGAGCTTGTCAACTGATGATTTTGTGAATAAAATGCTTTTATATTGGGAGTCCTCACCTTCTCTTAAACTGTGGTATTAATGCTGTCAAACCCTGTATACATGCATGTACATACATGGTGATTGGGATTGTTAGCATAGCATTAGGGATCATGCTATGTTTAGAAACGTTAGCATATGCCATTGAAATTCAGGATATGAATTAAGGGTAGCATGGACTGTAGCTGCTTGCCCGTTGACTTTACCTGTTCCCGCAGAGGAGGAGCGCCATGACAGGGAGAGGAGTCAGAATTTGGGGCTCCGTAATCGTAAGCTCTGTCATTCCAGTGGCTGGCACCCATTCTGCCATTTGTAATGTGATTAGTCATGTGGGTCTGCTGTTAGTCATTCAGGGCGAGTTTTAGACATTCATCATACAGGGCTGACGTTAGCGTAACAAGTGTTATAGGCAAGTGTTGGAGTGTTGTGTGGCTCCCCTAAGGTTTGTAAGAGCAGCCTTTTTGGTGTAGTGCACAGTAGCTTTATTGAAGCAGCCGTTTCATGACTGCTGGTTGCGGTAATCTGGCCATGGCCTATCTCCCAAGGTAAGGCCCCATGGGGTCTTGTCAATGTAATATGAGGGCTTACTTTGTATTTTTCATGTTTGGTAAGTCTTTATTTTGTTTTTTGTGTACTGTTCTTTTACATGTGTGTGTGGGGGAGGGGGGGGGGGTGTTTTTCTCTGTTCACTCAGGTGTGGAGTGTGATAGAGTGTGTGTTGTAGGTAGAGATGTAATTAGATAATGGTAACCTGGAGTGCTCTTTTATGAGAATGCCCAGGGGCATTGTCATATTGAAACAGGAAAGGGCCTTCCCTAAACTGATGGGGAAGCACAGACTTGTCTAGAAAGTGATTGTATGCTGTAGCATATCGATTTGCCTTCATTGGAAATAAGGGGCCTAGCCCAAACCATGAAAAACAGCCCCAGACCAAGGGGTGTCCAGATACCTTTACGATATCTCCAGACCCATTGAAAGGTTGTAGTTTACTGGCTCTCTAAGGGCTGTCTGATTCCCCACCCAGCATCAATTATTTTATGTTTTAATAAAACTGCTGATATTTTTTTACAGGATTGTGTGGTGGTGCCCTGTCTCTGATTCTGGACTAGACAGGGGTAAATGGGGTTTGCCCTACTCACACTGTTCATCTCGGTAGTCGAAGTTCATTAAAATATAATGAACTATAATTTCTCATTAAGCATTGTTGTTTGCGAATACATTTGTTCAATATAATATCTCTAGATGCAGGCTGAAGTCCCAGAACTTCACAGGGTTGTTTTAGAACTTCCATATGCTCACTAAATTATATCACATTCATTGTAATGAAGAGGCCATAATCTTGTCAGTAATTAATTTTCTGTTAACTATGCCGCCCACGTGGAATGTATATCTACACTGTTTATAATGCCTCTGTACATTACAGCCGTGCGGGTGCAGTAAAGCTAATGCATCACTGTCCAAAACATAGGGATTCATTCCATTAAAAAATGCAGGGGTGAAAAAAATCTGCTCAAAGCTCTCATACAAGGCAAAAACTAGGTTCTAAGGGGGAAGTACAGGCATTTTTTTTGAGGTTCTGTAGTGACAATGAGGAAGAGACACTGTTTGACATTAGGCTGGGGATGGGTGGATAATTTAAACTAAAACTGAATGCAACAGAATTTACTGCATGATACCCATATGCACCAAGATTGGTGATAATTCATACAATGGCTGTTTGGTTCATTTGTTTCTTTACATGCAAAAGCTGAAAGTTGATTGACTTGCTAGCAAGTATGTTTGATCAATTTTCCTTTATAAATTTCGGTATGTCATTTTTTATGTATGAAAATGGTTGATAAACAATACTACTCCTGTGGTTCTTGGGCCACTATTTGTGTGTGGATACTGACCACAGCACCATGTTGTTTCTAAAGACATGAACCAGACAACAGTCTCTGCTGTAGGCTGGGTGCTTAAAAGAGGTAACTGGGAGTAGAGTAGATGCCAACTGCAGTGGAATGCTGCTTGCAATCACAAACGTGTTACGCTGTAAAGAAATATTGTGGGAGTAGTACTTTTATTTGCTAGATTCTAACAATGGGTATTGACTGGAGTTATGAGTTATACACCTGTTGTCTGATATAATATTTATGTCTCTGCCACTGAATGTGTGTGTGTGCATACATATGTGTGTGCCTGCTCCTGTGTATACGTGTGTGTGTTCTGACTATGCAAAGTTAAAATACGTAATCTCTTTGTAGCAGTGAATTGCCATGGCATGGACCACAAAATCAAGCTGAGGAATTCATTGGAGAAGAAGCAGTGCCCTCTTGTGGCAGGCAGTAAAGATACAGGGGAAGCAATAAATGTAATGCTTGCATTGCCCCCTCCTTTCATCTGAACTTTTTAAATACCAAATATATCCTGTCTTGTTTAATAGTGTTTCTGCCTGCATTTGTAGACCTGACCCATCAAAGTTCAGTTCAGGACATAATCTAGTGCTCCACATACCAAAACAGGTTCTTATGAGCTTCCAGTGGTTCTTGTGGATAGCTTGATGTCCTCATCTGAATCAAACTGAGCTAATGAGCATGAGAATGTCAACAGATACCACTATGTGTCATGTTAGCATGGGAAGCTTTATGCTAGTTTAATGCATATCATGTTGCAGAATCCACACATACGTGACCTTTTGCTCATGCCATTGCTTATGCCAAAACAGTGAAAAGGATTTATAGGTGTCACACGCCGGTGTGACACCCCTGGGAGGAAGCTGCGGCAGTACCAGGAGTGGACCGTCATTTGCCACATGGAGAGAGAGAGAGCGTACCCACAAACACAAAATCAAATAAAACATCTTCGCCCTTCCCCCTCATGGGTTCCGGGAAGAAAACAATAAACTAAAACGACAACCTAAAATAACAAAGACAAAAGAAAGGAAAACCCAGCGACAGCTCTTCAGCTCACTGTTGGGATCTGCTGGCCAGCTTTCCAGTTGACCAGTTTCTTTCTTTGTCTTCTGTGCTTCAACAAACAAAATTTCAAAACTGTGGGGAGGAGCACACCTTTAATCACCTGGGCTAATTAGTTAACGCAACACAGGTGCGTGTGTTCTCTCCACCAGCCGGCATTGCCGAGACCAGTCCGCTTCTCCAGCGGACCGAATGCTACCATAGGTTTGGCATATATAGGTGTGAGAGGTCATTTCAACTAAATCTTTCCTGACAGTTCACAAGAATCTCTTACCAGAATACAAATACAAGCCTTTTTGTAGTTCACATATTGGAACCAAAACTGTGTTTTATTGACAGACTAAACAAAGAAGTCAGTAGATATTGCTGTCACTCCTTTTTTTAGATGAAGTAGTACTATAGAAATTGGAACACCTTCATTAACAATCATGTTGCTCTTTCACTTCAGGAGGAGGCCATCTTATGCCCTAAGAATTTTAACAAGATGTGTTATACAGTCAAGCAAGTGTCCCTCTGTCACTTAATCTGATTTTCTTTATAGATGTTGGGCAAGTTATTTGGTCAGTCTTGGTAGCCAATTTGAGATCAATCATTGCTTTCATCAATCATCTGCAATTTGTTTTGTAGCATACATATAGTCTTACCTGGCATTAGCACAATTCCTCCAGGAATACAAGAGATGAAGTGTCAAGTAATGAAAAACAACTCCAGTAGTTTATTCAGGGATGAAACTCTACCCCCCTTCTCATTGAAGACTGCTTTTACCATGTGTCAAGGTCTTAGCAAAGGAATGAACTCCACGCATCTCGGCAGATGACAGGGGAATGGGCATTGGCAGCACAATGCAGATGGAACAATGCGGTATTACATATTATATTACATATGCATCATCTGGGGTGGGCCATTGGGGCAAAAATAGCCCACGGGTTCTTGCTAATTATGCCTCATGTCTTCACACGACTGGACCACTCTCAGGTTGAAGGCAATGACTGTCTGATGCTGATTTACCCTGCAGCCTGAGCCTAGGCTCTATGCTGGAAGTGAACTCATTGTTTTCAAAGATCTAGTAATGCTTTTTAAGTGTAATGTTAGAAAGGACAAAACTTCAATCAGTTGCTGGATTTCCCTATAGGTCTCTTCCTGTCTTTCACTACCTCATCTGGTGAAGTATTTATGTTCATCATTACTGTTTTGAGCTAAAGAAAACTAGATTGATGTTTTACTTATGAAACTGCTTTTAGATTTTTGCTGTAAATTTAAAAATGTATTTACAGTATGCTTATTTAATACAGCTATCGATCTAATATGCAGCTGCACAAAATAACTAATAATTGTGTTTCTTTCTGTTGAACACTTTTTCAAATTTGCCTGTGTGGAATAAGACCTTGACCTTCTCTCAGATACCTGGCAAGCAAGCCATATGTAATAAGACCACAGCTGTTCTGAGATTTTTTTGTGTGATTTCCAGTTAGAGCCTGTGTTGTTGTTAGGAAATCCAACATTCTAAATCTATAGTGGGCGAAACCGAGGTCGATATGCTTTTGCTGTTGACCTGGAACTGTGTGTCTGGACCAGGACCCATTGATCCAGACTGAGTTTGCCTCATGAGAATGCTCTTAATGGCTCAAGCAATGCCGTGGTGACTGTGCCCTGTGACCTTGGTCTTTCATCGGGGGAGGGGGGCTCTTACTGTGGTGTTTTGGCAACCCTGCCCCACACTTGTCCACCTCATCACTCGACAGGATCAGAAGAATAGTGGTGCGCACATGAGAGTACCCACAACAACCACCAACACACACACACACACACACACGCACACCAATGCCATGCCAGACATACTCCACTCCTGATGATACAGTTACTGTGGAGTCTGGCAGGCTGAAGACCAAAGCCTATGTATACATATACACTGCCTAAAGAGCCATTTTGTTGGCTTCCCTCTATGGTCACTTTCATTGAATCGAACTCTTTATGAATGTGGAAAGCTAAGTGATGTGATATCTGCATCTCATTAATGACTCTCCCTCACAGTCTGTTTTTTTAAATACAGAAACAAGCGACTGAACAGCACTGAAACATTCAGGCAGATTAACAATAGCCAAGGATTTAAGATACATTTATGATGATTATCGGCTACACAGCTAAAATCTAATGAAAAAGCATTCCTCCAGGTATCATGCCATTTTTAAATAGTGCTTGTCGAGGGCCATGGAAGTTGGACAACAAATGCTTCTGCTTTGTTGTCTGTGCAAATTTATATTGTCACATAGCATTTGTGTACTGGCATGCCAGAAAGACCTCACTGGAGATCAGTACCTGTTTGGAAAATTAATCCTCAAAAAACTGATGGTGCTGTCCAAAACTTTTAATATCAGCTACCGTGTGGTGATTAAAAATCCACCAGATCAGTTTTTTAATTATATGCAGATGGGCCTTTTTTTGTAGCTCAGCAGATGGTTGCCTCCAGTACAGCCCAAAGATAACAGTGTCACCCGTACCTGCAAGTGCTAACCTTCAAGACTCCTGGCACCATCTCTGCCTGGAACTAATGTTTATTGCTTCATCTGTGATTAAAATTATACAGCTGTAGCAGTCTTCTAATAGGTTCTCATACCTGATACAAAAGGTGTGATTGAAAGCTTGGCATGCTAGCACACTTCATACAATTGCTAGTTCAGGATGCATTTAATAGATCAAATCATAGTGAAAAATTAAAGTTTTTGACCAAGGAATCTTAAGCTTTTTTCATCCCCCATAACACTACAAAGACAATGTTTGAATTTGCATTATTTAAATTCAGTTCAGTTGAATTCTTTTGAAATATTAAAAAAATGTATGCAATAATTTTGAATCACAAGAGCATAAACCAATCATGTTAGCCTGTGAATGTGCTCTTTGGGCTTTGAGAATTGACATTTCTTATTAAATTAAACAAAAATGTATGAATTTTCAGATATGTTTTCCCATAACCATAAAACCATAATTCTAATTCTTGGAGTGTGGTCAGTATTACTTTGGTCTGTTAATACCCTCCAATCTGTTCTTTTGGGTTCCTGAAGGAGGGCTGAATTTAAGTTAATAAAAATTTTGCTTCACCAATATGCCATCTGCACTCAAACAGGAAGCGCTTCACCTGAAATGTATGTGATAGGCCTGTCAGACTGAAACCTTCCGTGCTGCAGTGGGACACATGGTGCTCCTTGCTGGTGTGAAGTCCGACCCAACAACAGCCAAAACTCAAAACTTGCAAATACGTGATCCCTTCTCAGGGTGAATGCCTTTGCCAGCTCCTGTGTCCATCCGATATTTTATTCAAATGAAAACTTTATTTGCTCTAGCCCAGGAAGCGCTCCCTCTGCTTTGAAATGTTGTGTGGTAAACATGTAGAGAGGGTGAAAATTATGTGGGAAAGACAAATGCAGCAATATTTATTCTCTGAGATTTGAAGATTTATTGATTTATTGTTATGGTATATTCCTATGTCTTTAATTCCCAGATGTGAATAAAGCATTGATGTTCCATAACAAACACAAAATGAAACACTCTTCATAAATTAAGCAACAGATTGTTTTGAAATACAAAATCTCTTTTGAAGAGACCAGGCTTGGAGGGCTTGAAGTTGGGCTGAAGTCTGTACAAATAAGAAATGCTTGTTTGAGGAGAGGTCATGCAATGTGCTATCAATGACTCAATGAGGTGAACCAATCACAGTTTTCTGTGATTAGTCCATGTTAGCCAATGATTGACAGTGCATGTTTGCTCCGCCCATATTGGGCTTCACAATTACTCTCTTCTGTCACCGGGGGAGGGCTGAGACACGAGGGACACGGCACTGGTACAAAGGGGGAACCAAAACATTACTCCTGGTCCTTCTCCTCCCCGTGTGTAATGATGTAGACCAGGTTCTTGTAGTCGAGGTTACCAGCCACATCTGGAGGGAACGCTGTAAACATCTGTTCCATCTGATAACATTGTGAGAGAGAAAGTCAGGTGAGTCTGTAATCTACCCCATACACATCAAACAATGCCGCGCATCACATATTGTAAGGCCACACAAGACAAAACAGGTAGGACTCTTTTATATACAGATGCATGCACAATCAGGTGACCGTTCATATGATTTCAGCTGTGAGATTGAGATTACATATATTTTGAGTCTGAAAGTATTCCTGAGATCATATACCTCACACACAGCCTCTATGTGCAAGCTTTTGTAGCAGTGCAATTTTCTGAGAGTTCTGTTTCCTCTTTCTGTACAGGTATTTCAGCAAGATAGATTCCTTTACATTGGCGAAGCTGTGTTGTGTTTGCTGTTCTTTACGCATGCGTGACTTCATGTGTTTCAGCCCACCTCTTCTGGGGTGAACCTGTCCGCTTGGGTCGTCAGCATCTCAGTGACACTGCAAAGAAAGGCCATTCATTTAATGGACCGGGTATTTGTGAAGGAATGTTCACTCCGTGCACTTTCTTTCCGAGGAAGGAATTTATACTCGTCTCACTGAATGTCATCCAAAGCCTTTTGGAATTATCTTGTCAGAGCAGCATGTTTATGAATCTCTAAATCATCCAGAAAGCTTTTACATTTAAATGTCCTTGCTATATATGAATGAAGTAACACATGCAAAAATCGAAGATGTTCACCCAACATTGAACAGTTTTCTAAAAAGAAAGTAGGTTTATTTACACATACCAATATGCAAATAGCTTGGATGGACTGTTAAGCTTTCTCTTCATGAATCTTCATGTTTTATTCAAATAATTTTGCTGTGACATTGGTTACAATAAAGATTGTGGTGAACATGACAAGATGCAAGTGTGAGTTTGCAACACCAATGGAGGATGATGTCCACAAGTTTTAATTGGTTTGTAGTCTGTTGGGAAACCTACTGGACATGATTAAGACTAGACAATTTTCATATATGAATATATGCATGAATATTTAAACAGTGCAAAGGTGTAAAGCAAAACAGTGATCTTGTGAGCTAGTTTGACAGTTATCTTGTTAGTCATTCTATTTTGTGTTGTGCAAATGTGAGTTATTCAATGTGGTAAGATAATATCCATATAAATACCAAATCTACCTCATACAGTAACTATGCATGAGATGCATCGCGAAGAATGGCATAAGTGTCATACAAGATTATTTTTTGGAAGGGTGGAGTAAGGAGTGTGAAGCGGGTGCTTACAAGTCTTTCTTCAGGATCCCTTTGCCCTCAGGGTCAAAGACTTTGAAGGCATTGAGGATGGTCTCCTCAGGGTCGGCACCTACAGAGAAAGGCATCATTGGCATCTAATGACATCAGGCTCAGCCTGGCATCATTTTCCTGCGTAATGTCTGGAAGAACAGAAATGCCAAGCTTCTCTCCCAATGGAGGGAGCAGGAGAAAACTGATTTGTGGCACTGAAATATTGTACCAGTGGTTTTAACCAGCTCCTTAGCGTTGCTAGCAAGCTAGATTGAGTAAGAGTCTGGAAAATCTCCTACAAGATATTCATCTCAAGTTTTCACTAATAAATGAGCTAGCTTTGCCATGCATGTATTTATTTCACCTGCTAGATTGTATCAAACTCTACAATTCATTCCAATGAAGAGAGCTGCTTAGAAATGGACAAATCTACTCTGTTCCTAAGTGCTTCACTGCATACAGTGAGCAAAATAGGTTATAATTAGCAGGGAATGGCTGCCCAGCCAAATGTTTCTTCCTAGCTGCTGAGTCTGAAGGTTAAATGAATTAAATCTACAGAAAGAATCGAAACTCAAAAAGTGGTTTTCATTTAAATGAACAGGTTTTCAAGAACCAGTTCACCAAATAGAATCAAACTGCCCATCACTTGCTAAAGGATTCAGATCAAAACCAAGGTCAATGTTAAATTGAGCCGATGAGTAATTCAATTAAATTTCACACAAAAATGAGCTTATTTATTATGAGCTAGCCCTTCCTTGTGGTAGTTTGGTTTTCACCAACCTCTAAGCCGTTGCTAGTTAGCTAGCTGGACTAGGCTTCTCTCACTGTCAGTGACATCCATACACTATAAGACAATGTAAAGCCAAGGGGGCATACGCTGCAAAGAAGCAGTTATGATATCTGTTAGCCAATCAGCGCAAATATTTCAGTGATTGTTGACAATGAAGAACAACAAGAAAGAAAAAGAAAAAATTCTACAGACTCATAATTCAGGGTTTTTATTGAAATACAGACACAGTGTAGGCTTATTCTGCTGATTTTTTGTTGTTGATCTATGTGATATATTTATTTACTTATATACAACGTCTTGAGAGCCGCTTTGCTCAACTGTAACCACTGTGCCCTAAAACACCTCACTGTTCCACTCACCCACCTTTTAGCTTTTCACCAAACATGGTCAAAAAGACTGTGAAGTTGATTGGTCCAGGGGCCTCCTTCAGCATCTCGTCAATCTCCTCCTGCTTCACGTTCACACGACCTGCGGAGCCCGCGGGGAGAACACAGAACCAGAAGTCATCCAGACGAGCCTGTGGGATGCTCGTGATGAGGAGCACAGCGGGACCCCATTCGCTCCCCCTACTCCCGCAGTGATCTGTGTGCGGTGCCGGGGGACCCACCGAGGGCTGCGAAGGTGTCCCTCAGGTCGTTCTTGTCGATGAAGCCGTCTCTGTTTTGGTCCATGATCGTGAAAGCCTGCCGGAGGGACAGAGGGGCTGTTAATGGCCGAGCGATGAGACTCAGTCCCTGGGAACGTCGGTGGCGTTCTCGCCCGGGCCGTAAATCGCAGCTGCCCCGTGTGCAGGTGTGGCTGTCATTAAGAATAAGGGAGCGGTGGATCCGGGGGGAGTGCTCCATCACGGTAATTCCACTTTTTTTTATTCTTCGATATTCTCTGGAGCGCCGTTAATGAAAAGCGCGTTTGTCCCCTTGAATTTTCCGCTCGGGTTTTTGAGTGGTGCTGCACAGCCTGGCCTGTCCCCGCCTCGTCCTCCAGCTCTAACCGTGGCTGACAGGGGTTGAATTATTTAGGGCCGTTCACCAACACACAGGGGGAAGTTCAGAAGTGAAATCTGGTATGGGCGTGGCAATATCGCTGAATAAGGAACACATCTCAGAAAGCCTAAAGATACTAACAGTGCTGCAGCTATTTTGGAAAGTACAGTCTGGTCTGAGTGTGTGCTGAGTTCAAGAGATGCTTACATTTAATGTATAATGAATTCAGACGGACTCTTTTCATGCTGATGGACAATTGTTTTGTGCAGGTGGCTAACAGGCAGACAGACACTGACCTCTTTGAACTCCTGGATCTGGGCTTGCTCAAACATGGAGAAAACATTGGAGTTGGCTCCCTCCGCTCTCTTCTTTGCCTTTTTGGGTGCCTGGGTGAGAAAACAGAATGCGGTCATTACATGGCATCCACTCAGTCCAGTAACCCCATAGACCCTCCCCAAAATGAGATGAACCCTTGTCTCTGAACAATCCTGGTGAAGTTCTCACCTTGCTACTGGGTGGAGATTAATGGGAAGGGATTCAGTTCTGCAGCTGACAGCCGGCTAGGGGAGAGTCAGGGGCTCCGCAATGGTATGGGGGGGGCTTTCTCATATAATTTCGAACATAGTATAAGGCTTTATTTCATTTTTTCCCCTAGTTTTTATCCTTAGTTTACTCCTGATGAACATCCAAGTGTATTAGAGTTCGCTCCTGATGAAGATGCAAGTGTATCGGCCGTCTGGGTAGTGTAGAGGTAAAAGCACTTGCCTACCACCGCAGAGACCCGGGTTCAATCCGGGTACTTCCGGCTTGATATGAGTCTTTATCATTGCATTAGCGACTCTTACTGGTTGGTTGGGGCGCCTGTCCAGCAGGGAGGGGATCTGGGGGAGATAGAGCGAACCTCCGCACGCGTTACGCTCTCCCAGTGAAACTCCTCGCTGTCAGGTGAAAAGAAGCGGTGGCGACTCCACATGTATCGGAGGAGGCATGTGGTGGTCTACACCCTCCCCAGACCAACAGAAGGATAGCGCATCAGTCAGGACCGTGATACACAGGGGGAATTGGTATAACGACTAAATTTGGAGAAAACGGGAGCAAAATGGCATTAAAAACAGATGCAAGTGTATCAGAATACTTTCCTGTCTTAAACTCGCTATAAAATGTTAAGAAGATACGTGAGCAATATATTTTACATACATTGCCGATCCTCTGCTCAACACCTTTAATTGCTGAGAGTTTGACTGACTGAGGTCAAAGACCTTGTGGCACTTGGCATCGTGACATATGATACCTTAGTCTCAGGTTTGGGCCTGGCTCCTGAAGGTTTTTCATGTTGTGATAGCTCTCGTGCCATAAGGAAACCCTTACCCTAGCAGTCACAACCAAGCATAGTGTCCAGATGACAATATCATGCTGAATCCAAGGCATACCATTAGCCACAGCCTTCTTTCCCTCACCAGTAAATGAAGCTGTCATATTTTGGTGGACACAGTTATCCAACCAAAGCAATACTTCCCAACATAAAAAGATAAAAGAGCTAGCTATTTAACATGGAAATAATGCATTGAGATTAATACTTGGTTATCACTGTACTAGAGATGCTACACTATAATTAGCCTGAAGATGCCAAAGCCCTCTCCTGTGGCCCCATGCATTTGGAGGCTCTTCATCAGACGGAGGGGATTATGTGTCCAGGCTGGGCGGTGACAAGCGGCCGCCCGCTCGACCATATTCAACTGGAAATCTAGCGGATTAAGCCGGGCTATTTGCACTGCAGACGCAGAGCAAGGCGAGAAAACCTCATCCTATGACATCACATACCACAGAACCGCTCGGCTCCAGACAGCTGCTTTCAGGCTCTCTCTGCGGATTAGCTCACAGCAGTTGTGCGTCAAGAATAAAGGTCATTGTGCTACATGACATTTTTCCCCCACATCTGACTGTGGAGTAGGATTGCCCACTGTAAGCCTCTTTTTATTATTAGAAGTGAATGAATGTGCTAGCCGTGCTCATCCGTGCCTGTTTTGGTTCATTAGGCAGATTTATCTGTTTTCCCATCTCTGCTGACTCACACCCGCAATCAGATATCCACACCGTGACACCTCACAGTTCAAATAGAGAGAATTCAATATGTGTTCCTGATTCACGCTCCGCTCTCTTGCCTTCTACAGTATTCAACATCAAAATGCTAAATCCGGCTCTGGCTGCTGCAAATCCTCCACCCCCACCCCCCCCCCCCCACAACACCTCCCCATCCCTACAAAACATGTACACTCTGAAATCTGGTTTGTAGCGTGTTTTTATAGACGCCACACCTTTCTTATATGTGACATTTTAGGTACCATATAACAGAAAACCCACAGAACACCTCTGTCTATCTCACCATTCACGTTATTACATTCCCGCCTATGTACAACAGCTCTCCCTCTCTCAAAGCTAATACTGGCTGAATTCATGCCAGACGACTGCTAATGCTGTCAATAAAAGTAAGAAAATAAAGGATGCTGAAGGAGGTCAGACAATAAATAATGTTGCAACAAAATGCTGCAAAATTATTATAACATGTTAGTTTCAAATCAGGGCCCAGCAGCTCTTGGAAACAGAGGAGGTGATTCTCATCCCCCAAATTCCGATCCAACAAGAAGCAGTCACCACAGCATCCCTTTCTCCCGAGGCTTTCCCACATCAACCCCCACCCCACCCCTCCACATTCCCCCAGCCTCCACCTTCTCCTTCCCTTTGATGCATCGTCTGACCCCCCCGGGTCACAGCATCACAGCTGGACCTCCTTATGCTGTGCTGGGCGCACGCACCCACCCCAGGCTTGGAGCGGAGGATGGGGACACTCACCATGGCTGATGCTGGAGCTGTGCAGGGCAAGAAAAGGGATGCTTGATGTTGGACAACGGGGGCATCCAGGGTATATTATATGTGACCCCCCCCCCCTCCTTCCACTCCCACTGTGTGCTTCCCCCTTGGGGCCAGGTCATATAAATAAACCATGCCTTCTATAGGCAGTGCGGCAGGTAGGATTGTGCAAGCCCCCCGTCTTGCCCTGCCCCTTTGGTTCACTGTCAACGCTCCGGAATAACAGTGGTTTAGAATAACACGAGCCGCATGGCGACGCATTACAGGGGCTGGGGCCCGGAGGCCAGAGGAGCCGCACACTTCATTGTTTCCCCAGAAATCTGCTTCTGTCTTCAGTGCCTCCCACTTCGGAATGCTGCGAGGTCTGATTGACAGCATCACTTGCTGGGTCCCCCAAATTTACCCCACTACACCCCCCCTCCTCCCTTTTGGCTGCAACAATGGATCTGAGTCCTTTTTAGGGTATCACTATGGACCTGTGATGGTTACATGAGACAAAGGCAGTGGTTTGTTGTAGAGATTCCAGTCCATCTATTTAAGCCATCTCTGAAAAGGGCTATTAATCATAAATAATCAGTAATTTTCCTAACAGTTATTATTTAACATGCAATGGCTTAAAGTTCTCTGAAGCTATCTATCAGAGAAGATGTTTTTCATTGTACAGTTAGCAAACTGTTGTTAAAATTAAAGCAACTTACTGGCAACAATTAGCCAGTAAGTTGATGTAATTCATTTAAGAGCAAAGTTACTGCAGTTTTAATTACAATAGCTTTCACTATGCTGTATAATGAAGTACCACGCTGTGCTCTCATTGACAGTGTTGAATGCACCAGAGTGTCAAGAAAAAGTAAACTATGCCTTAAATGTATTAAAAGAAACTTTAATTTTATGGAGTAATTTGGCGCACAGTGTTTATGGAGTGTATGTAACGGCAGGGATCTGGCGAGGCTCAAATTCGGGTCTCCGGGGGAGGTGAACGCACCTTTAGGGGAGAGGTTAGGCCTCCACTCGGGCGGACCACAATGCTACGTTATTCCCCACCTTCCGCTGAGAGTGCCCTCCTGCTCAGATGCCGGTGTTCCAGCAGGGATCATGCAAGGCTCCAGCACGAGTCGCCAGGGGGAGGGGCAGCAGTATCGCTAGGCAGCTTCAGGAGCTCATCAAAACAATTTTTGCACTAAAGGAACACTGCTCTACTTTGGATCACAGTAAAGCATGATTGCTGTAATATTTCATCTGCCGTGAAGAATTCACGCAAAGCCTATTGTACATCTATCACAGCATACTCAATACAGCATCAACAGCAGAGCACTGTTCACAATTCTGGAATATTGTTATTAAAATGAGTAAAAATCCTAACAGTGTGGATGTACCGGCCAGACTGATGTATGAATGCTTTTATGTCCGACCAAACTGTGTCTTATTATTGTATCCTCTCAGAAAATAAACCCCAACCATAAAACTAACCCCCCATCCACTGAGAAAAGTGAGCATGTCCTTAGCTAGATACCATTGCAGTGCTTGGGCTATAGGCATTACCCTGTGATTGCTGCTCAGGTGCTCTGCTGATTAAATCATCTTTGCAGCATGTGGATTGCTTATGTATTATACAGAATGAATGTAATTGCCCATCCAGGTGATTTACAGGTCAGATGGCTCTGTGTGACATGGGTCCCTCGGGCAGAAGACCTCTGTGATTAGGTGGAGCTTCCTTCCTGTTCCAGAAAGACGACTATGCATGGAATCTGAGAGCTTGTATACAATAATTAAATTTCTAACAGTATGACCAATGTAGATGTGTTCTGTCTTACATCCTTTTTGTTAAACGTGAATGTTACACTTGGCAACCTGTGTTGCTTTGTGTCTTTTTGTATTATCCTGCCTCTTCTTAATACTCTAAATGTGAATGTGAAAAGAGCATCACTTGGCATCGTCAACCAGGCATCCACCATCCCTCTTACAATTGCTACCCTGAGTCAAGTATGACTGCTGATACAGGATCATAGGCCCTCATTATAACTGAAATGTTAAGCCTGCTTGCTACTGCATGGTAGTTGCTGAATGCTGCTTCTCACTGGTGAAAAAAAAGCCTTCTTCTATGCCCAAAGTCACAGAGTGAGTTGCATCCATTATGCCATTAATTAGGTTGGCAGTACATTAATAATGGCGTGTAAGCTATTTTAAGACAGACGTGACTTGCATTGCTTATGTTTTTATGCATTACCTATTTGTAGCGCTGTATATTTACTAAAATTAAGTGGCTGGCTTTCTGTGTCACCTCTTGGGTTCCCGCTTATAATTCCTTATGCTCGTGAATCATTACATGTTTGAGCTCTTGAAGATTGCCAAGGTGAAGTTTTATAAAAAGCATGCATCTAAATGTTTTTCTGGGCCTTGGGTATATAGTGCTAATTCAGCACTCTATACTAAGCTATTAAGCCCTCAGATATTCCATCAGTCACCAGTAAAGTGCATCTTGCTCTTTTTTGGAATCCAACTGTGAAAAGCACATACCTGGCTGGCCTGTCAACACAAAAATGAGTCCCAAATGTTCTGGAAGGAGTGCAGTAAATACACCAAATGGCTGAGTTTGCACATCCAGAACCACTGATATTTTAATATGGCTTTCATATTTGTAGATACTTAACCAAAGAGAAAACAATTAACGGCAGTTTGTTTTGTAATCAGGCACAGTTTAACCAGCTCAGTTACTATCCAAGTTAGTGTGGAGTCAACTCTAAATGATACATACAAATGCCAAGTGCTTATAGCCACAGACTGTGGTGTAGAGAGCGCCTGTCTGCTACCTCGGGTGACAGTGACCTTCATTCGCCGTCTATAGTATCATTTGTCTTAGCACTTTGGGTTATTCTGAGTTTAAGACAAAAATGCCAGCTGTTGTTTTGCATGCTTTTGTGTCTGTGTGGTAAAGGCATCGTCAGGGCTGTGGGAGAGAAAGACAGAGGAGGTGAATCACATGGCTATATATACACACACGTACTGTACACGCTTAAATGAAGAACCCTCAGCCGCAGCTCTTCAGACCACTCTATTCATTGTAATTTATGTCACTTCAGCTGTTAAAATGCAGTTTAAAAATACAGCGCAATCAAAGGCAACAAATAAATGGAAAGAAAAAGCTATAAATAAGGGAAATCACACCAGCCTCCCTTTTAAGATTAGATTACTTTTATTATTTATATTTATAGTTTTTCCTTCACTGTTGCCCCAGGTTGTGGGAATTTTGAATCCAGAATTATTGCACAATTCCCAGGTGTATAGCGAACAGCTGACCTTTGGATGTGAATATGAACATGAGTAAGAATATGAATTTGAATTAAAAGTAAAGAAAGTAAGTTTACTTTTAGAAGTAAAGAAGTAGCTAAATAAATAACACTTCAAAAAGGATGATCGTCTATCTTTATTTCTTTTCTCTTTATTTGTTGCTTTTGTTTTCAGAAAACATAAAAGTGTATTTTGTTTGCCTGTGGCCACCAAGCTCACGTGCAAGGGAAGCGTTTGAGGACATGACCTGTGAAAGGACAGCAGTGGCACTTCTCCACCAATCAGGTGCTGGATAGTGAAGTCCTCAGAGGAGATGCTGATTGGACAGTGGACACAGGTGTCACTAGTAACATTGCTTCCATCCTTTGTCTTTTTTTCTCTCTCTGTTTCTCTCTTTTTCTTCATCCCTTGTTCATTATCCCTATTTCTTTAATCACTCCATTCAATTAGATGCTACATGGGCATGACAGACAGCAGACATATTTGTGCGACCAAATACATGTTTAAAAGAATCAACAACCGCCAATTATGAAAGATAAAAACAACAACCCTCCACTGGATGTCCTCCTACCGCCTAACTAGTAACGGAAAGAAAAAAAGAGTGTTCATCTCAATTGCTCCGCATCAATCAATGACATGTTTTACATAATTTTTCTGTGACATGTACTGTTATGCTTGCGGATCTGTGGATGATGTGGTTTTTAATTCCACGGACAAAAACACAAAATAGCTCTTAAGGTGGCGCTCATGAATCTTACGGTAAAGCAGCAATATGAGGCACTGCCTCTGGGAATGACCTGCAGGGCTGCAGCAGCAGTGACTAACGGCTGTTCTTGGGTCTGGAAAGGGCCGGCAGCCTGTGAGATCTGTGGGTTGCGCCAATTTATCTCCTTAATGGCCACTGGGTGGAGCTCAAAATGCACATTTAATATGTCAAGCTTATTGGATTTCAGTTCTCGGAGAACTAGTCAATACCCCAGAATCCAGCAGGGAAACAATCATTTCAAAATATTCCAGGAAGGAGGCATTGGGTCATGATTCCCAGGCATTAGGAGCCCGAGAGTGAAGTGGAATGTGGTTTAAGATTGTGAATCAATGCATGCTCAGCAGCTCACAAAGGCTGAAGCCATAAATGCAGAACATTTCCCAAATTAATTTTCTTTTTGTGCAGCTGTTACAAGATATGCCCCATGAACATTTTGGTTTCAAATTGTGCTTCTGGAAGATGTCTTGCTCCACCCTGATGTTTTAAAATGTTAATTATATTATGAAGTCTGGGACGTGCTTATTTGTCTCACATATGAAAACGGTCATGCCAAACACTTTTGACCCTAATTCCAATACTGGATGCAAAAATAAATATTTGTTTTGTTGATGTAATAACAAATTGACACTCCAACTTTATTCTCCCTATCCATGTGCATTTTAAAAATCTGTGCAAGTAAAACATGCGCGCATTGCATGTTGTGATTGGAAATGATGTTTTGTAAGCTTTCGACAAATGTTAATTACATATTGAAATTATACTAATTATACTATACTGTACTGCTATCCTTGTGGATCAAGGTTATCCACAACAACAAAAAGATCTCCTCAGCACAAGAGAATCAGCGGCAGGATGGCACCCGAATGGGCTGTGTGTTGTGCTTGCACTGAAGTCTCCTTCTCAGATTCATTTTCACAGTGCTTTTACACAATGGCAAATGCTGCTTCTGCACCTTCTAATAAGCAGAGCTGTTGAAGGCTGCTGTTTTTTCATATGCAGACAAAAGGATTTTGAGATCTGCAGCTGTGCCCAATTATCACGTCACACATATGTGACAGCAGCACAAGCACAATGCCCTGCCCCCACACACACTCAAACAATATCACAGATTTACTCATATAGGAATCACAACTAGCCTTTGGGCCTTCCCCCAAGACTAGTGGCTCTCTAGGTGTGCCACCCAGGCATGTGCATATTAGTACATTTACAGTTTTAGTGATAGCACTAGTACTAGTGTGCAAATAACAGTATATGTATGGAATAAACTATACCACAGCAATTTGTGTGGTTCTCATGACAGCCTACATGCACACGCCTGGGGTGGTAATGCAGGACGAAACTGAAAACCCCAGAAGTGATTTGACACCTGTCAAATCAAAATTACATTAAACGCAAGCTCCCCTTCTGTTAGCAACAACCTGACCTCATGCTGTATACGCTATCAGTGGTGCCCTTCTGACTCCAGTATAATGACCTGGAACGAGAAGCCCAGGTCACTCCCAATGCCAATGACCTCAATTTCACATTTCTCAGTGCGGATATCTTAGCTTGGCAGTTGGCACACACAACACTGCAGTCAACACCATAGCTGTATTAACAGCCATAGGCACAACATAATGTTATGTGTACACACACACGAGCACACATGCACGCAAGCGCACACACACACACAAAATGGTTTCAGCATACAACTTGGAGGGATGAAGGCAATTCGTACATGGATATTGAATAATGAATAAAGTACTGCTTCTCTGCAAATATGTATATTGAAACAACACCATCAACATATAACTATGTCTGATTTCAAATTCCAAAATGAATCATCGCCAAATAAGAAATGTTATTACACTTATATAACTCCTGCATTTTGTTCTCTCCCCTAAGCAACAAATAAAAAGTAATAAAACTGAAACTTTTAATAACCACCATTTATATTCCCCTCAGGTGTTTCTGCATATCAAGAAAATATCAATGATTTTGCCTAAAGATTTCTTTGATTTTTGTTTTAATGTGCCATTTCTTGCGAGAAAAGAAATTGTTTGTCTGTTGTTGTTGTTGTTATTTATATCCATATTTATATCAGTTGCATCTTACCAGTTGATATTACATCTTTGAAAGCTAATTCATTTTAAAAGATCATCGAAACTCAGCTGTAAATAGATTATTTTACCCCTGCCTCTGTTAATAATATTTATCGTATATTATGCAGATGAATGTAAGAAAGAATAGCTCACAGTTAAGACACAGATTTATATTTAAAGGCGCACATATATTTATGATAGAATATCCTACAAAATAGTTTACAATGATACATGCATTTGAAAGTACACTTCAAGGTCTGCAGCGGTGGAGTTAGGTAGAGTCTGAGAGGGGGCAGGAAAGGAATGAGTTACAGAAAGCTGGAAGATTGGCTGAGAGCTTGGGCAGGTTGGGTGAGGCAGAACTTAATTCGAATGGGCTCTTCACAGAGAAGCCTTGAAGTAAATGACACTGACACATGAATTCACGATTAGAATAAAAATTCAATTCCAATTGCCTCTAATTTCCTCTATAGTAAGATTATTCACTGCTGCCTGCTGCAATAACTTCTAAAGACACGAGGTGGCGCAAAATACTTGGAAAAATCGTGCAGCCGAGCGATTTTTTCACCATCTCAAAAAAAAAACAAAAAACAGTGCGTGTTCTTTATTAAATAAAAATTAATTGAAAAGTGATAACAGGCACCAAGATTAAAAGTGCACATTTGTTGCAGTAAAAAAAAAAAGTAAATGACAGCAATGGCACAAAGAAACAGAAAAGGAAAGAGCGGTAGGTGAGCTGAACGTGCTTGGATTGACACGGATCCACGTGGAACCAGATTGTCTATGATGGGCCCCATAATGTTCTAATCAAATAAATATTACAGAGTTCAGGCTCTCCCTACTACTGGAAAAAGGAATTTTAAGTACCCAGGTACTACTTTGTAAATTATTTCCTAAAGAGTGTTTTCCATTTGTGTAATATTTACAGTTTTAGTAAAAACAACAGTTTATTTAGCAGACACGTACTTTAATGTATGAACACTGAGCTGACAATATGTCCAAGAAACATGTGTGGGAGAAGATTATAACATGAGGGAGCTCACAGTAAAATGTCCAGTGTTAATTCAACACACAATGGCGACCAAATGTTATACGTAAGTGTTGAATTATCAAAGAGTTGAATGAACACTGGACATTTTACAGTGCATCACAAATTAACTCAAAGATTACAAGCAAACTGAACTGGTTGTTTCCAAACTTTCTCTACCTAATTATAACAACAACTGCATGCAAGTTGTAATATTTGTTTAAAAAGCTTCTGTTGTTGTTATTGGTACACCATTATCAGTTGTACAAATATTATCGTTTTTACAAATATATAATTACTAGCAGCATGGTTTATTTATGTATTTATTATTGATTAATTTATTTGGTTTTAGCTGAGGGTAAATTGTAATAGCTGATTATGGTGGAGATAAATGTAAATTCTATAATAGAAAATTCAGTTGAATCGGGCAGGACTGTACGATGTTTTGAGGCATAGCTCAACAATAAAGGCAAGGTATGTCGTCGATTACTGAAATGTTTTTTGACACACACTCAGACGTCCTACATCCTCACTCCCTCTTCAGAATGTTTACAAATTAATGCACAGACGCTTCTTCAAAAAAGTGTCACTTAAATGACGAAAACAACCACACAACCCAGGTAGGCTGGGCATAGGTGTCACGCAAACGTACATCGTTGTGCATGCATTGTTAACATTCAAGGTAAACATCAAATAATGTTAAGTACAGGTGTCTACGCGCATCTGTAGATTCTACAATTTAACTGGTAGCCTATCCATTCGAAATTGCCCGGTCACAATTATACACGTATAGGCTATATAGGCCTATATATACACGTATAATTCACAATTCTTTCTTATATTGTTTATTGTTCTCCCTTCCTCATTTCCAGACGGTATTGATCATCACGTTACGTCAGTATTGATAACTTTACCAAACCAAAATCAAGTGCAATTGCACAGTGCATAAATCCCCAGGACTGCACAAATGCAGAGATAATCTTGTACTTCTTTTAAAATACACAGCCCTCCGCCGGGAAAGGCTGCTATTTTCCCAACGCCTCTTCATCTAGTTTTGTGGACTTTCTTGTTTTGATAAGCTTTTCTTTTGTGTGGAGCAAGTGATCACCAACGCTGTTTAACGAGGGGAATCCAGCCCATATATTTAGTGTAGCCGGTGCGAAAAAAAAATTCTCTTCAATATCCCCCAAGATGGCCGCCGATGTGGGATCGATGTTTCAATATTGGAAGAAATTTGATCTACGGCGGCTTCAGGTTAGTGCTATCTTTTACCTTTCAGGAGAATATGAAAATTTAGAAGATGCTCCACCGAAAAACGAAACGAAATGTGCTTTTGGGGAGTTTTGGGGAATAAAATCAGCGGTGTAGCATTGATAGATATTAGAAATTGATCCTCTTCTGCCTTTGTTCAGTTCAATCATTGATCAGCGGTGGAGCGACCATAGAGCAGCACTGGCTCTCTGTATGCTCCGCGTTCACTGCTGGGATCAGCGCGGTGATTTGTTTATTTTAATACAATTTGCGGGTCATCTTTTCGCTGCCGATTAGTGGTTTGCAAGAGAATTGAAACTTTTAATGCTTTCCTGAATCTGCCCGGTGGACTTTACTTTTTCCTCAAGCTAAAATATGTTTTAACGATAATTGTGCGTGACTATTTGCATTCGAATATGCTCTGCGATGTTTTTTCTTCGTTTCTTAGTTCGGTATTTAGTAACCAAATATATTATTATGATGATTGTTTTTAATGACTTTGCATCTGATTCAGATTAATTCGGGAGTTGTGGAAAGTTTTTGTGCGAGATATATATATATATATATATATATATATATATATATATATACATAGCCTATATATATATATATATATAAGCAAACCGTACGGTGCTTGTGTTAAGCTGAATGTAATCAACGAGGTGTTTATTTATCCATCAGTATATGTTTAATAATGTTTAATATGAACAGTACTAAATGAGACCTTTGAGTCACGTTTTAAAAATCGAAATATGTGATGTTTATATTCCGTTTAAAAATAAACTCTTGTTATTGATGTATCCATAGAAAATCTGTCTTGCCAGCCAGTTAGTCTGTAATATTTGTCTGCCAATTTATGTCTGAATTTGGCTTCATGTTCATAAAAAGTTTGACATCAGTTGATTTTATTGCATTGATTTTGTCCAAGTTGTTAATAAGCTTTACGGGTAGCCTAATTAGCGTACTTAAAAGTAAATGATATTTATTTACTTGTTTGGCTGGAGGAAGTTTTAGGTTGCCAATGGAATGTGCATGCACAGTAACATTAGGCTTATTCAAACGAAACCGCCATAAAATCAGTTTTGTATGTGTGCAAAAACTGAAACGTTAGTAAGTGTACTTTATTATCACCAGACAATAAAATAATATATTAGGCAGTCTTTTTATTGCACCTTGTGAAACGCAATCGTTTTTGTTTTCTCACTTCCCCTTTCTCCCTCTCTCTAGCCGCATTGCGAGCGGTATTCAGGCAAGGACTGTGTAATTGTATTCCCTGCTAATGTTTGTAAATCAGACTTGGGTAGCGCAAGGGCACAGTCTCTGCTGTATGATTGATGTTCTGTAACATGAGGAATGACAAGAGCATGGCAAGCCAGGTCCCGCGGAGAAGCCAGGCGAGGGGGAATCAGATCTGTTCTAGGCTGTCTTGTGTGGCCCGTTTGTTATTCAAGCCTCCAAACAGGGTGCTTCTCATGCAGTCAGAGGAATTCATCGTGTGTGTCGAGCCATTGTTGCGTGGAGCAGCGTCGGGCTTCTTTCACATTCAGCCGGACTGCGAATTCCGAAAGATTGCACGCGGCTGAGCTGCTAGCGCGGATATTATATGAAGTGGACGATTCTCGAGGCGGCGAAATACTTATTTGATTTTTGAAGATGAATTATGGATACTGTCTTTAGTTTAGTCTCGTAACGGTAAACTCGAAAGAAGAGCATTGAACAAAAACAGATTTGACACAGAAATGTTAGCAAAATTATGCTTGTGAAATGCTTTGCGCAAACATTCTATTTATTGTCAACCAATAGTCTTTTTTGTCGTGAAATACGCAGTGTGGACCTGTCAGTGCGACGCTGTCTGATGGTGAATTTGACTAGTAACCTACTATACATTGTTACGGCCAAAACAATGCATATCAAATACTGCGGTTCTGAAATTTCTTATTACACCTGTTCTCATGCGAACAGAAACTAGATTAGCTAGCATGGCGTGGAGCGTGATTTGGGTGGTCCGCGGGGATAGACTAGTCCACAAGGATTAAAAAAGATAAACCGGCCAACCTATTTCCTGCCAAAATTAAGGGGTGCCAGTATGTTCTTTCTGTGCTACAGTTATCTTTTGTCATTGATCTCAACTTTCAGTCGGAGAACCCCTGATGCCAGTGTGCAGGTTGCGTAATCGGCTCTGGCAGTTTTGTTCAGTGAAAAGTGAAAGCTACACATTTCTGGTGCTGTTTTTAAGGAAGCATTTTGCATGAAGACCGAAGGCTGCACCAGCGAATATAGAAGCGTTTCATTCTCATGTTTGTTTGCTAGGACATGCTAGTTGACATCGCTACAAAAGCTGTGGGGTTATAATGCCACTTTTCTGTCTTTTCACATTTTGGCAAACCATGGCATTTCACGAGCATTTTTTTGGCTTGATACTAATTATTAACATGAAATCACATTTAAAAATTGGCATATACATCTGTCTCGCTCCAGTAGTGACCATTTCCCAACTAAATATAGCTAGCTAGTCACTTTAAATAGCTTAAGATGGGAGCATAGACAGCATTCAAAACAGCGTGTGCAGTTTTAGCTGTAACAATAAGTACATCTGGGAAAATGAAAAGCAATCGCTAGCAGACTGGGGTGTGGACACTAAATCAATTTAGGTCGAATTTTTCTGGCCATGTAAGTTTAAAAAGATTAATATTCTCTGATAAGATGTGTAGATTTAAGGATCCAGATCTCTCATTCTAAATGAACAAGTAGCAGCCTTCATGTCACTTATAATGTTAGAATGCTAGAATCAAAATATTTTCATGAAACAGCCTGCAGTTAGCAAATGTTTTTTGGTTCAGTATGAGCAATTATAACCACACACAGTAATTTAACCATAACATGTACTTTTTTAGCCTAACAAAAAAGGGGTAACGCAAAAATAAGTAATTAGCTGTTGTAATCTCACATTTCCGTTCCATTGACACAGTTACTCTGAAGACTTAAGTAGAATAAATTAATACAACAGTCTTGACAAAATGTGCATATACCATACAGTCGGAAAGCTAGATGGCTAGTTTGAATATAGGGGCATTTCTGTCATTTGAGACATAAACTGTGTAATGCTTACATTCATATTTATTCATTGAAAGTAGTCAATAGTGTTTTACTACCTCTTAGTGCAATGACACTATGTTTGGCCAGATTCCATGTTAAATAAAGTAATTGAAAGGATCACTCTTGTATAAGGAAAGAATGGTAGTAACACTGACATTTCCAAAAGGAGTTTTATCAGTGATAAATGCTCCATTGCCTTGCAGGAACAATGCTTAGATATAAATAGAATTAAAATATTTGTGCAGAAAAAAAAAAAAAAAATCTTTTAATGCACTGTGCTGTAAATTGATGCATACAGTCAGAAGTTAAGAATATGCTTTACTTTACAGCTTTTCTGTGCTATGTGACTGTGTCATAATGTTAACATATGGGTACCCTGTCCTTAATTTTGAATAATGAAATGACGATGTTTCATGCACAATTTCCAAGAGGTCGGGGTTGCTTGGATTAAGGAATTTTTTTTGTAAAAAATAAAGCAATTTTATTAAGCACATTAAGCATCCATTAGAAATAATTTTAGAACAATATGAATTAAAGCCAAAATCAACAAATTACAGTAGTCAAAGTTTTAGGTAGAACAAAATATTTTAGATTTCTGAAATATAGGTAGTGTTCCATGAATGACTTTAAAAATAACTTTGTATGAATGGGTCTTGTATGAAAACCCTTATCCTATACAAGCACTGCATAAGCATTCATGTAATATATGCGAACTGCGATAGGGTATGCTACTGTATGTCTCTGTCCATGACAAACATGATTATACTATAAGGCACCAAATGAAAGTATCCTGATGACATCAGGGTATATCTCTGATTGTGTAGCAAAATTGATTCATGTAGTTTATTTATTTATTTATTTTTAATAGTGCTTGAAGGTGTTGCTGTATGCTGTTCTGATCCTTGATAGGAAGTGTAACCAAGTGACATCATTCAGTAGTGTAGTTACAACCCAGGTGTACGAAACTGAGTTAATGTTAGAAAGATTCTGTATGAAGGGAAGGAGCACCAAACAGGGAAATGGGCCTTGCTCTGGAGCTTGAATAACAGGTAAAAACTAACTTTTTTTGGCACATCGGATTTCACTGTGTCAAATCGAGAGCAGCGCTATAAATCCACTTAAAATAACTATATGAACGCCCCAGTTGCTCTCCGATTCTGCTGCCGACAGCTACCCCTTCCCGTTCTTCTCCATGCCAACAGAAATCATACTTTAAGCTTTATCAGTGACAGCCGAGATTTGGCACGGGCTTCCTGTACGACCTAATGCATTATGCCGAGACGCAATACGCAAGCTGTAAATGCCACACACTTAATAATTACTGGATGCCTAACTGTGTAGTTGGGGAGCACTCGCAGTTCACCTGTCAAGTGAATAAGAAGAAAACATTATTATTGTTCAAAAATGGCAAGGACTTGCGCAGAGTGACAAAAAAGGACCAGCAGTCAAAGTTTTTGTGGAAGACTTGACCTCGTAGCAAAATGGCTAGGCTTGTTTTATGCGCTGTCTCTGCTGCACAACAGCCACCAGATCTTGTGTGTTACAAAAGATACAAATTGGTTTGGGGGGGAGGGGGTGGACTTACACTTAACAAATAGTAGTAAAGTTACATTCTTTCTGCTTTCTAAATAATTTAGTTAACATTTGCTGTCATCCTTTCTGTTTGTAAGGCGAATGTTGGGTTCAGACTTAAGAAAAGGATATCAATATTATAAATGATAAATTTATTCATAGGAGAGTGCTGTCCTTAAGCCTCATAACTTCATGCTCATTTTCATGGGCTCGGCACCTTCTCTGTATATTTTTATCATTGAATTTTCCTGGAAGAAGCGCAGACACTGCCTTATTTTGCATATTGATGGTGTAATTCACATTGGGCCAGTGATTCTGGCAATGCACCTTGCACTGCATTTCTTTTATAATTTACATGAAAAGGGGTGGAGCTGGGCTGTACCAGTGCAGTGAATAGAAATTCAAAGTTTGTGACTCATCATGAACTGCATAAATAGAAATTATACAGGTAATTAGTTCAGTTAGTTTAAATATTAGTTTAAATCAGCATAGTAAGGTAGCTTACAGCAGTTGTCTTGCTTTTACTGGCATACGCTTCTTTCCTTCTTCAGTAACAGTCTTCAGTAACATTCTATTCTTCCATAATCGGATGATGGAAATAAACAGCTCAGTGAGTACTAGCCACTAACTGTACCTTTCTATGCTCGTTCTGTCATTTACATGCAGTTTCGAAAACAAACAGTGGAGCTGATCAAAGGTAAATTAACGTGTAGCAAATGCTACCTAAAATAAATAAATGAATAAATAATTTATGAAATAAATAATTTCCCCCGATGGATAGATACCAGTTTTTCCTGGCACTATGAAATGTCATACATTTTGGAAGGTCAACTAAAAAATTCATATTTTCTTTTTCCCCCCCTTTTTCTGAGACTTGAGGTTGAGTGCCAGACTGCTTGAGCATCTTCCTTCGTGAGTCTCATTCAGGCTTGTTATGGTAAAAGAGAAGTCAAACTGAATGATGAACACTAAGCTTAACATGAATGGGATGTTTTAGATGTAAGCGATGCGTGGATCAAGGCTTCTCTCGTTGAAGAGGAGCACTTTGGGGTTTAGATTTCTATCATTTCTTCCATTGATTTACAGCGTCAGTGACAAGTACTCCGCATAAAATAATCGGGCGAATAGTTGTGGCATATTATTGTGTGTGAGTCATTTTTTAAATGAATAAATTGAATTGAATTGAATGTAGTGAATGTGTTTTTGTTAACTTTTTAAAAAACCAGGCTGCATATTCTGGTTAAAAACATGAATATATCAATAAAATAAAATCTAGTCTGGGTGATGGTCATTTATTCTACGGTGAACTTGACTTGAAGGACCATGATTGTGTGTTTGTGCTGTCTAACCAAACATTTTTGTTGGGTTCAAATTTCAAGTAGGCCTACTTGTTGAATCTGCAAGGAATTCAAAAATGTAATTGTAGAGTCTATGACATTTTAAGCACAAACGACCTCAAGTATTTGTGAAGTTATTTATTTAATTTTGAAGACACCCTTGCAACTGACTTGCTATTGATAAATTGAAATACACTTTCCAGTGCCACAATATCATTTTAAAACAATTTGCACTAGATTATGAATTTGTCAGAATGGTTTTGTTGATTGTTGTTATTAATTGGGCAGATCCCCTTATTCCAAATAACCTAAATGTGTTAATGTTTTCAAGCACAAAAAAAGCAAACAATGACCCCAGCAGTTTTGCACTGGATTAGGGGTAGGGGACAGAATGTCTATAGTAAGGCACAGGTAAAAGGGGCAATCCTGAAGTGTTAGAAAAAGATGGACAATAGTGTGGATTATTGTTGTAATGACATGAGATTACCATGGTCCCGGTCTGCCCAGTCCAAATACAGAATTTCATCCAGAAGCCTATTGGCTCTTGGCCTTTTTTTTCGGGGGGTGGGGGGTGCAGGGGGGTGTGCACTGGGCGATGGCGGGAGGGCTGTGTGGATGCATCACTGCATCATCTAGATCATCGCAACTCAATCTGTATGCGTGTCTGTGCGTTTCTGTCTGCGCGTTCCTCGCAGATCTATTACAAAAAAGGTTTTCAAGCTGTTGTCAAGTTTTATTTTTGTTTTATGATTTGAGTGTGTCTGTGTGCCTGTGAGTGCACGTCTTTTTATATATTCTCATCAAACACCCCCTCCCCCCCAAAACCCCTCCAAACCTTCAGGATTTTCTGGGACCGTTTTACTTTGCGTTATTCGTGCACTTGAATTATCACCACTCTTCTGTGCTCAGTGGCTCTCACTCGATGCTTTGAATAACAGAATTTCAATAGTTTAAAATCAATGACAGGAAAACTTCAAAAAATTATTAACTAACAATCCATTTTTGCGGGAAACACAGCAGCATTAGCGTCAGATCAGGGGTGTGTTGCAATTTAGAAACTCCCATTAAGCCAGTTATTGAACAGCTCTGTTGCCAGTGTGCACCCTGAAAAACTCCAGTGTTTTTTTGGCTCCTTTGGTTTTCCATTCTTTTCCAGTCTCTGACTAACTAACAGCATGTTAAACAATACAGACCTAGCATTTCTTAGATTCCATCATCTATCTATTTATTTAGGTTATTCCCAGGAAATTTTTTATTTTTGCTCTGCATGTTTCACCAACATGAAAAATGTGTAAAATGCATTCAGAGCAAAGTGAAGGAGGTGAGGTCTTGTGACCTTGGTTCCTGCTGTCCGTTAGTCACATGGTCATTGCCGGGGTAATCATTCACACCAGCCAGATGGTGTTCCTGTTGGCGCCTGTGGAAAGGACAGGTCAGGAGTATCCAGCCAGGCGCTGCTGGTCCTGTGCAGATTATTCAGCCAATGGGGGACTCGCCCACAAAATCGTTCAGCCAATGGGGGGGAGGGGCTGCTCTGTGCCAGTTAAACGACAGGTGAGGACAAGCCATCAGAGGGCACCTGCTGCCCTGTCTGTGTCTGAAAGAATGCGACTTTGTCATTTTCATGCCAGTCAGTCCAGGGATCCACGCAGCAGTGAGCTCTGTGCATGGATCATAGTGTGCCTCAAGATGAGATGTGGCCATTTTTTACATCTAGTTTGATTGCTGAGGACTATTGGATAACTCTTAAGACACTGTTTTACAGAGTGGTAATGCACCCAGTGGTCTGCTGCAGAATCCTGACTGTGCAAGTGCTGACTGTGGTCGTCAGCCCCGCAGGGCGATGTGTAATTGGCCATAATGTCGCCCAGCTCATCTCGCTGGAGTGTCTCCTCCGGTCAATTAATTATTTTTAAAAAACTTCTCTCAGTGCTGGCAAATAAGCAGCAGCAGCAGCGCACTCCTCTGTTTCATCATCCGAAACAAGCACCCCGTGTCACCTAGCCAAGACTGTGCCCACTGTGCATCTCACCTCAGCGAAATGAGCTGGAGCCCAGACAGGACACTGTGGCTCAGCGGGTAAACGTGGGAGCAATTGGGCACCCAAATTTAATATGAGGAATTTCTCCTTGCAGTGCCGTAATGCTGTTTCACTTTGTGAGTGGGAGCCTGGGAGCAGGGCGGGGTGGAGAGGGAGCGGTTGGGGGTAGGGAGGCTGGGAGAGGGGCGGGGTGGAGAAGGAGCGGTTGGGGGTGGGGAGGTTGGGAGGTTGGGAGTGGGGCGGGGTGGAGAGGGAGTTGTTGGGGCTGGGGAGGCTGGGAGTTGGATGTGTGTTTAATGGAGGTGAGCGCCGCGGTGTGATTTGAGGCCCGCAGTCTTGAGTGCTTCCGGACGCGCGGTTCCTCCCGTCAGGCTGCCGCAGCCGGAGCGGGGCTGTTACCGTGCCAACCTTGCGGTTTCTCCCTCTCTCTCTCTCTCCCTCTCTCTCTCTCTCTCTCTCTGAGGCAGTGTGGTTTGGATCGGAACCGCGGGGCCCCTGATTTGTGCCTTTGGCTTGCGCGGGTCCGGGCCCCTCGCGCGTCGGCTCTAATCCGCACGCGGGCGACGGCGTTGCCAAATTGTGAAATCGCTCAGCGGGCGGCGAGCGGCCGCTGGCCTGACCGCCGGCGCCCGCCTGCTGCGTGTGCCGTCTCAGCCTAGCGTGGAAAACGGGACGAGCGCTCCTCCTGCCCCGAGCTCGCGTCCTACAATGTCAAATTGGCTGTGAAAATGGGTCCCCGTCCTGTTTTTGTCCTTTCGTTCACTCAGGGCGGAACAGACTCGAAGGTTCCTTCCGGTGTCACATGACGCCGTAACCTCGGCTCTGGTGATTTGTGTCATGGTAATGATTTCTGCTGGGGGGGTGGGGAAAACCATAGCGGTGCCCTGCGGAGTGATTTGGGTGGCCTTCCCTTTTATTTTGTGCCAAAGCGGCTTTCAGTATGAATTGCTTTGGAGTGATTGTGAGTGGAAACGGCCTTGGAGTAGTCGGGAAGCAGCCGTAGATACCGTCAACAACAGGCAGCAGGGGCAGCCCTGGGAGAGCGCGCAAACAGATGCAGCCGAGCCGAGGGAGGCGCATGTGGGACTCGCATGTACACACGCATAAACGCACATGAGCACACATGCACCCACACAGCAACACTCTTACTCTCAGCCTCTCTTTCTCTCTCTCTCACTCTCACCCTGAGACACACACACACTTGCTTGCTTGGTACAAAGAGCCATGATGCCCTCGCTAATATGAAATGGCTCTTACAGTGGAAAGTGGGCAAGACGTTGTGGTGCAGAGCTCCCTGGGGTGATCACTGGCACTGTGTGTGTGTGTGTGTGTGTGTGTGTGTGGCTGAAAACACCCCTGCTTGCTACCTGTGCGGTGCCCTGGTGTCTAGTTCCATCCTCATGGTGACGAACCGCACCTGCCGAGGACCCCGCCAGCTGCCACATCCAGGCCCCAGCGGCGGAGGCCGTTCTCCCGAATTCAGACACGCCCTACCCGGCACTGCCCCGCCCCTCCTGTCAGCCTTTGTGCTCCTGGGTGCTGGAACCTGGCTCCTGTCAACATAGAAAATTCACTATTAAAGTTCGCTACATACTGCATTAACTTGTTCACCTTTTTTCATTCCCTGTATTTGGAATGCCAAATTGTAATTACTAGCTTTTCTCATTGCTACAACTTCCTCTGTAAATTCCAGGAATGGGTAGACCGTCATAGGAATTACCCGGAAGGCCTCCACCGCTAGCTTTCTCTTTGCAGTTGACCGTAAGGGCTGTGCAGCCGGTGCGCTAAAGTTCTGCGCTATGAAAACAGTCTAGCGGTGTGTAGGCAGGGCCTAGGTGCCCGGCTGACGTTGTTGTGCAGTGAGGCCTTCCCTTCCAGTGGAGACTGGGCCAGTGTTGAGCGTTCCGCACAGTATTCCAGCGTCTTTTGGAACACGCTCAAAGAAAGGTTTGTAAAATATTGTGTTTGGTCGTGGTATCATGATTATTCTCCCATGCCGGGCTGTGAGCACCCAGTGTAATGTATTCCCCTGTAGCTACAACAAAGGGAGGAAGAAAAGAGAGGGCTTTTATAGGCTGGGGAAATTGAGTTGTGAGCTCCAGGAGTCATGTCCATAGCACACGAATGCAGGCAACATTTGGGGAAACAGAATCAGACTTCGGCATTGAGCCGCTGAGCCTCCCTGTTTACCATTAGTGGCTGTGGCAGTGGTTGCCGCTGAATGCTAAGTGGGTTTCACGCTGTAATGGTGGCGGTTCATTGGGGCCTTCAAGAGTGGGCCTGTCATAAATGTTGATTTAATCGCTTTGACCTTCCTTTGGGCTGAGTTTCATACCTGCGCGGTCATCCCGCCTCATTTGCAGCCTGCTGTTATCACCATGAGCCGGTGCTGTTTTTTTTTAAAGGCGGGTAAAGATGTCCTCTTAGACTATAGCTGGAGGTGTGAACTCGTTAAACTTGGAGCATGGCTTCGTATTTATAGGTAAGTTGATATATTTATACTAAAATCATGTACATGAATAATCGGTTGTATTTAAAATCAGTGTTGTGTTGCTGTTCGTTCTTTATTTTTTTTTACGCATATGAATTTTGAAGTGTCTGCTGAAGTGTTTGCTCCACATAATACGCCCGCAGACATAATAAACAACCAAGGCTGTGAGCCGTGTCAGTCATGGTTACTGGGAAACAGAGCGGTACGGTGTATTCACAGCGAGGTCTTCTAAGGGTGTGGCACTGGCTCTTGTGGCGGTGCGTTGACCTGGTTACGCACGCGTAAGTGCCAGTGCGGGCTCGTCGCCTTCCCCTGCCCGGCGCGTTTTAAGATCAGCGTGTTGCCGGGCGCACGCGTGCGCGTGTGTGTGTGTGTGTGCGCGCATGTGCTGGACTTCCTGCTTTCACGTTTTGGCCTTGATAATGTTTCCCAGAAGCCTGTAACGGGAGCCCGCGTGCATCGATCCCTTCTCTGAGCTTGATAATGCGTCATGGTGAAAGCCCCGCCATTTTCATATTAATTTGTTTTGTCTCAGGCTCCTGGGCTGAGGCCTATCGCTCGGCAGAAGTAAATAACCGGCTTTAACAAAACTTCAGGGAGGCATTAGTCCGAGGGAGGAGGGCTCGGCATTGGCAGGCTCTGGTCTCCTACCCGTAAAGCAGACAGGAAGCTGTGCGGAAGGACTAATGGCTCATGGGTGAGGGTATAGAGCTGTGTCTCCTCTCCCCGCTGACAGCCAGCCCCCTGCCCACCCTGTTCATATTGAGCTGTGTACCTGTACGCAGGCATTCTTTATTTGTTGTGACTGTCTGACGGAAGGGCGTATTGAGCACCCGCCTTTCTTGTTCATTTTACCCAGCTCTTATTGAATCCCTCCATTCTCTGCTCTCTTTTCTTGCTCTCTGCTTGCTGCTGCCGCCCCCCCCCCACACACACCTCCTCCTTTTCCCTACCCCCCTACCCGCTCCCCACTTCTCCCATCCTTGGCAGTGCTTGGTATTGGTAGCTGTAATTCATCTCCTCTTTGTCCACTTTGCCCTTCAGGGATAAAAGAGACCCTCAGTCTGTGTGTCCTCCCGGAGCTGGCCCCAGCCCACCGTGTTTGCATTATGGCGCTAACGTGGGTGCTAGCAGCCCTGCGTTGCTGCGGGCTGTTGTGCGCCTCCTTTAGCCGCATTGTGCAGCTGTGTGCTGTTGTGCGCCTCCTTTAGACGCATTGTGCAGCTGCGTGCTGTTGTGCGCCTCCTTTAGCCGCATTGTGCAGCTGTGTGCTGTTGTGCGCCTCCTTTAGACGCATTGTGCAGCTGCGTGCTGTTGTGCACCTCCTTTAGCCGCATTGTGCAGCTGCGTGCTGTTGTGCGCCTCCTTTAGCTACTTTGTGCAGCTGCGTGCTGTTGTGCGCCTCCTTTAGCCGCTTTGTGCAGCTGCGTGCTGTTGTGCGCCTCCTTTAGCCGCATTGTGCAGCTGCGTGCTGTTGTGCGCCTCCTTTAGCCGCATTGTGCAGCTGCGTGCTGTTGTGCGCCTCCTTTAGCCGCATTGTGCAGCTGCGTGCTGTTGTGCGCCTCCTTTAGCTGCTTTGTGCAGCTGTGTGCTGTTGTGCGCCTCCTTTAGCCGCATTGTGCAGCTGCGTGCTGTTGTGCGCCTCCTTTAGCCGCATTGTGCAGCTGCGTGCTGTTGTGCGCCTCCTTTAGCTACTTTGTGCAGCTGCGTGCTGTTGTGCGCCTCCTTTAGCCGCATTGTGTAGCTGCGTGCTGTTGTGCGCCTCCTTTAGCCGCATTGTGCAGCTGCGTGCTGTTGTGCGCCTCCTTTAGCTGCTTTGTGCAGCTGCGTGCTGTTGTGCGCCTCCTTTAGCCGCTTTGTGCAGCTGCGTGCTGTTGTGCGCCTCCTTTAGCCGCATTGTGCAGCTGCGTGCTGATGTGTGCTGGTTTGTGCAGCTGCGTGCTGTTGTGTGCTGGTTTGTGCAGCTGCGTGCTGATGTGTGCTGGTTTGTGTTGCTGCGCGCGACCGTGTGTGAACGTGTGCTTTCCGGTGCTGCTGTGTGTCACTGCGCTCTCCTGTGTGGCGGTTCTGTGCGCTGTATTGCCTGTGCTTGTGTGTGTTGCCGTGTGCTGGTGAGTGTTGCCATGCGCTGGTGAGTGTTGCCGTGTGCTGATGAGTGTTGCCGTGTGCTGGTGTGTGTTGCCGTGTGCTGGTGAGTGTTGCCATGCGCTGGTGAGTGTTGCCGTGTGCTGATGAGTGTTGCCGTGTGCTGGTGAGTGTTGCCGTGCGCTGGTGAGTGTTGCCGTGCGCTGGTGAGTGTTGCCGTGCGCTGGTGAGTGTTGCCGTGCGCTGGTGAGTGTTGCCGTGCGCTGGTGAGTGTTGCCGTGCGCTGGTGAGTGTTGCCGTGCGCTGGTGAGTGTTGCCGTGTGCTGGTGAGTGTTGCCGTGGGCTGGTGAGTGTTGCCGTGCGCTGGTGAGTGTTGCCGTGCGCTGGTGAGTGTTGCCGTGTGCTGGTGAGTGTTGCCGTGTGCTGGTGAGTGTTGCCGTGGGCTGGTGAGTGTCGTCGGGTTGCCCTGTCCGCTGTGGGAGCGCGCGGCTTGCGCGGTCTGTGCTCTTCCGGGCGCCGAGATCCTGAGACGGCAGCGTTGCGTCCCCCGCCGCTGTTCTCCCAGGGCCGCGCTCCCCGTTCGCTCGCATCGCGCTCGGTGCCAGCGAAGCGAGTGTCGGGGGGGGGGGGGAAATCAAGGAAATTTTTGTTTGTAGCACCTGTCTATTTGTCTTCATTAAAGGACAACGTTTCGCGGAATAAAAAAAACTGGCTCTCTCTTTGGTTCATATGAATGTCAAAGTGGCTTTGCTGTTGGCAAACAGATGTCCTTTGTTTTATCCAATAAAGGACAGGGTATATTATAGCAAAAAAAAAAAAAAACAGATGGATCCAGCTTATAATGTTAGCCAGTCATCTTTGTGCAGCTGCCTCCGGAGCAGTTAATTACTCTCTTATTCATCCTGAACAATGTAGGAGTGGAAATAAATATGGAGAGACTGCTGTGCTTTACCTTGAAGGTTTGGGCTGGGACCTTAAAGCAAACTGCTCTCAAGATGAGCTGTCTGTCATTTTTAATGTAGGGGAAGAGGCAAAGAGGAACAAGGGCCTGTGATTTACGCAAACCGGTTGTCTCTCTTGGTGAAGCAAGCCTTATCCCTCCGCAACCCCCCATTGGCTAGCTGCTCAAGCACCCAGCATGACTTTTTGTTTTTTGTTCCTCATCCCTTCAACTGTGAGTTGAGGGATCCATCTTGTCTGTCACAGTGTTTCATCAGACAGACCGAATCCATGTGCTGTAGACCACGGGTTCAAATGCTGACCTCGCGGGGAACGTACCAAACCACAAACCTGCCGTTGATGAAGCTTACTGTGCTTCGCTCTGGTCCACTGGATTTTGTTTCGAATTTGTACTTGTAAAAATTGGGAGAGTTAATATACGGTAACGTGTCTTTCGTATGTGGTTTGTTCTTCAAATATTGCTACATAGTGGTGGGTGGCTTGGATGGGGTGAGGTGTGTGTGCCTCTGTGGTAGCGTAGGGAGGGCTGTTGTGGAGAGACAAAGAACGCTTTCATACATCTCACTCTACTGCCTCTGCAGGCTCGAGCACAACGTCTAATCGCTTTTCTGCCTCAAAGTTTTTCAGAAGTATCCTTTGCTGCGAATTCACCCCTGACGGGGGAGAAACAGCGCAGTCTGCCCGGCTGACGTTAGCCAATCAGTTTTTTAAATGGGCTTTTGGGAGAAAACAGTAGAAAGTTGTTAGCCCTCAGGCCTGCATTATTCTTTGGAAATATGAATCAAATCGCTCGATGGCAAACTGAGAGCAGCGGGTTGTTGATTAAAGGGTGTTTTATTCTTTATCGTATCGAACCCAGACGCGCTGTGGAGTGGGCGAACTGAGGGAATTCTCCAGACACAGCTGTTCAAGGACACGGATGCCTAATTAATGTGATTTGTTGCTGATTACGGTGATCAACGTATCAAAAAATCTTGTGATTTGAAGTGCGGTGAGGTGGGGATGATGGTAGTGGTTGGTTGTCTGTGTTGAATTATGGGACCTGGTGGAGGAGCATTGTTCTGGAGACTGGTCACAGCCTTCTTAAAAAAAACAAAAAACCTTGCCACACTCCCCCACGTCCTCACGCCTATTTCTTCACGACAGCTTTCCAGACGCCGTTGATGTCATCCTTCTGTTGTCACTTTTTCTTTATTCATTTTCGGTCTGGGGGATGCTTGAGTATTGATTGTGTGTAGCAACTGTTTTAGCTGCTCTGCAAGTGTGTAATGGAGCCCCCGAGGCGGTCTTGTGTTGCTCAAGTCTCAAGGTAGCTTCTGAACTTCTGTATTCTTAATTAAATATGCAATTTTTCATGGCAACAGGGTCACTTTTTTTATTTTTTTCAGGGGGAGATTATTTGCATTTTAATATGGTCACACATTCTTCCAACTCCCCCCTCCCATTGCCCAAGTTTAAAGAAAGGATTCTGATTGGAGTAATTAAAAAAATAAAGGAGGGAAGAACAAAGCGTTGAATTGAACCGTTCCGATTCAATTTCCCTTGTTAGTAGCTTGCTGCATTTTCTCCCTTCTTCTTTTCTTTTTTTTCCAGATGAATTTTATTTTTTTCTTCTCCTCTGCAGTTTTCCCCAGACAGGTTCCACAGTGTTTTAGAGGGGATGGATTTAATTGCTCTGTGGGGATTGGTTGGCTGTGCCGGGCTCGGCTGTTTAATTAGTGTACCCTGCCGGGATTGGTTTAATGCTTCGTGATCTTGAAATTGTCTGATTGTTCAGCCCTCCGGGGACTCTCTCTGCCTACGTAGACTAGCAGGTTTAGCTAAACGTTGCTGCAGGCTTTGCAGAAAGGGGCTGGGGAGAAAACCCCTTTGAGCGGTGGAGCCGCGGCATAAATCACACAGGGCTGGAGCAATTACCGCGACGCTACCTGAGCCGCTGCGTCTCCGATGGAGCAAAGCTCCAGGTGCTCTTTCCAAACCACCGAGCGGCACCACCCCCAAGCAGGCCCGCAGGGGGACGCTTTTATTTATTTATTTCTTTATTTATTTATTTATTTATTTTGATGTTATTAAATAATTTTAAAAATAATTATTTTATTAAATTATTTTATTTATTTATCTATTTATTTATTTAAATGTTATTAAATACATTTTTTATTCATTATTATATTCAATCATTTTATTTATGTATTTATGAAATTTTTTTTGGGGGGGGGAGTTCTGTGACAGTCATGAAAAATGATGGGGGGGCTGTTTAAACTGACAGACCTTTTTTAGAACTGCTTGTGAAAATGAAGGGGTTTATAAGGGTGCAATGCAGTGTTCTATCCAAGTGTAGCATCCCCCACCCCCCCATTAAAAACTTCGAAATTTCCAATCAAAGAAAAAAAAAATACTTGCGGCTTGAGATAATGGGATGTTTGCGGCATTAAATTAAACGGCATCCATTTTCTCTTTACTTGCGAATTTCAGACACCACAAGATTCCTTTGTTGCCCTCTGATTTTTTTAAAGCCATGTTCTCTAAAGGTTTTACACCGTTGGTATAATTTTTTACAGTCTTTACTTTTGCAGTCACATACTTACCTACCTGGGCTATTAATTTAAATGTGGGAGGCGGAGCTTGGTTGGCTTCCTTGCTTGGCCCGCTTGTACAGTAGCTTGGCATCCAAAGGTGGAGAGAGAAAAACGTCTGCCAGGAGTCTCCCAGACAGAGATGGGCTCTGCACAGACTGACAGGAGGGGGTGTGGGGTATGGGGTAGGGGGTGGGGGGGGGCTGTGTAATTGAATTGTGCCAGCAGCGGTTAATTGCAGGGGCACTTCAGAATGACATCATCAAACGCAATCTCTCAAGCCGATTGCGTCCCATCTGCCTCTGCTACTCAGACTCATGCCTTTTTCTGACATTCGGCTGCCACCTGAAGAAGGCCTGTCCTCCTGGTTTCAGTGCACTGAGTTTAGCTTCAGGTGAAGCCCTCATCAACATGACAATCCATTTCAGTTTCCACCATATTACCATGCCACATTTGTTAAGAGAAAGGTGAAAAATGGCCGCTGCTACAGGGGTAAGTGAGCTACATACATTGCTTTTATCCCTTCGCGTTATGTTGCGGGAATATATAACAGATGTACATTTGGTACTGAACACTCATCCACTCTGCCCCCGTAATGAGGACACATCCAATTCCGTTTTTAGCTTCGGTGTAAAACATTTTCCGTCGGTTGCTGGTTGTTCAAATGACATACCTTTTTTTAACCGTTTAAATATAAATCTGTAGCCTCTATTCTTCTCCTGCTCCATTTTCTGCCGGTTGGTACGCTGCCATCAGGATTGCCCACGTGGATCTCTGAGTTATGTGCACAGTCACCTTGATGGAGAGCGCTGTGGAAATTGCATTTGTGCAAATGGGAGAAGGGGGTGGGTGTATTTGTCCCCTTCTCCGCACCCCCCCGCCCCCCTCCAACTAGATGCCCTTGATTGAGCTCAATCACGGCTGAGGCGTTGACCTCCACAGTTACAGCGCTTGCCGTCGGATGCTAAATAAGCAACCCCGTTCCCCCTGCTGCGCGTATGCGGACGCGCCAGAGGGGCGGGGCTTCCAGCCAGCAATCTAAAGTGGAGTGCTCGTGGCACGCCGTTTTAAAGGCTAAACTCGTTCCCCTTCATTTGATTCATCGGCTGCGGACTCCTTGACTGTCGTCGTCCAGGCGAGTGGAGCGCCGGGCCGCGTGCTCTTGGAGGTCTTGCGCTTGACATTCGTGAATGTGTGTTGGGAAAGGGAAAATTATTTCTTTTTTTTTGTAATTCCAGTTTTGACATGATTTATGTTTATTTCTCTCCTCCTTTTTGGGTGCGTTGTGTTCCATCCCTGGTGACTGCTGGAGTGCTGTGGAAGGCCCTACCTATTATTTCGGCCATTTCAAAAAAAAAAAAAAAAAAACATTTTCAATGATGATGCTTGCGATGGAGTGTGAGCGCAAATTTCAGGCTCTCCTCTGAAGTGGTTCTGCCTCATTTCAACCCATTAATGGGGAATTAAGTCAACACCACACCAAAAAAAGGGGGCGAAGGTCAAGTTCATCTGCAATTCCTTCCTGATTAATTTCCCTTTCGTTGCACAGGCAAACATTGGTGAAGACAGGCTTCGGCATATTATACATCTTAAATGACACCAGTTAACAAAGGGTGTGGCGTTCTAATGAAAGTCCTTAAACTGTTTTTGTGGTTTAAAAAAAGAAAATAAACAATCCCCCCCCATTTTATCACTGAGGGCAAATGCCTAACCATATACAGCTAGGCTCCTGGTGCTCATCTCCACAGCCCACATGGGAAAGTAAAGATGACCACACACTCTTCACCGAAGCGCATGAGGTCACCAGCTGCTACATTTCACACCGTGGCCCAGAAGCCAAACTTACGCGCGAGTTTGAGGAGAACACTTCATATGCGGCTTCTGCAAGCAGACCACGGGCGCCTGATCAAACAGCGGGGAGTTGCTGGAGAGGATTGAGACACGGACCTCGGCCAACTGAGCCCTCCCTAACCCTGTGTGACGCTAATGGCAATTATGTGTCAGCCGGCTGGCTGCAGTCAGCGCTGGCACAGTCAGGATTTCATCATGGACCGTGGAGTCTAGAACGGTGCCTTCAGATGATGGGTCACCTGGAAGCACCTGAAATCATTGTTTTTTTGAAATACTGCGTTTGATGTTGAGTTGCATAATTTCATTGGGACCGTCAGCATAAGTTTTCAGGTTCTGATTGTGTTATTAAAAAGGGTGTACTTTGCATAGAAATGTCTGGAGCATTGCTGTACAAGTTAAAAATGAATATATTAAAGCAATATTCCAGGCTAGAACCCTTAACATCATTAATGAATATGTAGCAGTGACGTGCAATTCATTCCAGGGTACATTATCTGATATGTATAATATATTTTACTTTACTTCTGTTCACCATTTTTCAGTTGCTATCCTGTCAGGCTTCTTCTGGATCTGCTCCAGTGTGTTATTTTCCTATGTTAACCAGAACTACTTTCGCCACCCCCCATTGTGAGAAGGGTTGTGGCATATACAGCTAGCTAGATTGACATTGACATTAGCTAGCTAGCTAGTAGCACACTGCTAAAAGGTTATAAGCAAAGTCGCAGATCATGGCCACTCCCCAAATCCCCAGTGAAGCCACACTGTTGCATTCTGGACTATTGAGGCTGCTAGTAGGGAAAAAACCAGTACGTCATCTTGATAACTGATTGATTTCTCGCAGCGGGAGTATTGCAGAGAATTGACTTGCGAGCATTCAAGGCAGGACCCGTGACTTGTTGTGCCTAAGGGGCTGAAACACATCTGACTTACAGTGGGCGCGATAGCGAGGTGAAGACACACTCTCATATTAAACTGCATTGTTCCTGCTGTGGCAGTACCACGGTATGATGTCATGTTGTCTACAGCTTAACTGCGGACAAGTGTAACGGTACACACAACAGGAAAGTAGGACCCAGGGTGTGTTTTACAACAGTATACGAATATCCAAGTGTTTTAGCCTGGAAAGTTTCTTTAAATGAGAGGATATTAGCTAGATTAATCTCGTATGGCAACACTGCAGAAAGAGACCAGAGGAAGGCTGGGCTGTGTTTGTTTTCTGTGGGATTTTGCTGGTCTGTACAAGGCGAGAGGCAGCAGAGAGTCGTGCTGAGGCCAGAGGCTTCTGCCTCCCAGAGGATTCCTGCTGTATGTGGGTTCAGCGTGTGACCGTGTGTCTTGTCATCTCTCCGACTCCAGGGGTGAGAATATTCCTCAGCCCCGTATGTGTGCTGCTGGAAGGCAGTATTCGCTAACCTTTCTCTGATGTCACATGTTGATCTGTATCTCTGCTTTGGTTCAAGTGTGTGGCTGCTGAGGCCTGTGTCCTGAACGTGTCTGCGGCTCTGGAGTGTGTACCCCAGGAGGTTCGGCCAACACAAGGATGTTGAGCCCTCCTGGGCTCCTCATTTCACATTCCGTTTATAGTGCGCCCAGAACTGCCTAAAGCCTGTTCTTAAACAATCCTAGGTATGCTGGGCCGTCAATTAATGACTCTCAGTGTGGGGCGGGGATGTCTGCTAGTCTCAGTGCAAATTGAACTTTTACACTAATTCTCTCTGTGTGTCCTTTTGTTCTGTTGACAGAACCCACCTTAAAATGGTGAAATTGGTTGTCATGGTGACATTCAGGGTTTTGCCATGATGGAACTGTTGTCCCTCCCCTTTCCCCCCCATCTCCACCCCCCACCCCCACCCCACTCTGCAACCTGCTCAAAGCACCGAGAAAGATTCCCTGATTACTAAATGAATTATGGTGGTGGTGCCACTCTGGGAGCCCTAATTGTCTGTGTGATGATAACAGGGTTAGTATCGAGTCACAGACCGGGAGTCACCAATCCAACTGGCACGTAGGCACGCCTTTAGAGTCCTTGGTTTGAAGAGATTTGGGGGCATTCCTGTCCTTCTTATTAAATCGGCTTTGTTTTGACATGGAATCAAAACACTTTGCAGGAGCACCGAGTGACTAGATGGAGTGGCCTGCAGAGTCTTCCGTTCGGTTAGAGCCCAATGCCGTTGGGACTTAAATAAGACTAATTCCCCCAAAACAACCTTGCTTTAAGACCTCAGCCTAGTCACAAAAGGAAAAAAAATCCCTTTCACAAAATGTCAAAGAAATGCAACATACATGTGACCAACTGCATAATTCAAAAGAAAAACAAAAAACAATCAGAAAAGGTTTACTTGACAGTGGTGCCAGACTTCCTTTCTCAAAATCCTTTGTCATACACAGGTCTCAAACTGGCTATCAGATTAGCCAGGCCAGCTAGTACTGCATCTGTCCGGCTAGCTAGCCATATTGACATTGAATTTTGGTTCTTGTGCACATATAAATGGGTCCTATCTTACAGATATGTTAGCAGATATTTGTGGGGACCTGAAAAAAATGAAATGCTGCAATGTCTTGCATTCTGGGAATTCTGTGGGGCGATGCGTAATTTCCATAGCGTAGCTCAGGGAGGGGAGCATTTCTGTTCAACTGGGTATTCTTAGCCTCGTCGCACAATAGGGACTCCTCTAGCCTTCCAAGCTCCCGTACTCTACAGTGCCTTTTTTCACATGTTCTGTCTTTTGGCTGCAGCAGCCTAATGAACTGATTGCAAAAGTAAGAGGGACAGCTGACCTCACACCTTTTGCAGCATGCGCATGCAGTCTGCCTGCTCCGGCTGCGTCCCCTGCGCACTCCTCCACCGCTGCAGCTGCACAGCCCATCTGGCCGCACGCGCTCAGTGTGCGCTCTCCCAAACAAGCGGAGGATGTTGCATCAGTGGGATAGACCATCAGGTGCTATTGGGAATTATAGATTGGGGAATAAGAGGAAAAAATGAATCTGCCCAGCTGGCAGGGGACATCGTAGGGACATCAGGTGATGTCTCTATTTGGTTCCTTATTGGTTATGATGCAACGTTATCCTTTGACCATCTTTAAAAACAATGGTGGAACCTTTATGAATTCCCAGCTGGGTCCCCGTTTGGTTATAAATTGACGTTTAATCAGAATCTTTTGGGGGTATTCAGGCACGTTCCAGCCATGTTCCCTGTTTGTTTATGATCCCACGTGCTCTGTGGCTATAGTAAGTCCTATGATTAGTTTGTCAGCTAAGAATAGATTTAAATTTTGCTCTTAAGAAATGGAAATGATTTTGTTTTTCAGGATACTCCGAATAAACAATTTGGTACCAAGTTGATGCGTGAATGTTTTGTATTGTATTGAAAACACTAAACAGGCTTTGCATAACATCAAATAAATATTTTGAGTTGAAAATACGAATTTAAATGAGACTACTGTAAAAAAAAAAAACACACTCTTAGTTGAAAGACAATCTATCCAAATGTTGTTCTCAGATTGCAGTTAGGAGTTGGCTATCCTGCTATAAATGCCCGTTGCATTGCCTCAATGTGCTTGCAAAAGTGCTAGAGCTCGCAGACAGAAATGATTTATTTATTTGTTTATTTATTTATTATAAATAATGAGGTGGAAATGGTATCAGCCACTCCCCCAAATGTCCGCCACCTAACACCCAACACCTCCGGTAATGCGCAAGCACAAACGTTAGAGACTGCAGTCTGCTCACTGGCAGGTTATTCAGTCAATTAAAAATAATGGCCCCTCTTCAGATCATGAGGAAATGCGGGCTGCCAACAAATGAATGAAAACTAATTTCAAGACTTGTCTGTGATGTTAATCATAATAACAAATATACAGAAATAATGGCTGTAAAAAAAAGGTCCAGTTGTTTGTATTTTTGTGTGTGGATGTGCGGTAACCAGGGTAATGTGCATAGCCACCGTGCGGTTACTGCTGTTTCTGTGCCTCCACGTCGACGGCATTGGTAATACACACGTCTGCATCAGACGCTCGCGTCAACAACAGAGGCTACAGGCGGCCCTGATAACGGTGGGACAGACAAACAAAGGGGGGGAGGGGGAGGGGGGGCGGGGTTAGATCCCAGGGCTCGCGTCCCGCTGTGTCTGCCGGGGTGAGAGTGCACGTGAGGCTGGCGTTTGTCTAGACGTGTGGCATCATTAACCCCTTCTGACCCGCGCCGCTGATGAATTCACACTCACATCCCGGCAGCCAAATGTCACTGACCCGCCCCCCACCCCCACCCCTACCACCGCACCGCACCGCACCACCCTCCACCTATATCCCCGCCACCTACTCCCGCCGATACTACTGTCCCCCCAAACCCCCCACCACCCCCTTCCCCTTTACCCACCCCCCCATGCTCTTCTGGGACCTATGGCTCATCCGGACTGGCCATAAAAGCCAGCGCCCCCGTCCAGCTCGCATAAATTGGCGAGGCTGGCCGGTATGTCTCCCAGACTGCTGAATAATTCAGGGCGTCGGGGGGGGGGGGGGTCTGCCTGCCCCCGGGGTGTCGGGGGGTACGCTGGAGGTGCAGGGGTTAATAACAGGTCTGCATCTCGCTGTCAGCAGCTGCGCCCCTCAACATATGAAAGAATCCTATTCTGTTGATTAGATTTTTCGAAATGGATCAATTTTTAATCAGCAGAGCATCTGACTACGGTCAATATGAGCGGTGCTGTGGAGACAGCTGCCGGACAAGCGCCTTTATTTACAGGAATGTTTGTCTTCTACTGTATGCAGATGCACTGGGGGGCAGGAATCGGCTGGCTGAGCCCGCTGCAGCACCGCCGCCGTGTGTGTGTGTCTGTGTCTGTCTGTGTGTGTGTGTGCGAGTGTGTGCGCGTTCGTGCGTGCGTGCGTGCGTGTGTGTGTGTCTCTGTGTGTCTGTGTGTTGGTCCATACAGGGTTCTCTGTCTTCTCTGTCTACAGTGGCATATTTGGAGGGAACCTGAGGATGTTTTCGTCTTTGTTGTCATCTCTCTGTAATCCTGTCCTTGCAGGTTGTTCACTGACCACCATATCGCAGCCCATTTGCTTTATTTGATCATGCTGACCCTGTATCACAGGGGTAGTGCCCTTTATATGGTCGCTGAATGTGTGTCTGTGTGCGTGTGTATGCAGTTGTGTGGTTGTGTTTATGTGCATATGCGTGTGGTCGTGTGCATGTGCATATGCATGTGAATGCATGCATGTGTATATTCGTGTGGACGAATGTGTACACGTACGCACATATGTGCCCCTACACAAAGCACGCCACACACACGCACACACATGCGCATGCACACACAACTCATAGACACACGCGCACACACACATACACACACACACACATGCGCATGCACGCACAACAGTTTGTGAATCCTGAAACAGTATTTCCTGAAGTTGCCATTTGCATGCGTGTAAATATCTTTGAGAGAGAGAGAGACGGGCCAGTGAACCAGCTGTAATGCTGCCATCAAAGTTTCATTGGGCCACAGGGAGGTCCTGCCTTGTTAAAGAATGTGAGACCCATAAACTTTGCCTTCAGACCTGCTTCAGAAAATACAGCTCAAGATTTTATGCAATAATTACGGCTTTATATGGGAAGAGAAATATGGTTGCAAGGGTGCCAGTCTCAGGCGTTTGGTCTTTGTAGAGCAGCCTTGTTGAGAATCGGATAACATCCTCGATTGAGCACTTGTAAGCATTATTCAAGCTTTTTTTTCCTTATTGCTCATTGCATTAAATTTACATAATCCATGTCACAGTACAAGTTTCAGTGGCTGTCTCAAATGTTGGCTAGGTTATTATGTAGTAAAATTGTGATCCCAAAGCCATTTTAATGCCAGGAATTTTGTATGGTTGAATGTCTTGTTTTGTTCCACGAAGCAGTAGAGCTCATGGTCCGGTTTAATTCTGCACTATGGGTCCTATATTTCTCAGCCAGGGGGGCATCAGTACGTAAAATTTCAAAAGTATTTGTGTGTTGCACACATTGTGTTGGTCTGGACTGCTGGACCTCTGGCCTGAAACTCATGACCACACGTGAGACCCACGGGGGTTTGATAGTGGAGACCCGACTGCTTCGCAGTTCCCTTTAAAAAAAAAAAAGAAAATTAATTATAAAATTCCTAAGTGGCTTTGTGGAGTTTGGCTTTGTGCAGCGATTAATTGATTTATTTATTTTTCTCGGGACGGGGCCTATATATAGGAATTGCCTTTGAATAAAGACGTGGGGTTGGTCTTGCCTTTTAGATTTCTTTTCTTCGCGGTCACTGGGGAGCGTGTTTTTTGAATCTCGGCGCCATGTTGCCAGTAGCATTTTCCTTTTCCCTGGCGCTCTGATTATGCTTCTCTGGAGGCCGGCCTATCTTTTGAATCTGAAGCTGATTGTGTGCCTGTAGCAAATAAGCTTTTTCTTGCTTTCTTTAGAACTTCCCTCTCTCGTCGAAGCGTCCTACTTTCTACAAGCCGGTGTAATAAATCAGCCTACCTTGCTATCTGGCAAAAAAATAACAATATATTTATTTATTAACTTATTTATGTAGTTTATTGTTATATATATAGGGGGTTTTAATGAACTGTGAAATGAGGGGCGAATTCTGAGACTTTAAGTGACATGGAGATGAGCTGTAGCAACATGCTGTCATATATTTAGTCCCAGCAGATCATATGCACTTAAAATGTTTCTATGATTGTAGTAGAAGTTAAAAATGAATTTGTGCCCTTAAAAATGACAATAACTGAACCAGCTTAATTTCAGCCTTGGTTATGTTGGGCAGAGTTCTGCTTATACACATGCGCATACTTTGCAGAGTCAAACATTAAATTGCTGCCAGTTAGCAGACGCTCTTATCCTGAGCAACTGTTTACATAGCAATTACATTGCATCCATTTGTACAGTTGGATATATACTGAAGAGATTCAGGTTAAGTAGCTTACTCACGGATACAACGTCGGAGTCCCACCCAGGAATCAAACCTGCAACCTTTAGGTTATACAAAACTTCCTTACCCACTATCCTGCATTGCTGAATGTTGAGGGGATTTGAACCTATGATCCCAGCTCGCTTGCGGGGCCTCTTCTTTCCAGGTCGAAGGTCGAAACTCATTCAGATTGGGCATGCGAGTCAAGTAAGATTGTTCTTGGGTTGTTGGAGTAGCATTTTTTTTTTCCCAATTTGGAATTGGCCTTCTGAGCCACCATCGTTCCGCCCGCACTGACCCAAGGAGGACTGCAGCCGATGCTGGTCTGCTTGCCTGCGATTGCCCGTTCTGTTACAGTACGATCCGCGGAGTGCTACAGGATCCCGTGCCGCTCGGAGGACCCTCACTGAATACAGCTCATTATGGCCTGTGATCATGGCTGATTATGGCCTTGCACCTTGGTTAGGAGGAACCAACGCCATGGTAACCTGAGGACCCACCATGCCCGTGATGATGCGGCAGGTTGACCCCCGCGGCTATAACGCACGTAACCAGCCTGCGCTCGTGGCAGACTCTTTAGCCGTCTGAGCCACTCGGGAGGCTGCAGCGTTTTAGACAGTGAGTGCGTCCGTTCCCATCAGCGTGGGCACGGCTGCGTCGCTCGCTCCTGGTTTATTTAAGGCTTTAATTTCGCCGTATCGATGGCTCATTGTGCAGAAGTTCAGAGGAAATGAGGCGTGGCGGTGGCTCTAAGTTTGGTATTGTTCCCTGTTCCTCAGATGTCATCTGTAGGAAGGTGTGTGCATTCCTGTCTCACCATTTAACCCTCGTGTGCATCCCCAGGGTCTCAGTGCTGCCGGCGGCTAGCACCACACGATTCTGAACATAACTACCACCGCAGGTTTAGAACTTCGTAATAAAAATTTTAAAAATAGTTAATTGATATTATGTACTCCTCCTTTCCATTTTAATCCTGTTTATCTCTAGAATATGCTTTAAGCATTGAAGATGCTTGCACATTATTGACAGGCAAACTGGCTGCAGTTATTAGCAGCAGCTGAAAAGGAAGTCTCCCTTGCTGCTTTTCTATTGATATATAGAGAGCCATCTTTCACCAAAGATGCCCCCGGCCAGGGCATTTTGCAGCGTCGGACCACTGCTGCAGAGTTAGCCTCACGCAGGGGCGCTGTACATCTTAAATTACTTTGCTTGGTGTCTTGGGCATTTCAGCACATGGTCAGGCTTGCTTTTCATTGCTCTAATGAGAAGGTATGGATGCTGTTCCCTTTTCAGTTTCTGCTCAAGTTAATACAATAGACTGTTAGGAGAGGGTGTGTCTTATTTGTCTATCAGAAATAATGATACATTGTATGGTAGATTTCTGTATAACGGCTTCCAGTTAAAAGGAATCCAAAGAGTGATGCTGGCTGTGGTATGAGGAAGGAGCTGATGAAGATATATTAGAGAATTGTATTAAGCTGAAAAACGTGAGGAAGACTCTGCCCTGCTGATGTACTTCAGTAGGTGATGGTACATGGAGCTGGTACTGGATACTAGTCAAGAGAAAAGAATGCTGTCTACGCACTGCTCAAGAAACAAAGCCAAATTGCAAGTGTCTTCATTTATTCTTGCAGAAAAATATAAAACTTTCATTTTTGTTATTTGTACCTTTGTGTAATGTTGCTGAAAGAATAAATTAGGATATTTACATTTTGACTTGTCCAAACGGTGTCCAATGTGGGTTTGAACTTGTCCAATTCCCACCATAATTTGGAATGGCCAATTGTCTGCAGCTGAAGGTGCCTTCATCCAGGAGCCCTACTGCCAATTCAAGAGAGTGTAGACACCTAGAGTTCTCCTCCTGAACACGTGGTGTTGCAAGCATGCTTCCTTTCGTACCTCACACTAAAGCTAAGCTCACACTGTGGAGTTGGAGGAAGACCTTTTATATGCGGCTGTAACGTGCAGTCCACTGGTGCCCGATGAACCGGGGGGGGTTGCTAGCTAGTGATGAAACGTGGACCCCTAACCGGCTGCACCCTCCCACACCCTGGGTGAAGCCATTGTGCATTGCCCTATGGAGCCGCCAGCCAGTCGGCACTGGCACGGTCCGGGTTCGATCTGGTACTGCAGGGCTCATTCATACGAGTGGTGCCTTAACAGTGTGTGGACAGCATTATTTTCTATACTGGCTGTTTAATTGTAAGGCATCGTTTTGCCACAACACACATACACACACACACACACACACACACACACAAACTGTCATGCTGCGTGATGATCGGTGGGCATTGTGGGATTGCGGCCAGCTCAGGGCTGCTGGGTTTTTATCACGTCCTGTGGATCGGTGCGAGTGGCCTGAGGGCTTGAGCCGGCCTACGCAGGGCCGCCATGTAAAAACATGCATAACAGGAAACTGTGAAGACTCAGCCTTATTCTCTCCGTAAAGCCGTGGACCGGCAGCGGAAGCAGAGCGAGCTGGAGATACTGGGCCCGGAATCAGCCTGCCTGCCTTGACAAGCTCTAATTTACAGTGCAGATGTATGACTCATTTTATGTACCTAATCATAAAGCATTAAGATTTATTGGAGGTAATGGGACAGGGGGGAATACCCCAGGAGAGCCACTAATTGAGCTCCAGTCCGGATCCCTGCCGTGGCTGCAGGTATACCTGTATGGCGAAGGCCTGATCGCCGGGCTGATCGGAGTCATGTGACAACAGAGGAGGAAGTCCATATTTTTCCCCTGTGCCGACAGCTGATTGCCCATCTAATAAAGCAGGGGGGTTATAAAAATTGGATGGGAAAATGGATAGCGCTGCGAGGATGAAGAACGGTTTATCGGGGTGACGTCTTGACCCCGACTCGGTGTTTACAATGGACTGCCTGGCTCTATGCACTCTCCAGGTGGGGAGCCTGACCAGGAAAGGACCGAGCAGGGTGAAGGGGAGCAGCGTGTGCAGAAAGAGGTGGTGGGGTGGATTTTCACGTGGAGTTTCGGGGCGTCCCGACACACTCCCAGCTCTGAGAACATTACTGTTCTGAACCATAGCTGCTGAGAACCCGTATAATATTTTTATGCGCAAAGGTGCGATTTTTCTCAGTTTCTCCCCGTATGGATTGCCTAATTTCAATTTTAGGCCCGAAAATTCTTCACCATTCAGCGATGAGGTGGAAAGCGCCTTGCCGGCCGAAGCCCTCCCTCTTTGGGTGAGACTGCGGCCCGTTACGAGCGACCCCTTTGTGCGTCCAGCCGTAGTCCATAGCACCAGCGGGGTCTGGAGTCGGGGCGTTTCGCTGCGCTAACCGCAGGTGCCTTAATGAAAGACCCTCCCGCAGCCCCGCTTTATTCGCCGTGTTTTTGTGTTGCAGCATCTGGGGCCTGAGCGTAACTCAATTTGTGGACTGCGCTTTTCAGAGAGCCGCTGGAATTAGCACTGAGGCGCCCCGGTGCCTTTCTCTTAAGAACCCGAGGAGGAGAAAGCGGCCGATGGCTCTCCATTCTCTCCCCGCATTAAAGTACAGCGGGAGGTGGGGGTGGGTAATTTCCCTGAATTTGAAAAATACGGGGAATAATTGCTCCTTCACTTTACTTCCCTGAATGCTTTGGGAAATGCAGACATCATTAGCCGGCTCTGAGATGTATTAACATTTCATGATTATGCCTGCGTTTGATGTTAACCTGTTTGCCTCACAGGCAGTCACATTAACTGCATTGTGCTCTGTCCCCGCGCCTGTGTCTCTCTGTGCCCAAGGATGGTTAATAGACGTTGAAGACCTTTTTTGGACTAAATTGAGTTGTGCGTGCAGATTTTCGGGAGCTCGGTTCAGAACATGCCAGGGTAATCGACGCCCGTGAGCGAGCGAGATTTGTTTAGGAGCCACGGCTGCACCTCTTTTGTGTGTCTTTCCTGAGGTGGAAACTAGCAGTAACTCAGTAAAGCAGAAAATCTGACTGAAATTGCAGGGGGGGATGCGAGTCCCCAGTCTAAGGTGTGCAGTTTGTTCTATACGGGCATACTGCTGTGCCAGTTTATCATGGACATGCACGTATTTATGCAGTTTTCCAGACTAAGTATGCTGATGATGGTGGAGGCTATTGACTAATTGGTGGGTCGATCAATAAATCAATCCAATCAATCCAATCAATCTAATCGATAATTCAATAAATCCAACACTGAAGGGGTCAATACTGTACAATCTATAAATTCATCAGCACATCAATCAATGACCTCGACTGATCAATTTTTTTGTCAATCTATTGGTCAAGTCAACCAGGGTTTTTCATCAAAAGGTCAGTGTTAGTAAAAAGTAAGCAATTTACAAAAATGTCCACGCACAAATTAAGCTTTGATATATATGACTTTTGAAAGTGGCCGTACCTCCTCCAACTACATACATCTGAGGACAATGTGTTTTAATATTTTTTATTATTGATGATTATAATAAACAAAGCTCCAAGATTTACTTGGACCTGTTGGCTGGTAGAAACTCTCTGCGAAGTCTGTCAGCCAAAAAAAAACAAAGGAATGAATGAAGTAGAACATTCTGTAATCAGATGAAATCGCCGATCTCGTATTAAAATAATCTGACGTGGAGACTGGCGTTGGCCGCGGGTCCTCTCTCCTTCTCCAGCTACTTTATTTGTGTTGCTCAAGGAGAGGAATGGCGGTGGAGCTGAGAAAAGAAACCCAAGTTATTACAATGCTGCCTTTGTTCTGACAAGTGCACTCTCAAAGCCTATTTTCCCTGCATGCTGAAAATTAAAATTCAAATTTCATTGTTGTATGTGATGTTTAATCCAATAATGATCTGATGTAACAAACTGCTATAATATCTTTCAGCATACTTAATCAGAGCGGACTTAGCCCTGTCACTTTTTATTAACCTCTGTTGAAATGGGAGAAGTGCTTCACTAATCTGCAATTGTTGGGTTTGGCAGTCTGTAGCTAGTGCAAAACAGATTTGGCAGTCTGAGGGAAAGTAAAGGCTTCATAATGACGACAGGGCCTTGCTGCTATTTGAGCTTATTAAATCTAATAATGTGCGGCTCTTTGAATGAGACACGAGGTGAATGGAGGGGGATGGTGGTGGTCTGAAAGAGGTTTTCTTTTTTTCCCTCCTACTCTTTCCTTTTTTTTTCTTTTTTTTTTTTTGCCTTTTTATTCCCCCCCAATCCCTAATGGTTTAAGTCCTTCTCCCACAGCTCCGCTCTCCCTCTCCATTTCAGCTTTTCGGCCCACAAGGAATTAGCATGCAATTAAAACCTAATGACCTTTAAATCAAGGCCTCTGCCACTCAGAGAGCGTGGGGAGAGGGAGTGACAGTTGGACTCTCCAGCCGTGAGACTGTTTTACTTTCTCTTTTTTAGGCCGGGGGGGGAGGTGGGGGGGAGTTGGCTGGGCGTTGGGAGGCTGTCTATAGTCACAGCATAGGATGAAAAAAAGAAATACGTTCATGCCTCCCCTTTTTTCGTTGTTGTGGAAATTGGGATTGCGGGCTGTTTGATCCAGGTAACTATTTCTTCCCTCCCAGTCATGAAGCATATTTCTGAATAATTTGGTTGTATTGCATGATTTTTCTATCTAGCCCACTGCTGTGTGTGTGTGTGTATGTGAGTGTGTGCATATGTGCGTACGTGTGTGCGTGTGTGTGCGTGTGCATATGTGCGTGCGTGCGTGTGCATACGTGTGTGCATGTGTGTGCGTGTGTGTGCGTGTGTATGCGTGCGTGTCTCTCTGTGTCCCACACTGCATTCTACTGTAATATCATTTATGGAGAAGGATTGATATTTTGCCCCATGCTGACATTGACTGACTCCATGTAAAGCACTGGGGCATTTGTGCCATCATCACAGTGCTGAACCTCGGTGTCCTTTTGGTGTGCAGAACCCTGTGATTTCAGTGGAGTGGGAATCAGTCAAGGCGAGGGGAAATTATAGCATTCTGTCTCGCCTGCCCCCCCCCTTCCCACAACTTATCAATGCTACAGACAGGATTTGAGTTGAAAAGTAACTGGCAGTTAATCTTTCCTGTCCCGCGCTCAGTTGTGTTCTCTCAGATGTATTATTCCTCTTCTTCCCGTCTTTTTTTTTTTTTTGTCTTCTTGGAGCTCGAGGGGATCCAGGGTGCTGGTTTTTTTTTGGACTCGGATCTAAATCCTGTTGATTGAATTAGACGAAGTCGGGAGATAATTAGGGGACCGCTCCGCTCGGCGAAACTGTTGGCCCTCAAAGGGGCGGCGGTGAGACGCCGCCGCATCGGCGAGGTCGGCCGTGCCGCCGGGCCGCGGCTGTTGACGCACCGCCTCTGAGCGCCAAGCGCGTCCTCCGCCTTTAAATGTTTTCCCAAATTGAATTTATCACTAACCCGAACCTCCGCTCCTGACACTGTAAGTCACACGCGGGTCTGATTTATGGCGGTCTCTCTTCTTCTGGTTCTTCCTTGGCGGTACGGGAGGCTTCAAAGGACGCGCATGAAAATTATTGTTGGGGGGGCGGGGGCGGGGGGGAGGGATGGAGTTTTAAAATGCTGAGGACGGGTTTAGCCCTGCAAAATCCCTCTGGGAATTGTTTGCTGTGCCATGTGTTATATTGTGTGAGGAACTGTTGAGACTGACATTTATTCATGTAGAAAATGTCTTTATGTGGCAAGTAGAACAGCAGAAGGCATTTCTCCCTAATTATGCTGATCGAGATTGTATTTGAATCTAACTAACAGTCCAAAAAACTGAAATTTCCTTGCGCGCACTAAGGAGGAACTCATTTTGGTGTGTGTGTGTGTGTGTGTGTGTGTGTGTGTGTGTGTGTGTGTGTGTGGTGTGTGTGTGTGTGCGTGTGCGTGTGCGTTCGTGCTGCACTTTTGGCCACTCAGGTATCTTGTGTTCATGCCTCAGACTGGGCTTCCAGGTTGTAATTGCAGGTTGCTTCCTGGTGTGTTGCACAACTCGTATAGGCACATACATGTACTTCTAATTATAATTATGATACTGATTATACTATTATAACTACTGATGATGATGATGATGATGATGATGGTGATAATAATAACACTTTTAATTTTACAGTAAGGATCCCAAAGTGCTTTATATGAATGTGTTCAATTAAAATCATACAACTGATACTGTACAAACAGTTTCAAGCGATGAGTACTGCATACAGCAATACTGGCACTGTTTCGTAAATACAATAAGTCAACAGATAGCAAGTGGTCTGTGATAAGAGATAGCAAATACGCCGTACTAACCAGAAATATACGCAATTGACACGCACACACGCAATGCACGCATACATGCACAGGTGAGTCAGTTGGCCCAGCCAAGATCTGTGGCCTCAGCCATTGGCCGCCTCCCCACACATTCCGTCTCTCCACACTCTGGTCCTCCCGTAGTGCTTTGCCTTGACATTGGGGTGACGATGGCTCTTTGGCTCCGCCCACACAGGATGTTGCCACGTTCCTCTCCTTGCCTACGCTGGCTGCACCAGCTCAGGCCACAGGTCACGCAGGGAACCTCCCAACGCTCCGGGCCCTACTTCCTGAACCCCGAGAATATTGATCTCCTTAATCGTGCCGTTCAGAGTCCTCCCTGACCTCGTTTTCTGTTTTTTTTCCTTTTCCCGTTCTCCTTTTCATTTCTCATTCTTTCCAGTCTCACTCTGGAACGGCAGATGGCATTAGACGGCAGACGGATTTTACGCAACACAATTTATTTGTTGATGTTTTTCAAAAAAAAGTACAAAAGGCTCCCTATAAACAGAACCATTTATCGTGGCAATAATCCATCCTGTTATCCGTTTTGCTGTAAGGAGCAGACTGAGGCAGTTTGATCCCTGCCCAATACCCCAGAGTTTCCAATATCAATGAGCCCAAAAGGTGACGTCTAATGAACAGCTGCTCCCTCGCAGAGGGAAGAGGGCTGGTGCATTCCTGTATGTAATATAGTGAACTACAACTACTCAGTGAAATGTAAATCTCATTTTCTGCAGTGAATAATTTGGAGAACTCATTTAAATGTAATAAAACGGAGGGTCTGGGGTGGGCGGCGGAGGGTACAGGGTATATTGTTTTTGTTATTATTATTTAAATCTGTTGTTTTTCAAACAATCTGCAGCGTGTGAGATGTTTGGTTCCCAGTCATCCCGTCATTTGTCATAGAAACTTGCTTCCGACTCTCCAGGCTCCGCCCATAAAGTCATCTTTGAGTCAGGAGGGTTGGTGTGGCTGTTGGTAGCATGCCTGGGTGGTGTTGATTATGCACACCCTCGGGTTTTTCAGTGGGTGGGGTGCAGGTGCTGAGGTGCTGGGGTTCCAGGGGGCCGGTGGTGGGGTGGTTTGAAGGGGTGGAGGGGGGGTAATGTTGGAGCTCAGTGGTGTTGGAGCGGCAGGGACGTTTGGTGGCCTGGCGGGCCGGGGTGCGGCGGAATGCGGGGTGTCAAAGGCTAATTTCGGGATCTGCTTGCGGATGCCCATCTCTCATCATGAAGTGGCAAGCACGCCAAGTGGCTTGCGCGTTGTCATGGATACTAAAGCATGGGACCCCAGAGATGGGGCGCGGGAATGAATGGCCGTCCCGGCGTATAGGATTCCTGTCAGAGCTCGCCTGATAGATGGCATTGATGGGCCATTTGTCATACTGTAATTGTTCTAGCAAACACGAAATGCCCACCAGTATAAACAGTGGTCTGCCGCTCTGCTAATAAACCGGGAAATCGGAAGAGAAGCATTGATACAGTGCCGCTTTCACTTAAAGAGACAATGTCTCTTTTGTTAGGGCCAGCTGGACTGATTAGACTGAAAATGAAGGGGGAGAAAAGACCCAAGAAAATAAAAAGCAATCATAAAACAAGCTGCCATCACTTCTCTGTATTGATGCGAGCAAGTGGGGGAGAGGCATTGACAGGCTTTGTAACAACAACAGCAGGTTCGAGAGTGATTTGTTTTCCCTCTTCTTTTATTTTTCCAGGGAAACAGTCTGGGAGAATGCTTGGGCCCCCCCCCCCCTTCCCAAAAAAAAGAGAAATAAGAGATTCATGGCTAGGACTAGAAGTTCTCTCTTGGCTGAATCTGAGACTGCCAGATTCCTGCACTGAGTGCAAATTGCTCAGGGTACAAAGGTATTGTTTGTTTGTTCTGGCATTAGCATGGATCCCATGTCCCTAACTGCTGTAATTGGAAAAAATTGGGTAGTATTTATGAACCGCTGCCTCCGTCCCACTCAAGCTTTCACACAATAGTGATGGGAAGACATGTTCGCAGTACGGGCACACCAGCTAATACAGGTGTCTTTCGGTTCAAACACAACGATGTCTGAAGGAGATCATCCCTCTGGAGACAGTTGGGTAATGCATAAAACGTCTACCTCAGGTGGCACTTAAAATCGTTGTTACATCTGTGCCTGTTGTTTTTTAATAAAGCTCAGATAAATTCTGTTTATTATTCTTAGCCTGTGCAGTTACGTTTTCTGTGGTGATTTCTTCTAGAAAAGAACATTCACATTTTTTACATTGAGGATGATCAGTTGTGAACATGAAACTGAGCGGTTGGCGAAGGTGTCATGTTCGGTTAAAGGTGCTTCACTGAGCGTAAATAAATGATTCATCATTTTGGAAGAGTCAATGAATTCATTTGTGCAATGAATATGTTTATTTTATTCTGTGAAAAAGTTAAAGGGCTCAACAGTTGAATCAATTATCTTTAAATGTTTAAGTGATAGCTTGTCTATTCCTGATTAAATTGTACCATCTTTAAATTCTCGTTATGTACTGAAGCTAATGTGTGCGAACTTTGGCCCTAAATTCAGTTACCCCTTTAAAGTTGAAAAACTATTGTATTTGAGAATATTTATTTACACATATTGTAAATTGCTGTCCCTAAAATAGTAAATGCTTAATGCATGAAAATATTTACACCTTTATTTTCGCGGTGTAGGCTTTTTAGAATTTGGAATGACGAGAGGTTATGTTTTCCCAAATACAATTACCACATTAATGCTGAGACATTATCTGCATTAGAAATTCTATTCAAATGTTTTTTTAAAATTTTTTTATTTATGATATATTGGTCACTAAAATGTGAGGTTTACAGAAGGGTTTTATGTGTGTGTGTGTGTTTAGATTGAAGGAATTTTTGTCGAGAATGTTAATATTTTTGTGTTGCTCACGTCACGTAGAGATGAATTGAATTGTTGAAGGTCGGTGTGTGTTCTAGTAGAGTTCCATTAAATGTCACCACCATTTTACATCAAAGCACAGAAAAAAATGTTGTGCACTATCTTAGTCTGTGAAAGGCCATATTTGTGGGGCTTCTGGGTGTTGTGTTTAGCTGAGGTGCATAGTCTTAGTCTAGTGATATGCCCCACCATCCAGAATATGATTTGGCTCATGCCAGTGCCAGCCAAGAGGGGGGGTTTCGGTTGGAATGATTCTTGCTCAGTAATGGCTCCTCTGGCGGTCTGGTGTGAAAAGCAGCTACAGCTCAATGCAGATGTTTTAGAGTATGCGTATGCTCCTATGCAGCCTCCCCACGTCCCAGACAACATTGCAGTAATAGGTCGGACCTACTAATTCTGATTGGGCATTAAAAATTGGCTGGCAAGATGGGGAATATAAAATTATTTTTTAAGTGATTTTTTTTTTAAGGGACATTACTGAAAACACTCTATTATATATCTAAAAGTAGATTATGGAATCCTCGTTTGAGTTGCTTTGGAAAGGTCCTTGTGGAAAACGTCCATGGCCACAACATCCCAAATTAGTGTCAGTCCTCAAACTTATCAGGAATGTCTGGTTAAAATGACTTGCCCCTGACAGTACACGCTGTGTTCTACCCTTTGTCTTTTTTTCCTTTTCAAATGCCTTTCTTCTTCTGCCTCTTGTAACTGTTGCTTTTCTGTAGTTATTATGTTGAAAAATGTTGACGTAATGGGAGGCATTTCTGCCACGGGACCTTGTGTCCTTCAACCTCCTTTTCATTATGGTAAATTAGTGTGACAGTGGTCTGCGCTGAAGGACCTCACCCACAAGTCCTGCCTTGACACACTGATGCTGGGAGCACTTTAACATGACCTCCTCTGGCACCTCCAGCATGATGGGCAGATTAAAGCACCATTAGGAGTAATTACCACTGCGCAAGGAGAACAGTATTCATGGTGTCTCAGACTGGTGCAGGTTTACCCCCCAAACCGTCTGATTTTCATTCATTTCTTACTAGTGGACATGGGGGGGAGGCAGAGGAGAGCCATTGGTTTTGCGCTTGTGAAAGCTACACTTACCACAAGGATGCCAGGACAGACATGTTCATTTTATCAGTCATCTGTGGTGCCACTTGCCTCTACTGTGGCCACCCATCGATCAATCAGATTTAACTTCTATACCGCATTTTGGCAAGGAAAAAACTCCCTGAATGGAATGTAGGAAGCAACTTTGGGAGGAACCAGACTCTATAGAGGCAGCTCATTCTCCTCTGGTTGGCTGAAGGTGTGGGGTCATACAGACAGAAAACCCAGTGTTCTGTGTGTCTAAGCTAATTTGTGTGTGTGTGTGTATCGGTAGAGACTGGTGCTATGATGGCACTTGGCCACTTTCATGCCGTATGCAGCCAGAATATTACTAGTTTGGCAATATAAACACTCGTTCACCAGAAAACCACATTTCACATTTTTGCAACGGGTGCAATGTCGCAGTATGGCCGGGGTGTCATCTGCAGGTTTTGGACGTCGTTTCCACAAATCAACAGCGATGTTTATTACAAAACCTCCTTTACCTTTTTTGTCTTCTCCCCTCTCCACATTCTGGGTGATTATTATACCCATGGTGAGAACAAACAGTTTCTCTGGTTAATAATTCAGATCACTTTCATCAGATATTCAAGTTACCATGGGCAATTTAGTAGTTGAATAATTTTGTGAAAAATTCATTTATTATCACTCGGCGTTATGAAGGCAAGGCGATGGCAGCAGAAACTGTTGGGAGATTTTAAATTGCGTCTGCTCTGGAGATCGGAGAGCAGGTAATGTGTTCTAATGTTCCCAACCATATGCATTGTTTTCAGGGCTCATCAGTTTTACATTGATTCCCACTGAAGTGTTTAATTGCATCATGAATATGATCTAATTCTGTCCTTTTCACTGAAACTGGAGCGCTCTCTGCGAATGATGTACTGCCTCGGCTGAGCCAAATCAGGATGTATTTTATATGGAACGTAAATTATAGTGTTAAATTAGCCTGGAAAGATAACTAGCTGGCACAGGGTATGGACTCAACAGTTTAATTTAGTGTCAAAAGGCCGTGACGGGATAAATCTCACCCTCTCCTGCCAGCGAATCCCAGGTTTTAATCATTTTACCCTCCCCCTTCCTCTTTCCCTTTTTATTTAATCCTCGCTTTATAAGACTCCTGCACATCGACACGCATGTCCGTCGAGGTCAGAGGTCATCTTCCAGTTCTGCGAGGGCGAAAAAGCGCTGCTGAATGGTAGGGATGATGTGATCACGGGCTGGCCTCTCCTGAGCAGAACATGCTGTAACTATTGATTTTAAAGACCTGCGTAATGAAAATCGGCTTTTTGTATCATATTATACATAAAGAGCCAGAGAAAACAAATACTATCATTTTAATCCTATTTTAAACATTTGGGATTTTAGAAGAGGTGTTTTTTTAATTGTGAAACCAGCAAAGTTCTTTTTCTGCCTACGACAGGAGGCTTTTGTAATATACATTTGAAGACCATTCTTGTGTAAGTACTGTACCATTGAAATTAAATTTTTGACCAGTAGGTGTTTTGTGGGCTGCCAGTCCAAAGTGAACTTGGAACAGAACAAACACTCCCCGTCAGGCCTCCACCTTTCCTGCTTGTGAACAACATACTTTAACATCAAAAGGAAATGTTATTTTCCTGTTTATAAATTTGGTAAACGTAAGCGTACATTTTTATCTTCTGAATTAATGAACATTTTAATTGCAAAACAAAAGGGACTGCATAGGCTTTTTAATTAATTTGAGACCAGACCTCTTTAAATGCAGCCTCAGCAGTACGACCAAACAACCAAACAAAAACCAAACCAAGAAGAAGAAAAAAAAAACCCAACCCCTGCCTCCTCGTATTTAAATTCTCCCGTGAAAGATTTTGCCTGTGATCCGACTGACATGGTTAGAGGTGCAGCATAATGCAGCAGACACGGGAGAGAGATGCCATCCTTTATCCGGCACCACTGGCCGCCATTGTTCAGCTTCCTCCCTCCCTCTCTCCGAACCCCAGCCTTTCTCCTCCGTGAGTACGGGCGCCGGGTGAATGAATCCAGCAGTTTCAAATGGTCCCCTCCAGGTCCGTATTCAAGGGAGATAAAAGCTCTCGGATGGATTTTGTTCTCGAAGAAACGCTTCTCGGTTTTTTTTTCCCCCCCCTCGTCCTCCAGGCTTGAAGTGTTCTCTCGAGTGCCCGCCGCTGCCCAGATTTACCCCGAGCGACCCCAATTTGCCAGCCAGGCCCCTGAAAGCGGGCCTCTCCAGAACCCTCGCGCTATCTTGTTTGCTCCTTCATTGATAACACCCAGCTGAAACATTTTTGGCCCAACAATCGATATTGTGTGAGAACTGGTGGTGCCTCGGGTTCCCAGAAATGTCAGAGGACCGCCGGAGAGCCAGCGCTGGGACTTCACAAGGGATCAAAGTCCGGCACGTCCCCACCCAGGGGGCGCTCCAGGGAGGCAGAGGAGCGCCAGAAATCCCTCCACAACAAGAACTTTGTCCATGGTGCCCCGAGCGCCCGCGGGAGGGGGGCAGACCCTGTTTACTCTGCCGAGTGACCTCACCTGCTCCACTCTGCAGAGCGCTTTAAGTGAGGGGGGGGGGGGGGCAGGCAGAAGCATGAGTGATCTTCATCCTTTGCCCATCCTTCCCTTGCTCATATATGTGGTCTGCTTATACTGTGCAAATGCTGCACTGTTCATTCATAGCACAGTGTAAATGTTGTTATTGAGTAAATTTGTGTGTGAAAGCATAATATTTGATCAGTTCATTTGCACATGTGTTTGACCACTGATTGTGATTTCTTGATAAAATCTACAGAAGAATTTGTGAAAATATAGAAAAGATACTGGCATTGACCAAAGATATAAATTGGACAGTATGTTGCCAAATGCCGTGTTTTTCAGTTTCACAGAATAAAGTCAGTTTTGAAATGTATTCCTTGGAATAGCTTTGTAAGAAGATAAAGTGATTTGCACTTCAGAAGTAATGCCAGTAGCTCTATGTTCATGGTTAGTTCTAACTAACCATCAGTGTCTAGTTTAATGCATTGATGAAACTGTTCATAGAAAATACATTGGACCGGTTATCACATGGTTGTCCTGCATTGCATGTATGTGTATATATGTATATGTATCTATATATATGTATATATATATATAGCATTTCCGGTAGTATAATAGTTTTAGTATCACAGCATTGATTGACAAGCTCTTAAGGAGTACATGAGTGCTGTTGCAACATTTGTTACACAGCAGAACAAATAAATGATTATGGATTTTTTTGTAATCATTGAAGAGTCTGAAATTCTGAAATTATTACTGGGTATGTCTGTCAACAAATGTGAAATTACAAACAGTATGTACATTACATATGTGCTTTGAGAGTGTAGTGATAATAGTTATAATGGCTGTGAAAAATATGAATGTGCTCACTACATTTACATACTTTAGATTTTTAGTCTATTTTAGTTGAAGATGTATGAATACATATGTAATTAGGATAGAGCATCATACTTTTAAAAAAAATAAATGGTATATAATATGCTTTTAAAAAAGAAAGAAAGAAAATAACCAAGACAAAGGAAAGCTTACTTTGTTGCTAGTTGCAGATGGCCGCTCGGTGTGGTGGTCGTTTCAGCTCAGGCTCAGTGACTTATTTATTTGTTACTGCACTTTAATTTGTTCGACAGTTCCTTTTTTGGGCAGTACAGTTTAATTAAATGTGATAAGTTTAACTCAATTTATTTAATGCTGGTATTGATCATTATTTAATGATTTATTGGTGGTCTCTCAGTCTCTGTTGCTCATTCCATTATCAATAAACAACGCCCCTTTTTTACAGATCGGAGAGGTCTCCAATCAAAGAAAGGGATAATAATTTCAGTCCATTTTTAACTAAGCAGTTGGGAAGAAGCCTTCATTCCTACCAACTGTCCCACTTTTCTATGTGGAATGTCAAATGTTCCACCCACTAAAGATGCCACCTCCTTCTCCTTTCAGTATTGGATTGTGCATTGGAATGGAGTGAAATGGGGGGGGGGGTGCATGATGTCTCCCCTTTGCTGCGAAGCGGCTTCGCATGGCTGTTGTGTAAATGCGTGAGGTGCAGTGGTGATCTTCCAGAGACTGCGTTGACCTGGGGGGATACTCTGGTACAGTGGAAGATGTCGGCCGTGATGTCATCAGCGCGTTCCCGTCATGCTGACCAAGGCTGTCTGTCAGTCTTTTTTTTTTAATTTTTTTGCTGCTTCTCTTCGAAAGCAGTGGAGAAAATGTCTAGAACTGCATTTCAAGCCCTTTTGAAAAATGGAGTGGTTCATCAGCACAGGCTGGGAGTCACATCCGCAGTACTGTTGTTCTTCCATTTAGGGGAAATGGCTGCAAAACCTATCGATCTGTAGTTCCTTTTCTTGGTGTTTCTTTTTCTTTTCTTTCTAGATTTGTGCGGTGGGGGGAGGAAAAAGAAGGTATGTTAAATGAGCTATGGGAGGTTTGCTGAGTTTTTTTTTTCCTTTCTTCTTTTCGGAGTTCAGTCAGGCGAGAATTGCTGTGTTGGGCATTTGAGGCAGCTGTGTGAAGTCATTTTCCAGGAGTGTGAGCGGGAGAGAGGTGCGGATTAGGCAGCGCTCTTGAGCCGGAACAAGCCTGTCTGGGAAGGAATGAAGGGTAGCTACATGCTGTAGATCTAATTTCCCTCCCCACAGCCTGGCAGCAGTGACATTCACCCACCCAGTGTGGATTAGGCCTATTTGTTGGCTTTAGTCTGAACACACACACGCACATACATACACACACACACACACACACACACACACAGACACACACGGTATGACAGCTTGTTTGGATGGTGTTCTTTTTTCTTTTTTTCTCCTCCACTTCCAGTTTAAACACTCCACAAAAATCCCGACGCTTGTAGGTTTTTATCGTTGTGTACAGCCGTGGCTCTTCATTACTGCTGACATACCAACATTCGGCACAACGGAGTTTCCAGGCTGATCTCTGGATTTTTAAAAAAGTAGAGGCAGAGGGCAACTGAAAATGCACATTCTTTGCAGGATAATGTACACCTGTGTCCTCTATTGATTGCGTGTTTTAGTGCAATGTGGTGAAATTTGTGCCGGTTATGTTTTAGCCTGAGGTCATAAGATACCCTCAAGGTTAGTCAGGTTCAGCTCAGGCAGAGAGCAGTTGATTACCAAGCCAGTCGCCTCCTCCCCTCTGAGCCCCACACATCCCAGCACCACCCCCCCCACATCTGCGCACACGTTGCCGTGACCTCTGGAGCTGTGTTGGGAACGGAGGTCGATGCGGCCGACCCAAATTGATTTTGTCCCTGGCTCCCGCCCCTCTGCGATCGGGGACAGTCGGCTAATGGGTCAACCTCAGCCGGAGTGAAACGGGAACAGCGAGAGCTGCGTGCGCGAGACTCGAATGGGCGGCTCAAATCTGCTTCTGTTTTCTTTGTGAGACAGAGAGAGAGAGAGAGAGAGGGCGGATTGGCTGCTGCAGTCTGTACTGTTCTGATCGCCCCTGTGGCCTACCTGGCTGCTTTTTTAAAAACCCGTACTGTAGACCTGCAGGTCTGCCACCTCTCCTTCTCTCGCATGGAGTCATGCCAAGGTGTCCCGGGCAATCATTTATGGGAGATGAAGTAGCAGTTTGAGAGGTGGAACACGACGCGTTGCGCGTGACTTGCGTTACTGCATTAAGAAGGTGGTGAAATCTGTTAGAATGAGTCTCGCTTCAGTTATTGTGGAAATTTTCACCTCAGAAGTCCCCTGCTGCCATGGCTGCTTGTGCGGCTTCTCTCGTGATTTCTGTCCTGAGGATCAACGCCCCCTGCAGGTACATTATCGGAAGCAGTTGTAAGAATGGGTATATTGCCACTCCTAAAACGGAAATGTTTTATGGAAAGTTTTCACGTATAACCCATTCTGTGTGCACAGAATAATGGAAGAACCATTTAATGGCCCCTTTTGAAATGTTTCAGAGTGAGTGTGACCAGTGTGCTCACCCCGAGTCAGCAGCAGGTTTCTTTAGCTTATAAATAAGGGGCATGATTGAGTTTCCTGGCTGAGAACCTGAGGAATGCAGTGGAATCTTTAATGACCCCAGTAAGTCAGAATGCCAGTTTAACATCTCATGTCAAAGACTGCATCCCATACAGCACCATGGTTTTATTCTGGGTCTGTAGGAAATACTACCCCTACTGGCCCACCAGCATCACCGAAAGCAGTCTGTTTTTTTTCCTATGAAGTCTCCTGTCTAATTAATAACCGAGCTCTTCAACACTTGGCTTCAGCCATTTGGAAGAAGACTACGGGCTGATATGGCTACTGGCTGTATCCTGATTTGGCTTTTTAAGCGTTTCAGGAATTGGAGGGGTTGGAGTGTGAACCTGCTGTATGTTTTATCTAAAAAAAAAGAGTGTTTTCAATGTATAAAAATACCATGTTATGCATACAGAGCACAGTCTACAAGACATTAATTACAGCTTGCTAAATCTAGGCCTGCTGTTAAAAATATTGATATCAAAATGAGGCCAAGTTGCAACAAACAATATTGGTTATCTTAGCTCACATAAATGGAACAAGTTCTATTCCAAAGCAATACTACCCAATGTTTCCTAAATTATGTAACTTGGCCCTGTGTTTTTTAACCTACCACCTGAAGAGAATGTGGTCATTCAAGCTGCGTTTTTTTTTGTTGCGATATCATTTCTTTTTGTATCATTTTTTTATTTTATGAGTAACTGATAATGATAATATGCATAAATTTATGAACCATAAGATAATTAAATCTAGAGAGACATGCATACACATGCATATATAACATTCACACATACATTCAAAGAAACACATAAGCATGGATTCAGTCATTTTTCCTTTACAATGCATTACAAATAAATGAAAGTGTCATTTTTAAATGGATTATGTTAAGTGTTTTTAATGGGTTTTTGTATACACGATAGACCTCCTAATTGTTTGTATGTCGGTAGATGATCTATAGGCCTAGCTCACATTAATTTAGTAATGTGGCATTTGCAAGGTAGGTACAGTGGCCTAGTTAAAAAGTAGTTAACAGTAGTTAACACTAGAAATTCCACGATAAACCTGCCGTCATGACATCCATATGGTTCCCCCTTCACGACATTTCCTAAACATATGCATCGACCATTCTGAAATAATTTGAATATCAATATTGCATAAGGAAATAAAGTTGTAAACACTTGGCCATGAATGGTCAAATTGACTGTCATTTATCTTGCCTATATGCTTGATCATTTTAATTGCTGTGTGTGACACTGTTGCAAAATGACCTGCAGTTGTACCAAGCTGCAGCCCCACAAAACAACACCCTGGCTGGGCGAAGCCTGCAATGATGGTCTGAGGTTTTAGGGCCTAACTTGTAGTCATGTAGCTGTCCGAGTCATGAAGTAGGATGGGTACCACAAGCCAGTAGCACTATGGCACCAGTTCCCATACGACCAGTACCTACCGGACCAAATGGCAATGCAGATTTCGGTGGGTCATTTCAGTGCCAACTTCACACTCGGTCTGTTGACCACTTCAGCGACAATAGGTACCATTAGCATGCTAGCTAACGTTAAATGCAGTAAAAATGCCAAAAGCGAAACTGTCTAAAGTGTAGCTGTATTTTATCCAAAATGATTCAAACAATGGGACATGTCTTTGCAATAAAAAGTCATTCTTTAATCGTGTTCTTTGCTTGTTATTTAAAAAAGGTAGACTGCCAGGTTCAGGGGCCATTTTGTTTTAGCATGGGCATCATCAAAATCTAAACAATACCCATTCCAAGTCATGAAATGATATGCGGGGTCATGTGAAATGATAGATAATGCATTTCAGAAATACAAATGAGTTTCCCACTAAGATTTTACAGCTGTAAATACAGCAGTAGTTGTCATTTTTTGGCAATTATTAGTTAACAACCACGCAAGCTAGCTTCCACAAAGCCAAAACAAAACAAAGATGGCAGGCAAGTTTTAAAAATGTGTTCTATTGGCTAAAATAACATCACGCGCACTTCCTTATATGCCCATTTTGCCTGTGTATCCAAGTATCCTGCAATTGGCTACTTTCATCTGAGTGCTTTGATCATATGTTGTTATTGACAGATGTAGTTAAATGTCCAACGGGGAGAATTATTGATTGTGGGACTCAAGCATTTGTGATGAAGAAATCGGCAGGAAGGAGGAGAAAATGCAAAATAACCCAAGTTTAGGGATTTATTGTGTGGATGTGTGAAGTTGTGCATTTACATGAGGTCAGAAGGTACAGAAGTTAATGTTCTTAAGGGTTGAGAGTCTGTAGTCATTGTGGTTATTTCTGTAATAAACCCTGAATAGTGCCGAACTCTGGGTACTGTGTAGGTATGGGGCACGACCCACCAAGCCGTAACTACCCGCCATCCCAATGATCATTCCCTGCCTCCCAGTGTCTCTTTCCTTATACTGTTTCTCCTCACTTATAAGGCACATTACAGTAACTGCAAGGTCTGTTGTGGTTGGAGGCTGTTTCTGCTCCCTCCTATGCCTTTGAAACAAAGGGAAAACCTTTTTGTTGGTCTTTGAGAAGCAGTGAATTGAAACAGTGTTCAGTGAATTAAGCTGATGAGGAAAGTGGAGAGAAGGGAACATGTGGATCCCCCACAGGCGTGCGCATTCACTGTGTGTATTCATGTATGCCCCTGTACTCTCTGTCTGTCCGTCTCCTCTGGCTCGCCCTCACTGATTTTTGAAATGTGTTTCTAAATCATAAAAAATGAAATGATACTTTCTCAGTAACTTATATAAATGTGAATAAATGCAACCACTGTAGATTATGCAAACACTTGGACTCCGAGGCTCTCATTGGGGCCTGTAACTGTGGAAGATCTAGTAAATATTGAATGCATCGCAATGAACTCCAGCCTGTTTCAGTCTCTCTATTGTTGTATTTTATACTTTTTCCATAAATGTAAGCAATTGAATCTACACTTAAAACATTCTTTAATCTTCTGTACGTTGTTTTATTTTACATACAAATTGCATCCAGGGCAACACATTTATCATAGCTCATATCCACTTGACTTTTAAATGAAAAATATTTTCAAATGAATATTAGATTCTTCCGTAGTTTAATATAGTGTGAATCTGTATGCATATGCGGCAGTGATGATATTCAGGTATTTTTCCACTGTAGTTGTAACAACCTGAGAAACATTCTGTCCACTTTCTCCAAATGCTTCATTGTTGCAGTAGACTATAAAGAAACGTTTACTTGTGACATGCAGCTAACATGCATTTTAAGCTTTTAACTGTTTGTCCTTTTTTGGTCAGCGTCCAATCATATCTGTCGCTTCACTGCACCGGCCACTGTCCGTTTGTGCGGCCGCGGGACAGCGCACACGTTCTCTGGGCCGCATGCTGTCAGCTTCTGCTTCACGCGCTGCTGGCGCAGCCAGGCTGCGGATGACCGACTGGCCAATGGGGCTGCTTCTGTGCATTCACAGCAGGAGTGCCAGCCGTAGTTCTGTGGTACCAGCCCACGGTAATTTCCCAGAGTGCTTTGCAGTAGTCTCCCACTGCTAGTTTAGGACACAGCATCGTCAGAAATCAAAGCTCACGCTGAGCAAAAAAGTGCTACTTTTTCGGTGGGTTTTTAACAAACATGACAAAAAAATACAAATACCTTACATAGTATGCAGCATCAGATGCACCATGAAAGAGAACATCAGACACACCTGCTACTGTACCCAAAGCTATGCTTAAAGTTGCTATATTTGGGATAGGATTTCCTGAAATATTAATGAAGTGCTGTAACTTGTGTATCTTTCATTAGAAAGGTGCATTGCCGCTGGAAGGAAGGTGAACCTATATCAGAATATTTTTAAATACTTGGTATTCTGCCTCCATTGATGACCCATTTAGTTTTCTCCTTTTTGAAAAAGCAGTCTTAAATGAGTACCTTCCCTGGTCAAGCAGTGGTTACGGGGAACATTGCGCCGGGCAGCGGGAGTATCATTTCATTGGAGCAGCTGCGTGTTTTACTTGGGGAAGCCATGTGGCACATACAGTTCGAATATGAATCCCCCATGCAGCCTGAGTTTTGGCTCCTTGCCACGGCACTTTAGTCCCATTTCTATCTGTAACCATCTCTGCTTTTGGCCTACCGGAATAAAGTTTTAAAAATGCTTATGGAGGGTGGACTGTCCACTCTCTTTAAAAAGGAGTTGTTTTAAAGAAAAGAACTAGAGTTATTATCTGTTTTTACAAGTGTTTCTCAGCCTCAGTCCTGCTACATTTGTTTGCAGTGCCTTAAAAAATATTCAGCATGTTCATCACCAGTGTTAATGTGTTCAAACTGTGCTTAATACTCCCCAAGTAACACCTCCATGAAAAATGGAGAGCTCCTTTCACATGTAATGTAGTGATAATCATTTGGGAAGAAAGTTTTTGAACTTTTTCAACTGTAGTCATTAAGGGAAGTTTGATCCGAACTTGAGGTGTGAGGCCGGCAGAAGAAACAGTGCTTCCTGGTAGTGTTTGTTAATTAACACATTAACAAGTGTCTGCCATCCAGAATGATATCACTGCAAGGTCTCGTGGCTCTGCGGCAGAAGAAGGGGAGGAGACTGCGAAAGAAAACCTGAACTTGGCGCTCGGGGAATTGTTAGTTACTCATATGCGCGTGCAGCCTTGTGCTTTCCACCCTCCTGTATACTTGGGTGGGTGAAAAAAAATTGGGAAGCCCAAAAATACATAGAAACGGTGGTGTATAACCCCAGCCCGTAGCATTGTGCGTCAATGCAGGGTCATTTGTAAGCGGCAAAGCTTCAGTAACCGAAGGACCTTCAGCTCATGGGCCATTTTAACTGGGGCGAGGCTGCTGTACTGTACTGTACTGTACTGCAGGACTGTTTACGGGTCGTATCTCCAGTCTCCAGCTAAAGCGCTCGGTTTAGCGATGCCCCACGGACCGGAACCGCCGTCGCGCCAGCGCTGAATGCGGGGTGACGCGTAATTGGCCCAAGCGCGGCCCAATGGGAGAGGGTATCTGTTGGGAGGGGATCCTCTGTGTCGCCGCGCGTCGGGAGGAGTCCTCCGGCTGAGCGGGCGCCTGCGTTAGCCTCCGCCAGCTGTGCGAGAAGCGTGAAGGGAGGGACGGCTGGCAGCGCGCGCCCCAGAGGATGGGCCCGCTAGTCTGCGCTCCTCCTAATTGACAGAAGGCGTCCCAGTGATGTGGTCGGTTTACAAATACGTTTGGGGCTTTCACATTTCACATTTGGAGAGCGGTAAAAAAAAACAAAAAAAAAAATTAAGGCATAAAAAATTGTCAGTTATCTATGGAACAGTGGGGATAATCAGGCCCTTATGACAGCGTCTCCCCATCTCAGATGCTCAGTCTTCATTTTATCTGTGCTTTCTGGGCCCTTACTGTTCGTCCACACTCAGAATGGCACAGCGCTTAATAGAGTTCTCTCATGTCAGATGAGACGCGAGCAGAGTGATGCAGACGATTGTTAGTTTCCCTTAGAAATAGATAGATACAGATACTGACGTTTGGTATTGGTTTGCATACAACTTTTCCAAGAAACTTTTCCCCGAGTCTTTTTGATTTTTGAAGGGAATTGGATCCTCCTCGGTGGTCTTGTGAAGAAAATTTGAACACTTTTGCTTTTGTCTTACATCTTCAGCTGGATGAGCGGCTTTTCGTGGCTCAGTCTCCGTGGTCACGGCGGCGTTGCGGTTGCCCCCCCCCGTGTCCCTGGATGTGAGCTGAGCTGGGCTCATGCAAAATTCAGCGGCACAGCTTTGCCCAAACGGCACCCTTGCCCCTTTGCCTCTTTTGTTCGTTCTGAGTCGAACCAGGGTTTCCTTGGATGAATGCTTTCTCCTTTATTTAACTACCCTCTGTGGTCCTTATGCCGCAATGGTGTCCTTTTAGAGCGCAGGTGACCTGGTTTGGGGCTGATTGGGTCTGCGAGGTGGCCTCTAGAACGCACTCCTCCTGGGCTCAGAGGACATCTTTGCTGGGTATATCGGCGGCCCTTCGGTTCTGAGGCTGCCGTGGCAACAAGGCGGCTTCAAATCGCGTCACATGACCTCTGTTTTAGCGGACGGTAGTACAATGCAAGTAGGCGTAATGATCGTACTGTATGCAGCCATGCATTGTGATGTATGACTCCGCAAGGTCTCAAGTTTGGTCTTTATTTTCTTGTTTTATTGATTGTGAAATCAGACCAGCCTTTGTGTGGCAGCCAGTTTGCGGCTTTGATGAAAGAACAAAGGCCGCCGCCACATTTTTGAATGTTTGATTGGTTCTGTGCCTCTGCTCTGAGCTCTTCGCTTCCTGCTGGATTGCATCAGAAACAGGAAAGATGTGACACCACTTCCTCTGAGAGTCCCGTTAAGCCTTTTGAGGAGATCCTTTTTGTTCATTTTGTTCATTTTTTTTTTATTCCAGAGGATTTGTGGCTCAGTGATGGTTATCTCCAAGTAGCTACCATTTCCTCAGCACGTTATTAAACTCCCTCAATACTGCCAGATTGCTTAGCTCTTCCGTTCCTTTACCTGTTCTGCATGCTAGTGGTGGAAGGTCAGGGCTTCATGAACCCTATAGCAGATGAAGCTGCAATATGCTGTCAATCAGACTTGTATTAACCAGTCAAAATGCTTTTCTGTAATAAAGTGCTATGGTTAGTTCAAGCCAGTGATAATGTGAAATGTCACACTTTTCCAGGCCAAATCATGTTTTAGGCCTCATTTTCTAAGACTTTTAGTCCATGCAAATCCTTTTAGGACATGCAAAGCTAATACCACAACCAATGACGGGTGTGAAACATATACCACGACCAACCATTTGTCATGTTGGTTTTGCGTGTGCTAAACAGATTTGCTAAAGGTACCTCACCTTCTTGCATGAAGGTTCTTTATCCCCAGCCTTCCTTTTACCTGTGCTGTTGTTCTCAAATTGCAAGTTTCAGGATCTGCCATAAAGGTACATTATTTGCATCCAGTAAACTCACATTAGACAGGATTTTTTTCAGACTGTCTTGCGATGGCTCCTGCTTTTTTGTGCCAGGTTTTTATTCACATGCTGATCTCGGCCTACCTGTTCCGGTCAGCTCCGCCCTGTCCTCTCGCCCCTCCCCTTTCTCCATACAGCCCGGGGCCTGCCCGTCCCTCAGCCGAGCAGCTCCTCCCGCTCTCCCACGCGTGTGCGGAGCGGCGGAGGAGGAGGAGGAGGAGGAGGAGGAGGCGCGGGCGGGCGGGCGGGCGGGCGGGCGCTCCAGCTGCGTGAGCGCAGAAGCATCTGGAAGGCTGGAGTCGGAAGGAGGCTCTCCGGAGGCCTCCCCGTTCCCGGCTCCCCCCGGGCCGAGCGACTTAGCGCGCCAAGCGGAACGGCGCCTCGCCTCGCTGTAATCTCCTCCCCCCAGGAGGTCCTGCGCTCCCTCTCCTCTCACGCTGTTCCGTGGTTCGGATTATTTCATTGAGCGCCAGAGGAGAAACCCACGGAGGTGCCATGGAGGCGAAGGCAGTTCTATTACGATCCTCATCATCGTTTTGTGCCTCTTTTTTTTTTTTTCTGCCGCCTGCCTCCCCCCCTTCCCCCTGCCATCCCCCCCCCCAGAAAGAATGTGAACGCGTACCCCTGGAGACTCCTTTACAGATGGGAGACGGTGGGCCGTGACGACTCGTGTCACAGTGTGTAATAGAATCCACAGTTTAATCAAAGTTTTTGTTAAGCTCGTGTTCCTTTCAAGATCGTACAACACAGAAAACGTCCCATTTCTTTATCTCCGCATCAACACGCTGTCGCAATATTATAATCAGCCTGTGATTCAGCAGAAAACTTTGTAGAATTTCTGCATAATCTTTTTGCCCCGCTACAGATCTGTCCCCCTGCCCAGACCCACATGTTTTATGTGCATATGCAGAAGCATATTGAGGCACACTGGAAAAATAAAAGCAAGTAAAAACAGTCATAAAAACCAACATTATTAGGTCTATATTTTCCATTTTCAGGCCCTAGGTACACTTCTATGGTAGCTACTGTAGGTGTGACATGCTACTCAGGTGGGTTCTATGCTTTAGGCTGGTCAAATCACCGCCCTCTCCACCTACACTGTAGAGTGCTTCTTCATAATTACATGAAAGTTGCTTGATCTGTCTAATCTATTATTATTATTTATTGCTGTTATCATTATTTTTGTTATTATTTTGCTATTAGCATTATTGCCATTATACCTTTGCTATGCTGAAGAGCTTAGTTTTACTGCTTTAATATTAACAGAGTAATCACATATGCTGAGCGCAAGATTAAAGTACGCGTTAGCTTGACAGAACTCAGAACCTAGCAGGGTTGCGTAGAGGAAGTCATTACTGATGAGGTCATGACTGAAGCAGGATATCAGTGGCGTCAGTTTTCAGGCATGATTAATAGGGACCTGTGATTTTGCTGCCATTTTTTTCCCCTCACTTAATCAGTGTTCTTGTGAGACAGGGACCAGCATTGTGTGCAGGCACCTGCCTTCATATTCTGTGTGGTATGGTTGTTTGTTCACAGTGCATGCTTTGATCTGCATAAATATGCTGGACCGTGAGGTCATTTCCCCCTTATTTAAGAGGGATGGGTTTGCTCCTGGAGGCTCTGCATTTGGGACTGGATGCATGTGCTGTGAGTCAGGGCTGGGATGCATATTGGATCCGCGAGTGAAAATCGCTGGTGTTTGATGGGTAAACGGATAAATGGATGGACGATAAGCTGCGACATTCATCTTTTTTAGGGAAGCGGGGTCGTGAAAGCTCGGCTAATTGATTGATCGCGGGGCTTTGCTGATACAATCAAAGAACCGGCTGATTTATGGCGATAAATCAATTGATTAATAAGGTCACTCCTGGCAACAAGGAGCCTTGTGACGGGGAAATTTTGGGAGGGGTGGGTGGGGGGGGGGGGGGGGGGTGTGAGTCGCGCGTCTATCTCGGGCGTTTGCGGCGCCGGTGCGATGCGGTGGGGGCACTGAAAGGGCTGACATTTACAAAGCGCTCGCCGTCTCCGAATGATTCCTGGGATTAACCTCCACTTGTTCGCCAGTAAGCGTCGGCCGATATTTAAAAAAAATAAATGGAATGTGACACTTTTCCCACCCGCTTTGCATACATCGTTAGCCGAACAATAAAAATCAATCGCACATCCCGAGTAAATAAAAACAAAATATCCTAGCGGTGGATTGGGCCAAATGTACCCAGATTTCCTTTGGATGGGAGTGTTAAAATGTCGACCTAGAATGGAGACTCACTCCGCCGTGTCTTGCCTGTTTGACTGGCCGCCTGTTCAGAACATGAAATGGAAGTTAAACACAGCGAATCCTCGCCGTTGAATAGGGGGTGGGGTGGGGTGGGGGTGGGGGGTGCTGGGGGGGTCTTTGGACGTGTGGGCAGCGTAGCATCAAATGGACTGTGTTTCCTCCTATGTAAATGCCTAATGCGCGCGCCACGCTCTGACACAGATGAATGTAAGGAATTTGCCGGAAAGCCTTCGCAGGCCTCCGGAGAGACGCGGCGTGGAATTGCACGCTTTTGCGGGGGTCCCTTTTCGGCCCGGGCGGCGGTCACGGGAGACGAGGTGGCGCGGGTGCGGAGGACAGCTCTCGCCCCCACCCCCCTCCCCCTCCGCTTTGCAGGTGAGGTGGGTGCCGCACACAGGTCACAGTGACGTCTGCTGGATCCAGCTCTACCCTACAGGTGCACGCTCAAAACGGCGCGTTAATGTCGGTCAGGCCGAAGGGCGCTCCGCCGTCACCACAAAGTGGAATTCAGCGGCACAGCGGTGCGTGAAGCTCACCAGCAGCGGGGCACCAAAGTCCTCTATTTCAACAACAAACAAAAAACAAAAAAAAATACTGAAAAAAACGCACAAAAACACCAAACAAATGGTAATGTCACTCTGGGTCCGGGCACTGAGGGAGCCTCCTTGTTTGTGGAAACGCAAACATCCAGAGGAACTAAAACAGGGCACCAGACAGTGCCTGATTGGCCCCCCCTGCGTACCTCAGAAGCTGCCCTGATACATCAGACGAAAACAAAGGGACACTTTCCCTCCTCCAATCTGGCCACCCAACCCTGGGGGCGACGCTTCACATTCCACAGTGCGGGAGGAGTCACATCTGCACCCACCTGGGTGGTATTCCCACTCTCACTGCTCTATTTAGATTCATTTATTTTTGGTTCAAATGAGAAGAAACACACAAATTTCGCACACGTTTCTCACACACCCACCCACACACACACACACACACACACACACACACACACGCGCACTCAAAAGCAGGCATGTATGAGAAAGTTAGGTATAAAAGGTGTGCATGCGTGCGGGCGGGTGTGTGTGTGTGTGCGTGTTTGTGTGTGTGTGTGCGTGTGTGCGTGTTTGTGTGAGTGTTTGTGTGTGTGTGCGTGTTTGTGTGCGTGTTTGTGTGTGCATGTGTGTGTGTGTGCGCGCGCCTGTGTTATTCTGTCTGACAGGTGGCCCTGTATCACGTCGCGGGTTCCCTCAGGGCCCCTGTAATTGAAGCTAAGAGAGAGGTGGGATGAGCCACTTTCAGTGCTACACAGGTGGTGTGAAACACAACCTCCTCTCCTCACCTGAAATATTCAGATTCGTCTGGCGGTGGAGCTTTGATCTCCTGCAAACAACAGGGGAGGAGTGGGGAGGGGGGGAGGTGGGGGGGAGAGGCAACAAAAACAAGAGAAAAAGAAGCACACCTGAGAATGAGCAGATTGACATTTCTTTAGAGAGAATAAACAATTGAAGGTTATTGGTGTTGTGCTTCTCCCCTTCTCTCTGTTTGTTGTGAAAGTGGGCCAGTGTTGTAATGACTTCATCAGCACCGTACAGTACAGTACAGTACATTGCTGCGTCTGTCTGTATGGACTGTGTGTGTGTGTGTGTGTGTGTGTGTGTGCCCGCTCCTGTTTGCATTTAGCTGCGCTGAGCTGGTTATTTTAAAGATATGCAGGCCCTGCAGCTCTTGGATTTCAGGTCTCCTGATTGTCCTCTGAAGAAATCTAAATCCCCACCAACATCCACCACACACACCATACCGCACAAGAAGATTATCTTTTAATTTGTCTTTGGGATGTATCTATTATTTATTGTAAGATGACAAATTAGACCTTTCATTCTGAATCTTTCCTTTGAGTTTTTAATTGTTGTCTGTTCCAAACATTTTCACTGAACAATTGTCAGCCGGTTACTATAATAGTTTTATTCAAGTTCAAGGCATCTAGCCTGCAGATTGGATGACAGTCCATTATGTAATCAAATACATTGATTGGATATTATAAAGACAATAGACACCCTGATTGTAGCAGCTTTTGAGCAGAAAAGGAATAATTAACACTTTAAGCAGGATAAATATTTTATAATTGGATGCTGGTTTTTGAACATACGTTCTTATCACTGCAGATTGAGGTGGCCTGTTGAGCAGTTTTTAAAAGTAGCTGCACTGAGTTGGGAAGAGTTGGTCAGTTGAGCAGCTGTGATCACTAAAGAACCAATTAAGGCCTCAGCAGAGTGAATGTCCTCATCAGACAGAGATCCAACGGAGCACTCCCATTTGACGGAAGAAGATTTGGAAGAGTTAATAATGCCCTCTGAATGGACAGCCTGCCTTTCCAGTGCTCACCATTAGACACCAGCAAATGCCTGGCAGGGATATTTGCATCTTACGGATGGGTCTATAATGCAATCAATGAGCTCCGTCCCGAGTGGAACAGCAACATTTGCTTAAAGCCTTTTCATGGAGCGACTGTGTTTTATCACAAATCCCACTGCTGCCCCCGTTCAGCAGGGAATCCTCCCCCCCCCCACCCCAAAAAAAAAATTACTTCGACTCAGCGACTTGAGACCAAAAAGAAGAAGAAGAAGAAGAAAAAAAGAACGGCCTTCTCCCTTCCCTCCGAAGACCGCAATATGCTCCGTTCATTTCCTTCCGTCGCTTCTAATCTGCGTTAATGAATCCGAGGGGAAGGCAGGTGTGCTGTTCGGGGAGACGCCATTGACAGATCGGGACCAGGCTGTCCCGCGCGTCTGGCGCTAAGACCCCCCGAATGAAGCCGGGTGTGACGACTAATATCTGACACCCCCCGGTCGCACCTTCGCCGATCCCCGCAGCGCTCGCGTGCTCTTTATCCCCCTTGTCAGATTTGCCGCGTCTTCGCCGTTTTGACGGGGCCGTTGACAGGCGAGGGATTAATTATTTCGGATGTGTCTCGGGCTTAATACTTCTGTTTCGCTGTGTGCCGAGGTGACACGCTTCGCGGTTACGCTGCACCAACGAGGCTGTCCGTTCCACGGAGGATGTGGCTGGACGCGTTCCGTGCTTACCAAGGGAACGAGATCTTGTGTGTGATGTCATTGAAATGTTGAGCTGAGGATTGTGGGTTAATAGCTCCTCCCACCACTTGGTCATGGCAGGTTTTACTGGCCAGTGTGCGGCCACTGCTCTCAAATACGATGAATGCTCACCTCCATTAGCAGAATGCTCTACTAAGACTGTTTTCAATGGAATAAGCAAGAAATGTCATTATAATTAATAAGTTATGTATTATTAATGTTGCATGTTTGGCATGAAAAACACTTGCTCATAGTTCTTTTGCAATCGGATTGAGAATTTAATAAAAGCTTTAGAAAAAACATGAAATAAACTTTGATTCCTTCAGTGAAAAAGTTTTCACAAAGTCATACTTTTTTGTTCAGATGTCTCAGTTGTTAAAAGTTAGCTTTGCTTTTATGCTGTATCCAGATATCCTGTTGTGTTGGGATACCCAAAACGTACAGAGACTCACCTCTGTGTTACGTTTTTGATGTGTGCAACATCTATTGTTGGGTGCTTTAGGGATTGTTTGCGTTTGTTTTTTGATGTGAAGAGACCTGCCTGTTTCACTTGTATTCCAGGGTGATCTGGTCAGGCCACACACAAGCCATTCGCCTCTTACAGTGTTTTCAGTGAGGAATTATGGGATAGCTGGAGGGTTGGGGAGGTGCATGTTCTGGAGGAGGCATCTGTGTGTTTTTTTGTTGTTTTTTTTGTCTCTTGGGGGCAGGTGCGGGGGCTGCCGCAGTGATTCAGGGGGAATGGTAATTGGCTATCGAGAAAACTGCTGGACAAAAATAAGGCTATATATGGCTGCCAATTACAGTGTAGAGGCATGAGTAGACTTGGGAAGGAAAGGGGTGCTAAGCATCATTTTGTGCACACCCGCACCTGTGTGGGAGGCACCAGGGGGCAGGTCCCAGTTGAACTGGGAAGGTAGGAACAGGAGGTGGGATTGGGAGTTTGTTAGAGTAGTTTCAGGGAAGGTACTGTAGGTGTAAATGCATAGGTGAAGCGGTATGTGAGCTTCAAGGTCTGTGTGTGGGTTTTGGAGTGTGGAAATATGTCTTGTGTGAGTTGTCTGTGTTTGCAGGTTTGAATTTCAAAGTAGTATGTGCTTGGTAGGGTGAGGAGGGTAGATAGTGAATGTGTGTTGAGCACGTATGTATGGGACAGGGTGAGAGTTTGAGGTGTCTGCATGTGTGTGGGGGCGTACGTTTTTGACAGGTATGAATGTGTCTTGTCTCGGGATGGGCAGTGTGAATGTAAGGTGTATGTGTGTGATTGTACATGCGTGCGTATGTGAGTGAACGTGAGTGCAGCCCCAGTATGTGTGTAGACATGGTGCGATTACTGCGGTTACAGCCGGAGTCATCTTGGATTAGCAGATATTTCTGGGAGATGGGGCTCTGTGGCGGGTTACGGGTGCACCCCACCGAGCCTGAACTGTCAGAGCTGGTCTGTGGAGCAGAGACTTATCAGGTCAAAACAAGGATGTTGATTGGTCAGTGGGAATACTGACTGCTCCTCCACTGTGTGTGTGTGTGTGTGTGTATATGTGTGTGTGTCTGTGTGCATGCTTGTATGTGTGCGTGTGTATGTCAGAGTTTGCCCTTAGTCCATCCGTGAAATGCAAGACAGGAATAGTCCAGTTTCACCTGTCAGGACCCCCCCCCCGGCCTTCCTCTTCGTCTTCCTCGGCCTCCTCCTGGAACTGCCGGAAAGCCTGTCTCCCCCCTGTGTGCCGCCGCTCGGGGGTGCCAGTAATAATGCGCGGGCCAGACCAGACTCCGGTGATTGGGGCCATTGATTGTGGTGATTTGATTTATTGATCGATCCCCTCTCAAATCTGCCTGTCTGAGAAGCGCGGCTAATCTGAAGCCGCTGCCTCACAGAGAGAGGGGCTGATAAGGCCTGCATGAAAGGAATCTGCGCTTATCTCAACCACACAACAGCCCTCGCGCCGCCGCTCTCTGGCTAGTGTGCGCACGCGTGTGCTTGTGAATGTGCGCGCGCACGCGTGTGCTTGTGAATGTGCGCGCGCACGCGTGTTTGTAAATGTGCGTGCGCACGTATGTGCTTGTGTGAGTGCGCACGCGTGTGCTTGTGAATGTGCGTGCGCACGTGTGTGCTTGTGAATGTGCGTGCGCACGTGTGTGTTTGTGAATGTGCGTGCGCACATATGTGTTTGTGAATGTGCGTGCGCACGTGTGTGTGTGCGTGTGTGCATGTGTGCGCGTGTGTGGGTGCGTGCATGTGATGGCGTACGTGTGTGTGTGTGTGTGTGTGTGTGTGTGTGTGTGTGTGGTGTGGCGTGTGTGGTGCGTGCATGTGGCGTGCGTGCTGGTGGTGCGTTGTGCTGTGTGTTGTGTGTGTGTGTGCATGTGTTTGCTTGTGCAGTGGGAGGGAATACAGTCACCAGGCAGAACAGAGTGGATCTATAAATTGATGGAATTCAAAGCCTCCAGCATCGATTACCATTATAACAAACAGCAGCGCACAGAATGTCTGATTATTTTTAGACAAAGATTCTGTTCTCTCAGCAGCAATTCTGCTGATGCTGTCACAGTTTCAGACGTCTGCCTTTGATTGCAATTAGATGCGATACAAAAAGAAAAATAATATGCCTATCTGCATTTTTTTTTTCCTTTCTCCTTTTTTAATGGAATGTGTTGTCTGAGGCTGTTGTTTGCAGGAACTGTTTCGGCGTCCGCATTATTTTGGCTGGATTGCTTAGCGCCGTGCGTTTTTCCCTACTGCTGTCTCGGATGGTTATTGCAGTCACTTATCTTGTCCTTTTTTCTAAGCGTTGACATTGGCAAAATCTTACTTCCCTACTGTAGCGTGCCCAGAAATAGCCTTAATTCATTTATAGATCTGTCTGAAAATTTACATTTTGGTTTCTGAAAGAGTTTCTGCGCTGTACTGTAATTACGGGTGATGCACACGCTTATTTTTAATCTGTATTTACAAGCTGTCTTTCTTTTTGTGTGTGGGGGGGGGGCTCAGAGGGAGTTGGGTGCCATGAACGCTCAATATGGGAAATAAGCATGCGGTAGAGTGTTAGAGTATAATGTGTGTCACAAATGATTGAATATCATTTTTCAGTTCTGTTATTATTTAAAATGCATTTGTATGTCTGAATGTCCTCAGTGTTAATCTGGCCCGTAATTTATTTTACATTGCCTGCATTGATTATAATTAATTAATTTGTTGGTTCTTCTGAGCGGCCGTTTGTTTAATGCATTAGAATGTGACTGGAGGAAATCATCGCCATTGCCTTCGTTTGGGATTTCGCTTTCTCTGCTGTTTCCTGGGGTTTATTGTTTTTTTTTTTTTTTACCCCCCCCCCTTTCCTTAGCTTCACAGAGGATGTCCCCCCGCCACCCCCCACACCCGTCTGCTCTCCTCCCTCCCTCCCCCCGTCCGTCTGCGGCACGTGTGCATAAATACCTGACCTAATCAATTCTGTGTGACTGGCTGTCTGTCAGCCGGCGGGCCGCTCCTCCGCGGGTGCTGGCCTCAGCACGGCCGGGCCGTCCCACCGGATCGGGCCGCAGTCGGGGCCCCCTCCCCTGCCCAATGACAGCGCCGCGCTCCCCAGGGGAAACTCATCAATTATGCCCGGATGTTTGAGTGGCAGGGACTTAATGACAGGAGCTCAGTATTGACCTGACTGCCACACATTGAACAGTCGGCCAGGCCGCGATTTCCCCCCACCCCCCCACCTCCACACGGGCTTTTTTTTATTTTATTCATTGAATATTTGACTGAAAATTCATCTTCTCCTCCATCATTTGAAGATCTGTTCAGTGTTGGGAATTGAGCCTTTTTTAATGTTTCCTGTTCACAGTGTGCTGGGATGAAGTGTGTGTGTGTTCCTGTGGTGTTTTTTGGTGAAGAAAAATATATGTGGAATTCTTGAATTTATAGTCAGTTTCTGCAGTTTTAAAATATCATTTTAGTTTTCATGTATGTCTTTGATCGGTGCAGAGAGCTATCGTGTGTGCAGAAGAATATTTTAGATCTTTACGGAAGTTCCTGATGAACTGCCAGTTTTACAATGGGGGGAATCGGAGCATTCTCTAAGTACCTCTAATATCCTTCACATCCTTGTGCATCCTTGTGCACAAAAACTGTCTTAGCAAATTTAAAAAAATTAAATAAAACTTCAACTGAAATAATATTGAACAAAAAAGTGACCTTTAAAACTTTTAGCACCTCTACACACAAATGCGTGCAGTGGCTTATAAATGGATGCTCGCAGAATTGGGCCAGAAGACAAATTATCTTTCTCTGTGGTACTCAATTTTAGCCTATTTAGATTTTTTGGACTTCAATGTCAAAATATCCATACACCATAAATAAGGCCAAATGTATCTTTCAGTGCTTGTGTCATCAAGGGATGATTTTAGTCAGGTATTCCTTTAAAAAAAACTACGATTAAATTGATTTTCAGGACAGACCTTGGTATGAAATGTTCAAGGCCTTTGATATTCTGCTTTGGTATGCCTGGACCATAGTGTGAAGCCTTGACTGCTCGGTATATTTGAGGCTGCAGAAACAGCTCTGGAATGTTACTGTAACTGATAGCGGGGTGTTATAGTGATGAATAGGTGGCAGAGTGCTGGGCTTTCATTCTTCTTTGCATCCTGCGACATTCATCTCGCAGTTGTCCACCAGGGGTTACGGGTTGGGAGTGCTGCGTCTTCTGCGTCAGTGGGAGAAATTGTTCGGCAGTTTTATTTTAAACGATTCGTTGTGCTAGGAAAACGCTACATAACCGTTGTATGGAAAGGAGTCTATAATAGTCAGCCATGAGACCTCGTTTGTCACCGGTGGAGAACTGATCCTCTGTAGTGAGAAGAACGGGCTGGAGCGGGCAGGTGGACCGGACAGATTTCCGGGTGGACCTGGGGGAGATGTTGTGGGGGTGGGGGAGGGTTCTGGGGGGATTCAGATCATGGACCGGGGAGTAACCTGTGATTTTTGGGTGTACCTACCAATCAAAAACTGGGTGTGCGTAGGACACCCAGGACTCAGCACGCTGCCACCAGTGAGTGTTGGGTTCATCGTTGTGGCTCTGTGAACCCTTGCCAGCTCCTCGTTGTTAGGTGGGGCCTCACTCTTTCTCTCTCCTCTCTCTTCGTGCTCAACTCTCAACAAACTGAAAATAAGCAAAACAGAAACTGTTCCGGTTCAGCTCCCTCCAAAAAGGTCCAGAGAAACCCTGGTTTCATTGCCATCAGTTGCCCTCCCAGTCTTGGCTGGAAGATGAATGAGTAATAGTGCTGTTTGGTTTTCTATGGTGCTGTCAGATAGAGAAATGCAGTCTAGCAACCTGAGCCATTGTCTGCTTCAGAGTCTGTGCCTTGTGAGTCTGTCCTCAGCATGCTTTTATTTAAACATTTCTTTAAATGGAGCAAGCGGCAACCAGACTGGCTACTGTCCGGTTGTTGTGTTTTTTTTTCTTTTAGTCCTGTTGTCTCATCTAGTCTCATCTGGATGTGTTATAATGTTACTCATGTGAACCCACTGTGCTGACCCTAGTCTTTGAGGGGCCCTAAGCATGTATATATATATATATTATGGGGCCCCCTTGCGGACGTGGGGCTCTAAGCAGACGCTTATGTCACCTATTGATTTGTGCTGGCTGTGTGAACCAGTGACTGATTTGTCACAGTGCATGTGAAGAACTGTGCCCTAGAAACTGATTTACCACCCCACCACTTTAGCTAAATAGCATACATTCCACCTTAAAGGAATGCATTGAGTTAAGCCATAAGAATGCTGGTAATGAAATGCAGTTATCATGTAAATGAACCATAAATGTGTGTTGTCCCATTTCCTATCGGTAAAATATCAGCTAGTGAAAGTTGCCATTTTAGATTCCATGGGAGCTGAAATTAGCTGATTTTTAATGTTTATTTTTTTTAATCAATTGCAGTCAAATGAGCTCTGGTAGCGTCTCAAGGGAGCCCGTGATTGGATAATGCATTATGGAACCTGAAATTAATAATTATGGAAAATTAGGCTAGGGGGAAATATTTTATGTGAAGGGTTTGAATACACTCAACATTTGACTTTTTTATCATTGCCATATATCATTCAGTAGTGCCAGTTTATTTTTAATATAACACGGGAAACAAAACAAGAGTAGTGGGGTTAGTGCGTGTATTATAAACAGTTAATGGGTGTAATCTAATAGCAGCAAAGAGGACGCTGAAGACATACAGCAACTCTGCTTCACGCAGGCTGGCCCTTCGATCAAAGGCGTGGTCCGCACGTTGGGGTCCTTGAATAGGAGACTGCAGTCATTCCTGTTTGCCACATGCCTTTTCACTAACTTTGACGAGCACATGGTGTGCCATGCATATCATGGATGCATGTAAGTCTTCAGTATGTATGTAAATCAAACATCGTAGGTCTCCAGAGTATGTAAATCAAATTATAATTAAGGCAGTGATTGGGACCTCCGGCATCCAGTATTCATAACTGCAGTGATAATGATAATGATGGCGATAATGATGGTGATGGTGATGGTGATGATGATGATGGTCATACCAGCACTAATTGCTAATCATGACCACAAAGTGGATGGCACTGATGCTTAGTTGCACTGATGCACTCAACTCTCTTGTTCTGGACTGGAAAGAAAACCTGTCCTTACAAAGGTGTGCAATCTCAGGTTTAGAGAATAGGTGCTTAGAAGTTCCACGCACCCATTCTTAGTCGTTGTGCTCCGTGAGGCCACTCCCTTATGTATTCGTTCCATACGTTATTCCTGTATGGCTTTGAATCCATTTGTTCTTGCATGTCTTGTATATCCTCTGTCATAAAAAATGACGTGCACTCTTTAGAATACCAGTATGGTCGCACGCAGCTGGTGTGCACTCTTTAGAATACCAGTATGGTCGCACGCAGCTGGTGTGCACTCTTTAGAATACCAGTACGGTCGCACGCAGCTGGTGTGCACTCTTTAGAATACCAGTACGGTCGCACGCAGCTGATGTGCACTCTTTAGAATACCAGTACGGTCGCACGCAGCTGGTGTGCACTCTTTAGAATGCCAGTACGGTCGCACGCAGCTGGTGTGCACTCTTTAGAATTCCAGTACGGTCGCACGCAGCTGATGTGCACTCTTTAGAATGCCAGTATGGTCGCACGCAGCTGGTCTGCACTCTTTAGAATACCAGTACGGTCGCACGCAGCTGGTGTGCACTCTTTAGAATACCAGTACGGTTCGACGCAGCTGGGGGCACTCTTTAGAATGCCAGTACAGTCGCACGCAGCTGGTCTGCACTCTTTAGAATACCAGTACGGTCGCACGCAGCTGATGTGCACTCTTTAGAATGCCAGTATGGTCGCAGCAGCTGGTCTGCACTCTTTAGAATACCAGTACGGTCGACGCAGCTGGGTGCACTCTTTAGAATACCAGTACGGTCGCACGCAGCTGGTGTGCATCTTTAGAATACCAGTACAGTCGCACGCAGCTGGTGTGCACTCTTTAGAATACCAGTACGGTCGCACGCAGCTGGTGTGCACTCTTTAGAATGCCAGTACGGTCGCACGCAGCTGGTGTGCACTCTTTAGAATACCAGTACGGTCGCACGCAGCTGGTGTGCACTCTTTAGAATACCAGTACGGTCGCACGCAGCTGGTGTGCACTCTTTAGAATACCAGTACGGTCGCACGCAGCTGGTGTGCACTCTTTAGAATACCAGTACGGTCGCACGCAGCTGGTGTGCACTGCTATGTTTGTAAGTCGCGAGGTGCTCTCGGGCAAAAGCCGACTGGAAAACTTTGTAAACGGAAGGGCACTTGAGCTCTCAGGAGATCCTCTCCTGCCAGCCGCCACACTGTCCAGCTGAAGGGCTGATTCCCGAGGCTTGGGAGTGACCAGATGGTGGTGTTGAGAGGAATATACTCGGCTGCACATGTGAAGGACAGCTTCTAGTGTACCATCGCCTCCAACTCCACCGCACCCTGCCCCCCTCCCACCAACCACGGCGGAGGACAGAACTCCACTCATATCTGGGATATTGAATTAGACCCATCAATGAGTGAATTCATTCACTGTGGTGGGAGGAGACCAACTGCCTCTCCTTAGGCCTGATATAGAAGTCTTAATTTCATCAAGCGATGATAAAATTAGAAGCTTAAAATACCTTTTAATGAAAAGCAAGTCAAATGTTTTGAATGTCAAATTGAGGTTTTGTCTACAGTATCAGATCATTTGCTAAATTACCTTTAGTAAGACTGTAGATTAATTAAAACACACTCAATTAAATTTCCCCCGCATCGTCCAGTACATAAATACAGGGCAGTAATTGAATCCGGTGTTCCAGTTTTCTTCTGTTTGCCAGGAGTGAAGAGGGAGGACCTTTGGATGGGAACGGAAACCAAAAAGGTGGTTGGGCTGGGGGTGGGGGTGGGGGAGGGGGTGCAGATGAAGGAATGGCAAAGACACTCAGCGGAGGTGCAGGGAGTCCGGAGCGGTGATGTGGTAGGCGGCTCACAGGAACCGCTTGGTCTGGAAGATATTGGCCGGAGAATCGATGGCATTGGGTTTTTTTCGGACAGCACGTGGTACTGAGAACAGCATGAGCTCACCGCTCAGCCAAACGCTGCCCTCAATGTGCGCTCAGACATGGTTTGGGCTGGGAGATCCGCTCGTTTTGTTTGAAGGGGGCAGCGCATCCAGGATATGAGGGCTGGGACAGAGGTGATGACTCTTCTTAGGGGACTGTCCTGTCACGGCCCCCCCTTCTGCTGCCTCTGTTCTTCATCCTCTGAAGTGGCTGGTTTTTATGCCATTCACTCTCATAATCAGCTGAGATACAGGCTCTTTTAACAGTGATTTAGTGCCTTTGTTCGCCAGGGGACAGTTTGGGAAGAGGATTTTATTGGCATCCTTGTGTCTTTAAAACACTTTTTTTAGGGCAAAATTAAAGAGCCATTCTTTCTCTGTGCTGGAGAGTTTTACGAGTATCAAGTGTACTCTTTAAATCATGTTTTTTGGAAGGAGACCCAAGGCTTCTTGGAGTCTTGTCTGGGCTAGGCCAAAAACTTGTAATGTTCCTGTTCTCTGTGATTTGCTAACATTTATTTAACTGATTTTTTTTTCTTAACTTTTTTTTATTGTTAACAGTGTTGTTATACTGCTCCATTGGTTTGTATTTCTCTCTCTCTGTCTTTCGGCTCTCTCTCTTTCTCTCTCTCTCCCTCTCTCTCTCTCTCTCTCACTCTCTCTCCCCCCTCCCCTTCTCCCATGAGAGTTCCATTGCTGTAGCTGGCATATTGATTATTTTAGACACTGATTATCTAAAAGGCCTTTTGCTACTTTAGACATTGAATTTATTTTTGTTTAATTATTTATGGGCCCCGGGTTGCAGTAAGTATTGCCTCTCTCGGATCTTGAAGGATTAGATGGTTAATATTCAGCAGTGTATTTTTATTTATGTACACGCCGGACTGTGCGTTTGGCTGTCGGCGGAACTGTTAAGCCCCATCTCCTCTTTTTGTCTCCCCGCAGAAAGAGCTGAACTCGGTGGCGTCGGAGCTGGCTGGACGACAGGAAGAGAGCGAAGTTTCCCACAAGCACCTGCTGGAGCTCAGCCGCGAGTTCAAGAGAAATGTCCCCGAGGTAACCGTCTCCGCTCGCGGTCCCGATTGCGACACCCTCCCCCCTCCCCCTCCGTCCCGCGCCCGAAGTGGCACCCGCCTCGCCCCTCCGCCGCTGACGGACAGATCGGGGCTGGGTTCCCGCGAGCGCTGGAGCCGCTGACACGCGCGGCGGGAGCTCACCTTTGTGTTAGTGTTCATTTGTTCAGCGCGTAATCCGCTTTGCTGCGCGTCGTCTGTGGGAGTGCGTGCCTGCGCCAGCTCCCGCTCGCGCTGCCGCAGCGGCGGCCTTGACGCCGCCGTGATGGAATCAGGGGGGGGGGGGGGAGGGTGGCCTCCAGCAGGTGTGTGGGGAGGGCCTTGGCCCCTGAAGGAGGGCCTGCTCCCCCTGGCTGGATCATGCGCCGTAGGCCCTGCCTGAGTCCAGGCCTCAGGCCCCGCTCTCTCCTGGCGGGCCCTGGAACAGTCTTAAGGAGCGTGAGCGGTAATCCTGCGGGTGCAATGCAGGTACACAGGGCAGGATCAGGCTGCCACTGCAGGACTTCCAATCCACTCACCTGGAGATGCCTGGGAGGGGAGAGACAGGATTGATGAAGGATGCCGAGTCTGGAGCCAGCTAATGCATGCTGGAAATCACTGCTTTCAGACACACAATCTCACATGTACACACTCATACACACACACACACACACACACACACATACACACACATGTGCACACATAAGCACACACACACACACACACACACATACACACACATGTGCACACATAAGCACACACACACACACGCATACACATACAACACACACACGCACACACATGCGCGCACACACACACATACGCATGCATGCAGTCTTTTTTTCCCTCCTCTTTCTCCCCTTTAATCCAGACGGGAGACACTGATTCCTCTGCTCTCAGGGAATGTATGGTAAGACGGAATTTGAAAAACACAAATCGCACGGCTCTAAGGAAACAGGATTTGCCATTTCTGTTGGGCCTGTGAAAAGAGCTTTCATTTACATTTTATTCCCCAATTCTTCTGTCATCTTCTGGAAAGAGGACCACCAAGAAGAAAATGTATTTAAATTCAGGACACTTCTCTGAGCTTACTGTAAGCATGTATTGATGGTGTGATGCTGCTGCTTTTTTCACATGTAGACTTTACAGATATATCTACTTTATTTAATCTTTAATGAGAAAATAAGTTTTTTTGTCAGACTAGGGTTACGGAGGGATACAAGTTTAATTGTTAATGTATGAGAGCACACGTCTGTGTGAAATGGTCTGTGTGTGTGAGCTATGTGTTTATAGTAGGGAGTGAGACTCTGCATCTGTGTGTGCATGTGAGCCTGTCTGTCTGAGTGTCTGATGGGGGAGTGGAGCCAGTTTTCAATGATGGGGCTGTGGAGAGGGGCCAGGGACGTGTGCCAGGGGGTTGGCTCTGGTCAAGGCCATAATCGGACCTGCCAAGGCCCTCTCTGGAGAAATGAAGGCCAGTCTAAGCAGGGTGATAAAAATGGCATCCGTTTTGCTGGCTGCATTCCACCATTTCGCATGTTTTTAATATCTATTTTCCGTCCCAGTAGCATACAGTGTCCAGTGTTAAGCAATATGGTGTCGTCTGCGGATTGAAAAGAGGTGGCGGCTGACTGCACTTAATTTGGGGGTTGCGCATACTGGGCTCTATCCCCCTGAATTAATGGAGAACGTTGCCACAATGGGATTGGTCAACCATTGTTTGTTGTTGGCAATTTTTTGTTGGCAGAGTAAAACTAAATGGAAAAGAAAATAAAAATAAAAAAACAGACCCTCAGAAGCTCTGTATTTGTGAGTGAGGTGAAATTTCACCTTGCTATGTCTCTTTCCCACTGACATGGACGCCAGTGGAACCCCTACTCTTGCTTCTGATGAATGTGCTCAGTGCTTTTCTCTCTGGTTGTCTCTGTCTGTAGGAGGTTCGGGAGATGGTGGCCCCTGTCCTCAAGAGTTTCCAAGCCCAGGTGAGTTTCACTTGGTTTACTTTGCAAACACTTTTATATTCATCCTCTGTAGTCTTGCACTTTTAATGCCTTTCCAGGATGGCTCACACTGGTTTAAATTGTGGGCTTGATGTCTGTGCTCAAAGACTGTGAAGTCAGTCGGAGGACACAAGAAACGGTTTCTCCAAACGGCTTAAAACAGGACTGGAGCGTTCAATACCGGGAAGCCTTTTCTTTTTCAGTCAGGAATAAAACTGAGCCTGTGCACTTGTGTGTGGCATTGGAATTGGCTCAGCTAAAGGGGAAATGGATGAGAATTGGAAGGAATTGTATGGGGGGGGGGAAGAATAGATTGACCCAAAACCTGACCCCGTGCCAGAGCTTCAGTGTGTAGTCCAGCCATGGACAACTGTAACAGGCTTTTATATCAGTCCGCCCACCCCCTTTCCCCGCCCCACCCACGAAGCGTCTGATGCTTTCAACAAGATTTTATTTTCCTCAAAGGTGAGTGGCATCTCTCTGCAGTTCGGTTATCAGATATCTCGCTGTTTACATTATCCAGCTTGACGGACGGAACATTTCCTCATTTCCTGTCCTGATGGTACGTTTTCAGTGCCTTCGCTGATGGCCAGTCCATTCGAAGAGAGTCACCCGATACCCAGCAAGACTCTGCTTTGCCCATTAAATGAAGGTCATAAATCACGTTTGTGAGGCGTGTTACGGGCCGCAGAGCCCAGGCGTATTGAAATGATGCGGCCGATGTGCTGCTCCCTCCCTCGCTCTTCCACCGACCGGAGCTCCAGACTGGGTCTGAATCACAAGCGAAGCCTGTCCTGTGCCTGCGTTTATTTACGGTAGTCCGTTATCTGACCAACAAAAGCAGAAATTTTTGTTCTGTTGTTCTGTCTTCTGTCATCCTCTGTAGAGGATCAATGGTTTTTATCTAGATCAATGTGAATGTTGCATTAGTGGTGTTATATTAGTCAAAGCCTATGCAGCAGCAGGCAGGGGTATGAGCAGCGCAGCTACTCTCCTAATGCTGTTAACTCGTTTTAACGAAAATTGAACAGTTTGACTTCCCTGTCATTATAGTACCATAGATGTTTAAAAAACAGCAAAGGAAAATGAGGGCATGGTCTGATTCTGACCTTCGTGTTCTTTCATTTCAAATTTGTGGCACAAAGGGAAAGAAGGAGAGATTTTGGTCATCCTGTTAGTTGTCAATCAAACCTGAGAACGCACCCCCCCGCCCCCCCCGCAGGTATCCCAGCAGCCCTGGTTTTGCCCGGGTGCAAAGTGCAGTTTCTTAAGCCCCCGGCATGGCAAACAAAAAAAAACCGAGTGAAAGAATAGGAATTTAATTAATGTCTGATGATTTCTTGGAGGCTTTGTTCCCTAAATGAATAGGCAGCATGCAATTAATGAGCGTTTTTTCCTTCTTTTCTTCTTTTCTCCTTTTTCCTCCTCCCTGCCTGCAGTGGCATTGTAGAGGACAGAGCAGTTTCTCACCCCCACCCCCCCACCCCCCACCCCTCATGACTTCGGTTTTTAATGTCAAACAGCTCGCAGAAGCTGATGAACTTTACTCACCAGGAGCCCCTGATCCCTGAGCTTACCCCGTCCCAGGTCCTGCCGCTTCGCAGGGGAAGCCGCAGACGCGCGGCGAATACAGGAAGTAGCGAGGCCTCTGAAAGTGCTGGTTGCAGAGCGCAGCGCACTGTTGGCAGAAGTTTTGACCAAAGTCGCCCCCCCCCCGCCCCCCGCAGTGATGCACTTCAAGCGGACTCCTCAGGGTTTTCCAGCCCTCAAAGTGCGCCACTGTTGCGACTCGTTATCTGAAAGAGAAATCTCGCGCTTTGAAGTCTTCCTCAGGATACGACAGGTCCTGTTTCTTTTCTGTTTTATTTCGACGTACCCCTCCCATCTTCCCCGTCCCTCGCCCACTCCTGCCTGCTAATTATCGCTAACCAGGCGACTGATTAGAACGAGCCAACGACCTAGATTCGGAAGAGGCTTGGAACTGCTCGGGCACACGCAAGGGTTAACCTTCGAGCTGGTGGCTGTCATTGGTTTGCTCTTCTCTCTTTTCTCTTCCCTTCTTCTCGTCTTTTTTTTTCCCTTCCTTCCTTCCTTCCTTCCTTCCTTCCCTCTTCCCTGGAAGTTGGTTAATGAGGTCCCGTCAGACCTGGGGAGAGGTGTTAATTTGGCCTGTGAAGTGGAGAGGAGATTAAGGACAGTGAGCGGCAGAAGAGTTTACGGCTTAAAATACATCGCTGTCCCTATTAATCCGCCGTCCCTGGGTGAGGAGCGTTTTTTGGTTTTATAATGAAGAGAGCTCCGTAATGAAGGTAATTTTAATCAAATCTGCTGCGGAGGCCGTTCTGATGGCACGTGCCTCCGCGGTCAGACTCGCACCGTCGCGGGGGACCGGAGGGCGGCGGTAGACGAGTCCGCGATCGGGTCGCGCTAACGGACCGCCGTACGCGAGCCCCTAACCGCGCGCCTGTGGCACCAACCTCAAAGAAGCTGGCTTTGAAAACTTTTTTAAAAAATGGCGATGATGGTCCTTCTGCCGGTCGGCTCGCTGACTTAGCAGTTTGTGGGAGCCGTTGGGGCAGCGATAGCTGAGGCGCGAAATAAACTTCTGTTCCGAGGCTGCAGGAGCACTCGTGACATAGCAGCCCGAGAGTTTCCAGCGCTGCGGCACGGCGTGTGCTGCTGGACGCCCCGCTCCCCATCATTCTCTGACAGGGCCCCTCTCTGTGCTTTTTCTTCTCTTTTTTTAAAATCTGTAAGGCGAGATGTTGTCTGCGTGCTATTTGTTTTGTCAGGCCCAAATTAACCAGTCATCTGTTTCTTCTTTTGGTGTCTGTTGGCACTGCCGAAAAAGAAAACATCAGCCCAGGCCCCTAATTACCGAAACTTGCTTTACAAAGATAATCCGAGAAGTAATTTAGCGTGCACAATGAGAGTCATCGTGCCGCGCAGATGGAGATTCTGATAAATAGTTTGTAACGTGTAATTAGCGGCTCTGCCGGTTACATACCATTAACCCCTGGAGCTCAGAAATTATTTCCTCATTATTAACTGAAAAGGTAGGATTGAGCTGACTAGACAGCAAAACAACAAATGGCTGCTATTAATTACCTCCCCCCCCCCCCCCCACCCCACCCCACCACACAACCAGTGGACGCACATTCCATTTTTTGCATAAACACACGGTGGAAGATTTAGTATTGTTTTACATTGTGGTGGTGCCACATCGGGATTGTGTGTATTTCATTGATAACCCAGAGGGAAGACTATCTGTACTTGTTTGCGGTGTGGTTTCTCAGGGTGAGCGAACACTTCTACAGTGAGCTAGGTTTTGTATACACTGTATTGTTAGTGAAGATATGTCAGACTCTGGAAAAGTCTATTCTGTAAGGTGTTCTTAAGCTTAAACCCTATTGGTGAAGGCAGGTGCTTATGAATATTCATCATCAGTAAGACCATTACTGATTTGGCTCTGGTTCTAATAGCTTTGAATGCATGCTCTCAAATTTTCATTGGGTATTGGACACTCCTTATGCAGGGACCAGAACGCTTTAGCAGGGACAGGAAGAGAAGCACAGGATGGGCTGATACTACTAATGATTAAATGACCTCATGGTTCATATGAGCAGGTGTTTGAAAAGGAAAGACACAATTGCATACTCTCCTGACAAAGCCAAAGTAACCAAACACAGTTCTTTATGAAGTTTTGGTTATCAAACAATACAATATGAAAGCAGGGGATGAAAATTAATTTTGAGAGTACACAATCATGTCTTTCCTTTTTCAAACACCTGCTCATTTGAACCATGGATCCTTTGAATCATTTGAACTCATTACAAAGCAAAAGCAACCAAACACGGTTCTTCACACAGTCCTTGTTCTCAAACAAGACATACAATACAATATGAAAGTAGGGGTCAAACATTCATTTTGAGAGTGCATCTGTCTCATATTTCAGCTTAGGGTCGTCGCAACCTGGCTCAACGGCTGTTGCTTTTGTCGGTTTGGTTTTGTATTTTGTTCCTTTATACAGTATTTTGGCACGTGGTGATCTAAGAGTAAGTCTAGTGTACAGGTGTTGCAGGTGTTGTTCTACTTATCAGTGCAGGATTGGAAATACTTCCCAGTGTCTCTCTTCCCTTTCCACTAGTTAGTTAGTTATGTTTATTGACTTCCAAGGAAAATATTCCATATAAAATACAAAGAATAAAAACATTGGGTCAAAACACTATTCTATATACAAATAAATATTACTCATTTACATGTTCATGTTCCAGGATTTCCAAACATTTACGCAGCATACACAAAACTTTCTTGTCTTTCTTTCTTGTGTTTGACGGTCTTGTCTGCGTGTTATTGGGTGGTACGCCGGGGCCCCGTTGTAAACTTTTGAGAGCGGCGCGGCGAGCGTCGCCCTGACCCCCCGCGCTCGGCAGCGCGCGGCGCCGGCAGGCAGGGACGCGCCGCTTTTTGATCATTCGCATAGAGGAGACCGGTCCTTCCTCCTTTTGATTAATTCCAGGAGGAAATTATAATTCATCTTGAATTTATAAATATGTTATGAACGGTGGAATAAATCAAAGAGTAACAGATGATAATTAATTATGGCGGTGTTAAAAAGAAAGAGAGTCACCGTGTTATGACGCAGGGCCCTTCAGTGTTATTATGAGAAACTCTATAATTACCTATCAGCGCGAGATGCCGCTCTCGGCACTGCGGGCCTGAATAGCGCCGCGGCTCCCGCTGTCGTAAACCCCTTTCCCCGGCTCCTCCTCATAAAAACTCAATTGCACTTTCATAGGTGGGTGCCCAGGCGCGGTGTCACCTCACTGCTGCAACCTGCCTCGGCGATGGGCGCCCATAAACCGCTCTATAAAAATAAATAAATAAATTCATTAAAATCTGCTCTCTCCTGGCGCTTAATTCCGGATTGTGGAAGGAGGTGCTGGTGTGTATGTGGGGGTAGAGCAGGTATTTGCCGTGGCAGTGTAGGTTTGGCGGGGCAGAGTCTCGGGCCGTGGCTGGAGGAGGGCTTACCCCCATGCTGATGTTTGGGGGGGGGGGTTTTAATGGTTTTTCTCCATCGTTGAGGCAGTGGGTTGTGGATTTATTGGCCGTGGACACCGGTATATGCATTTGGGAGCACTATCTGTGTGAGACGGATGGGGGAGCTACTTGGTGGAATGTGTCCGCCGAGGTTCTCACCCTGCCGCGGACAGGATGGTAGGAATGAGGCCCGGGGAGAATTTCGGCAGCCCGCTCTCCTGGCAGCGCCGGAGACCCCTCTACAGCGTGTCCGCTGCTCTCCTGCAGAGAGTCGATGCCGGAGGGGTCGGCCCGGCGTGCGGGGCGGTGAGGGTGTGGATGTGCGATGCGTCGATGCCGGAGGGCTCGGCCCGGCGTGCGGAGCGGTGAGGGTGAGCGCGGGCGAGTCGTCGTGAGGCCAGCGTCGGCGCGCCGCAGGCGGACCGTCCAGCACCGGTCCTACCCGCCCCGCCCCGAGCCTCGTGGGGGCCGGGGGCCGTGATGGTTATTGGGGGGAGAAGGGGGGGGTGGTGGATGGTTATTGGAGGTGGGGGGGGTGGTGGATGGTTATTGGAGGTGGGGGGGGGTGGTGGATGGTTAGGGGACAGCCCCTGCCACGCAATGCTAATGCTGACTTTCCGCCTCATTGCATGCCGCGCCAAGCCCAGGAACACCAGCCCATTAAATATGCAAAGCACATTCAAGCCCCGAGCCCGTGGTGCTGATAAAAATAGGATCCAGAGCAGGGGAGGTGCGGGACTCTCGCACTGGCGCTATTTTAGCCAATCTTTCCCCTTCGCAACTGAGAGGAGCTAACGTGCGATCCTGATTCTGTCCAGGTCTCTCTCTTACACAGACACACGCACACACACACACTCACACACACGCCCCGTTTCCACAAACCGACAGGTCTTGTTCCCCTGATGGGTTGGACTTGACAGGCCCGAGCTCCGGCAGGAAGCTCTGCCTGCCGCAATTTGTTGGGTTGAATTTTTTTTTTGCCCCTTTGGTCCGTCGGCCTGAGAGACAGGGAGGCAGAGCAGGTCTCGTAATTCATGTTGCTCATACTGTAACTGCTCATCTGTTGAGTTCAGTTGGATTGCAGTTATTATCTGAGGCAGGTCTTGATCCGGCCTGCCTGATATTAGCCAGTACTGTTTGGTCTAAAATGTCTGAAACAGGAGTCGGTGAATAACTGGCCCAGTGCACTCTATGTAGCATCAGTTTATTTTTATTTTTCCGAACACTGATCAGTAGTTTTACACATGCAGTGTCTGAATTCCAGGCAAGGAGAACAGCTTAGCTTAGGAAAAGCTAAGACATAAGACTTACCATAGTGCCATCCATTTTAACAACTTATACTGGTCTGTTTGTTATAAAAATGTATCTCTCTTCCTCTTAGTCTCTCTGGGCTGGCAGTATTCTGTACTGTCTGATTGTTTGCTTTCTTGTCCCAACTGTGATGCATTGTCTGCAGGTCTCTGCAGGAAATATTCATCATTTTGTGCATATATAAGTGTGGGATATGCAAACCAGGTATGGGAGGGGGGGGCAGAAGTGGTGGGGGGAGCGGTTATAAATAGATCCCTGCATCTCCAGCCACATGGAATTGATGTGTTTCAGCACATTTTGTTCTCTGGAGCCGGGTTTCATTTTTGCAGTCCTGACAGCCATGAACCCCGGCACCAGAAGCCGTCATGCTTGGCTGCCGCTGCTCTGCAAATGTTGGCGGTGTTGGCGGCCAGCACCCCGGCGAGCATCTGCTTCGCCCTACTGGTGTTTGGCCACCCGTCCGTGGGCCTTCTGACTCCAACCTGCTGCTGCCCAGCCTTGGCCCTCCACCATACCCTTCAGCCTTCCTGGGGATGTTAGGGCAAGACCGGTGGCTCCCGACCCTGTTCCTGGAGATCCACCATCCTGTAGGTTTCCACTCCGAACCCTAACAAAGCTCTCCTCACTCAACAGCCAGCGATTTCATTGAGCTGCTAATTAGAAGAATCAGGTGTGCCAGGTGTGGCTGCAATGAAAATCCACATGGTAAATCTCCTGGAACAGGCTTGGGAACCATTGGGCTAGACTAATGCTGGCAGTTGTTTTTTTTAAAATCTTTTTGCACTGAAAGTGTGAGTGAAGGAGTTTTAGTGCAGGTACCCATTGACACATGTAATGAACACTGAACAGGGCTCCTTTGACTTCCACGAGACAACAGCACCACCAATGCTCGTGCTGTTCAGTTACCATAAAAATATGAGATTGGAAACCACATAAGAGCAAAGTGTGATGGAGAGGAAAGTTAATCGGGAGGGTGGTACCAGCTCCTGGAAAAGTAGGGCAAAGCTCTTGAGTGTGTGCAAGAGGCTGTGGTGCTTCACCGCAAGCATCTGAGGGTTTGCGTCTGTTACTGCTCACACTGTGGGTGTGGGGAGGCCTGCAGACACGCATCTCTTCTCAGCTTTCACACCAAACACTTGATCCAGGGAAAAATAAATAGTTAGGAATTGCATCAATGGGCAAACCTGGCGGAAAAACCACAACGAAAGCAACACAGATACATCAAGGCTGGGCCTCTGTTTGTTTATATTGCAGGGAGACAAATGACAAATACAACAGCCCTGCCAAATAAAAATCGAGGAACGTTGGTGATGAGTAGGTTGCGTTGTGACTGCCGGTGTGAGGAAGCGATCCGTCAGCGGGGGAATGGATGGAGAGAGGAGCCGCGCGCGCGCACACAGAGGTCTCGAGTCCTGGCTCTCTCACAGCTGCTGGCAAGTGCACGCTCAAATTAGCCAGTAAAAACGTGTGAAATCGGTGGCAGCGCGCCGGCGAGGGATACGCCAGGAGAAATGAACATCAAGCGTCCTTGCAACCAAGAAAATCAAAACAAGGTTTGGCAATGTAATAAATGAACAAAACGTAGTAGTAACAACAACAACAACAACAATTATTATTATTATAATAACTGATAAATAAGTACACCTATAGGTTAAATTACTCAACGCGATTTTCTCAGCACAAGAGACCAGTTTCCCTGAATCAGAAAAAGGGACAATACAATCGGCTAGTGACCCGTGCGTGGTGTACCAGGACTTGTCAGTTAAAAGGATGCAGCAAAATACATCAGATATGAGTCGCCTGTACCGGGATTTCTAGTGCAATAGTTCATTTCACGTGATACCTGCCTGTGAAGTTTTATTTCAATGGAATCTAAACGTACTAATTAAATATCATAACTTTCTGAAGCAGGCTTTCTCTAAAGGTACCTGAAATTTTAATTTGGACTTCAAAAGAGCCTAGACTTTAAAGCAAATCTATTGTTTTTCATTTAGACTCGCAATTTTCTCCTCTCTCACAAAACACCGCTGTATGTAGTTATGATTGATCTGGTAATTAAAATATGCAGAAGGGGAAAATATTAACTGCTTCTTTTTTCGGTTTCTTTTTGTTTTAGAAAATAGCCGACATTTTTTTCTGCGGATAATTAAATTTCATACATTGATGTTCTTTACACAGCGTTCATTGGCCTCATTATTTTTCCATTTTCATCTTTCTGGCGAAAGATCGATAGATTGATAAAATGATGGAGCTAATCTTAAATAATGCAAGAAGAGAAAAGTTACACTTACTCTGCTGCAAGCTCAGGGTTTGAACTTTTATTTTCCTTTTTTAAATTACATTTAATTTCTCTCATGAAGGTGAACTTGACAGTGTCATACATCACAGTCCTTGTAATGCGGTGGCACAATCGTATAGTATGCTGGTTGGCTGTGGCATAATTACGGGCTTCAAAGGGTTATTATTTCCTTTTCTTTGCCCTTCCAAATAAAATAGAGAATGTCACACGTTGCAGACTTATGCTTGTCATGATGAATACCCCCAAAATATAAAGAAGTAGTAATCCAAAGGTGGGGAGAAAAAAGCGTGAAGTAGGCCAATTAGTACCTAGGGAACATTTTGTTAGGAGAGATAGCAGCGCAAAATGTCAGACGCGCCAACATTTGGACCGATTGTTTATAATGTGACCTGACAGTTTGGGGCTTCTCAATATCGGATTATCCGCAATACTAATTAACATGCGCGTATATTATAGAAACTGCGCGCCAGAACTCTTTGAAAGAGTTTGTGCTCTTCACAGCTCCGTATTGAGTTAGGGTATGGCAGTTACGAAACTGCATGGGAGAGATTGGAACTGTGGTTTATTTATTGTATTTCATAGAAAAGGAAAAGTCGTGCTGTCAATTCAAAAATTGTGTTCCATTAGCTGTCCGTGCTATGTGGACAAGATTCGTGTATATAACGTATAAAGCAAAAAACTTCCTTAGCTTCCTCTTTTGTTACAGTAACAGTATGGGGAAAGCGTGTCCTCTCGGAGCATAGAAACATGGATACAATTAAAGCACAGACCGTGTGTCCCTTCCGATTTCCTCGGTGGTGGTGAGCGTCGTCCCTTTAATTGGGTCCCAAAGGATTAGCGAGAGCGTTCCCGCTCTTAACCGTGAACATTATGGCCTAAAGAAGTGTCGATAGGATGACACAGAACTGACAGTCGAAGGGAGGACTTGTGATATTGGGGTTCTTGCCGCGATTTTAAAAAACAAAAGAGGGATTAGCAGGCAGGGTTCTCCTTATTTTGCAGTCAAGATTTTTTCTCCATGTGTTTATGCATATATTAATTTATTAATTGATATATTGTTAATGTTAAAAGGCTCAGACCAAGCCGGGGGTCAATTCTGTATGTTCAGTTCATGCATTGGAATTGGGAATGGAATAAAAATAAGCAAGATTCAGTTTGATTTGAAATTTTACATATACAGTAGTAGACAGCAACCTCAATAATTTCCAGTAAGGCCCACCCACTTCCAAAAACATCTGCCTCTTAACACTAATGTTAATACCATTTAAAATGTTGCTTTAGGTGGCAGGTGTAAAATGTTGTGAAAGCTTAGTCCATTTTCAGTTGTTTCATCAATCTAATGCACTCTGGTATTCAAATATTTAACAAAATGGAAATGGTATTATAGCCTACATACAAACTTATCTTTAAATATCAACGCACTGCTTTGCTTCTGAAAATGTATTACTATAATGGCATGTTTTGAAAATGAAATGTTCTTGTAACAATATTGTATAGTTGATATAAAGTAAACTTTGTAAATAGAAATTTTCGGCAGTTATCAAGAATTGGCTCCAACCCTAGCTCGCACATCTGTCATGTGATTTTACATTTTTTGTATGCCTACAATGCATGTGTGTGTTTGTGTGCGCATGTGTGCGTATGTGCGTGCAAGTGTGTGTGTGTGTGTGTGTGTGTGTGTGCTGGTAATATGAAGGACAACTGGAGATCCACAGAGGGCCAGTGATCCAGCTGCTGTATTACATTTCATATTGAGACCAATTTCAGTCTGAAGGACAGCCGTCTTTCCCCCAACTAAATCAACCCATGTCCGTCTGTGTGCTGACTCTCATAGGCATGTGCACACACACACACACACACACACACACACACTCTCAGAACCATGCAATTAATCTCTTGCTCTCACACACACACACTCACACTCACACTCATGCACACACACACTCAGACTCATGCAATCAATCCCTCTCTTCCACTCACTCTCTCCCTCTTTCACATGCGCACATGCATGCCCACACACACACACATATGCACACACATAGACTCATGCAATCAATCTCTCTCACTCTCCTTCTCTCTCACAAACACACACTCAAACACGCACGCGCGCACACACACACACACACACACACAGACTCATGCAATCAATCTCTCTCACTCTTTCTCTCTCAAACACACACTCAAACATGCACACACCGGTGCACACACACACACACACAGACCCATGCAGACCCATGCAATCAATCTTTTGCTCTTTCTCTCACACACTTGTGATCTCTCTCACACACGTGTATGCACACACGCACACACACACACACACAAAGACGCTATACACTCCCTTCAACTTGCACTTTGATTTTCTTGTTCTTTTCAAGTGTTTCCATGACTACCGCCAGAAATGCTGCATGTTCCCATCAAATAAGTGCCACTAAAACAGACCCAATATTTTAAGTGTCCAGCTGCTCAAGCGACCATTCATTAATGTGTAATAGAAATATTTTGTCCATTTTGTTTTCTTTCAGTTATTTTAAAATTATTTTTTTGCTTTTGACGTTAGGCTTTACTTATCAGTCTTGTTTAGTCAAGTGCCATTGCTTTCTGATCCAACTGATAAGTTGACTTCGTTATGACCTTTTGAATGTTTCATCTGGCTATCACTGGTTCCCTGAATGGTGTGTTTCAGTCTTTTATCTTGTAGAAATCTTTCCTTCTCTCATCCTTTTTAACTCGCTGGCCTGTGTGTTGAGTGCTATACACCAGTGTTCTATCATCCTATCAAATGTAATTTCATCACTTAAAGTGTTTAATTACCCCCATCCTCTTTCCCTTTTGGGTTTGTTGTTACACTGCACTTATTTCATCATTCACCCAGGCATCACCAGAAATAGTTTCATTTTTGCGTTGGGCATTTGACACATAATTTACAAACTCCAGACTTTCTCAGTCTAATAATAAATCACCTGCCTGTCATGCATCGCATGGGGCAGTGGTTACGCTCGCTTTGCTCTGAGTGCCCTTATTGCATTGATAGTTTTTGCCCTTTTTTCGTGTTTTGTATTCAGTGCGCAGTGTGTGTTTTCTGAATGCGGGTTTGCTAGAAGTGCATTTTCTGTTGTTGTGTGCTTTTAACTAAGAATGAAGGCCCCCTGTTCAGGGCTTCTCCCCTACAACTTTTTAGTTTCACAGCTTCCTGCCCCCCCCCTTCCCCCCACACACACCCTCCATGCAATCCTGGAGGGGCGTATGATCTGATCACCAAGGACACACTGCCTATGAGGCCCGGCCACGGATATTATTCCTGCAGCACTGGAGACGTAAACAAGCTGCTAGCAGCGGGGATATTTACCTCAGTGACAGATCCAGCTTGGCTCCTGGGGCAGAACTGGGGGTGGCCATTTTTCTTTCTTCTGTTATTACAATTCATAGTTCTTTATGTACACACCAATATATCTGTACATAGCTTTAGCATTATATGTATATGTGTATATGTGTGTGTGTGTTTATACAGTGAACTCCATAATGTTTGCGGCAAAGACATATTTTTTCCTGATTTGGCTCTGTACTACAGTTTCATACAAGTGAATCTTGGTCTCATCTGTCCACAAGACCTCTGCAGGCTCTTTCAGGTACTTCCTAGCAAACTGTAGCCTGGTCAGCCTGTTATTGCGGCTAACTAATGATTTGCATCTTGCACTGGAGCCGCTGTAGTTCTGTTCATAGAGTCTTCTGCCGACAGTAGTCCCTGACACATCCACGCCTGCCTCCTGAAGGTTGTTTCTGGTCTGACGGACAGGTGTTTCAGTGATTATTTTATAATTATGTTGAGAATTCTTTGTCATCAGTTGTAGAGGTCTTTATTGGCCTACGAGGGCCTTTGCGATTAGAGAGAGCCTCAGCAGGTCAGTGGCCTTCAGTGAGCTCACTCAGTGTGCACCCATAGGGTCCAACATTGCACGCCATACTGACTGAGCACAACAAACCAGCACCCCTGTGGTTAAACACTGTATCTCGCTGTTTGTTTCACACCCGATGCATTTCTTCCTCCTAATGAGGCAGCACCCGAAATAGCGGCGGGGTGTAGTGTTGCGGATCTGTGACGTCCCGTGTGAAAACCTGCCGAAATGGTGCTCGCAGTCACAAAGCAGGCACGCGCGTCCGGCTCTTTTATTTTTAACTCGCGCTGAATTGTCTCGGACCGGGGAACATACGGAGGCTTTCACGAGCCGCTGCCGCGTGTGTGCGTGCGTGCGTGTGGCTTCGTGTGAATGTGCGAGTGTGTCGTGTTTTTTTATTTTATTGAATTTTTAAAACTAATTTGCATATTCATATACATTTTATCGTTACATTATTTGCATATTCATACGTTTCATTTGTTTTTACATTTCTTACTACGTTGTCGGTTCCAGGGAGAATTACTGTAGGTTGTGTAGATGTTTCCTGTCTGTTGGGATCAGGTCCAGGGCACTCAGTCCTCTGCCCCCTCTGCTGTGGCAGTATAGCATCGCTTTAAGAGAGGTCACATGACCGGGTTCATCTGTGTCACACAGTAATCGATTTTTACCATTTTTACCAGATTAACACAAAATAAAGTTAAATTTGGAGTTGACCAAACTGCAGGGAGTAGATGGCCCTCCTAGTTTGAGCACTCCAAATTGGGGAAAAAATAAAAAGAAATTGAGGGAAGAAAATTGGTAAAAAATTCTGTTCAGCTGGTTGGCTTGGCCCGATTCTGAGGGCTACGTTCCAGGGCCGGGATCCAGCAGTGTCCTACCCGCCTATCCCAGGGGACCCACCTCCTGATCACCTGTAGTGTACTCCGGGATTCTGGTGCTAAAGCAGTACGAACATCGCAGGCAGTGTGTCTGGATTATGTCTGCAGGCAAAGCGCGCTTTTTCTCCTGGCACCATCTGCGCTGGGCCTCTACTGAGCATGTGCGCCAGCCAGCCTTCCCGTTCCTTATGGGCGCGGCACTGAGCGCCAAACACGGTCTGGTGGGGGGAGTTCGGTCATTACCACGATGACATCAGACTCCCGGCCAAAGGGACAATCAGTGGCGAATTAAACAAACGCGGGGAATCTGTTTTACAGCTGTAGAACAACATTGGCACCGAGGCGTGCCGCACTTGGGCCGCTGTCCAACGGACATGGAAGAAATTCCAAATGGGAGGCCGCGGAGCGCAGGGCTGGCACCCCACATACGCGGCGCGAGAATTATGGGGCCCCGTTAATGTCCGGCACAGCCGTCCCGCCCTCCAAACCCAATTCACCGCGCCGCTGATTTACGCACTCCCAAATGGACTGCCACAACGTCCGCGCTCATAAATACATAGAAAAAAACCGTCCAAATGATCCTATTGCAACTTCCTAAAAGGTTTTATGTACCGATCCGAATATTGCATATTGCCCCCTAGGTCTCCCTGAATCATTTCTGGATGCTGAACACACCTTTTTCTTTTTTGGGGGGGAAGTTTTTTTCTTAAAAACTAATATACTCTGCCTGTGTTTCTGCATTCACCTTTACCTGAACTAATTATAGTGGATGGCCGTGTGCACCTTGACTGAGATGTGCGGCAATTTATCATTGACAGCCGCGGGGATCTACAAGCAAAAACCCTGAAAGGGAATGATATCCCTCCGTAAAATATGTATGACATCAAAAAGCCTTAAAGGTTGTTACAAATTAATAATGAGTGGTGGGAAGGGCTGTAAAAAATAGCCCTCCCTGCGCGGCTTGTTTTAAATGTTTAATTGAAGACATCCAGATATAGAGCTGGACAGGCTCACGGCGATCCCAAGACTGCCCCGGGCCTCGTCTGGACAGGGTCGGATACATCCTCCTATTTATAACCCCATCATTCCTCGCCCGTCCGGCTGTCCTTCTGCCCCGTCGCTCCGCGTCCGGCGCGTTCCTGCCGCAGAACTCGGCGCTTCGCTGTTTTCCGCTCGAAAACCTCGACAGATTAAGAAAAGTCGCAGACGCGCGCTCTCCGTTTTATTTTTTTTTTTGCGGTAATAAATTTCGCGAGCGACTCGCGTCGTCGCCCTGAACTCCGTAGCGTTGCAGATTTCTGGAGACGTGGTGCAAAAAATTGGCTGGTTTGTGTCGGCGGTGTAAGCTGTCTGTTTTTGACGTCGTTCCTGAAAAGAAACAACGATCGCGGCGGCGGAAATCTGAAGTGTATTCGCTGGGCGACTACCTGGAAACATCAACATTTATTAATTATGTAAAAACTCCGCCGCGAGAGCGTAGCGCCACCCGTAGCCGCGGCGCGTTCTTCCCTCGGAGTCGCCGCGCTCCGCTCCGCTCCGCGCTCCCCTCCGCGCCGCGCTCCCCGCTGCTCGGGGGTCTGCGGGGAGCGCCGCGGCCCCCTGATTGCTCCTTTCAAGGTTGCTGTTTTATTAAGTTTCTTTCACATCGGCTGGTGTGTTTAGCCGAGGATGAAAATAAAACTGTCTGCTGTCTCTCCCTCGGCTCAATCATTTGCTGCTCAATTTTCCACTCCTGACTCCGTGTGTGAAGTCAGATTTCTTTCCCCCCCCTCATCTTGTAATTGTCCATTTTCTGCAATCCTTTCCCGTGACCCACCCCTTCTGTGGCCCAACTTCTGACGGCACGCACTGTAATATTTTTAAGCACACAGAAAATGAGGTTAGGGACACTAAAAAATCTTGTTGGAAGGAAGTGCAATACTGTCTTGTGCTAACCTTCTGCAAAATTCCCTTCTCAAATGTATCTGTGGCTGTTCTGTCAGTATCGCTGCTGAATTACTACAGTTGAATTGCTTCTGAAGGAATGGCACTTGGCAGTCTTATAAAACCGAATGAAACAAGCGCATGCACATTTAATTAAACCAATTTCTATCCAGTTTTTTTTGTCTCCCTATTAGTAAATTTTTTTAAATGCCTATTTTAGAATGCTCACTTAATTCAGTTCTCATAACTGCATCAGTTTTGGTGAATGCAGATTTCTTGGCTTCTTTTCACACGGCAGTTCCCTGGCTGAGCCGCACAGTGCTGTGCTTCCTTCGCTGTTGGGTGGGGGAGTCATAAAACCCAAGACCAGTGTTCAAGCAGCACAAGCAGCCCTGCAGCCCAGTAAAGACATATACATTAACCTAACCCATTCCTCATGCTAGCAGTATTCTTAGTTCAGGACTGTTAGTAGCAGAATATTGGTTGGGTTTTTTAATCTGTACAATCAATTATGAGTATGACATTTGGTTATAGAATGTAAAATTGGGGGAGGGGGGGTTATTACTTAATTTAATTGTTCATTAAAATGCAAGTGTTGTGAGAGGTGACTGAAGTTGGTCAGAGGAACCCTGCTCCCCACTTTTCTCCCCGTACACAACAAGGCTGGAAGGTGCGGCCTTCTCTTCGTCTGTCAGTGCCTATTCTGGAACTCCCTCCCCCTCCTCCAGGCCACCTCCCACATTCATCAGTAGTTTTCTTTTGAAAACGGACACAGAGTTGGCATGATGTCCCGTTACAATGAAACAAAGGCCGCACTGACACTTGTAATTAATTAGGCTATTACGCATTCCGCAATGATAATTGCCTCACTGGAAAGTCACCAGCTCTCGGGGAGAGAAGGGGGCCAGGGTGGACGAACGCCATCCATCACGGGCGCTGCTCTCCCTCACGCAGCTGCGTCTCCTCACCTTGAATGGCATTTGGGGAGGGGTGGGGGGGGGGGGAGCAGAGCGGGGTGCCACTGCTGGGTGTTGCACAGGGAACACGGGGGAGCTACGATCCGCTAGTGAGCCTCAGAGCTATCCCTGGGGCCCGCACCCCCATTTTTCAGCCAAGAACTCGCTCCTTCGTGAAGACGCACAGAGGCCATGGGTGGGGATTGGTTTTTGCACAGGAGTTTGTTTTATCCATCACTCTCTTACTTATCCCTGCGCCTCTCTCTTTACCAAAAAAAATCTTCTTTATTACTTCACTTTTTCCACCTCCTATTAGACACAAGTTTTCTTAGTCCAGGCCTGGAGGTCATTCAATACTTCAAAAGCTTCAAAGGTCTTTCTTAAAAGGGAGGAAAAAAAAAAATAGACCCACACACATTGCCCCCCTCCTCCTATCGTGTTAACTACGCCGGTTTAAAAAAGAAAAAAAAAAGAACTCCGTTCTTCTGTTCTTTGGTTTGTTTTTCTCCTCTCCCGTCTCTCTGTTGTCTTTCTGCTGACCTTGAGTGCGTAGGCCGAGGTTTGCGTTGCATCGCCGGCTCGGCCTTCCTGGCACCTCGGGCTGCCACCGGGCACACGTGGGCTGGCAGCGCCGAACGTGGCCGGGGCCTGTAGGACAGCGGGCCGATATCGGCCTTTGATCGGAGTTTAATTCCTAATAGTGCAATGTCTCAGAGAGCTCGGAGCGCGGTGCCCATCAGGATTAATTCTCTCTCTCTCTGGATCCGCTGGAGATAAGCCCCCGAGTCTGCCGCTCGTTATGTGTGTGTCATTATCAACACTCCCCTTCACTGGCACTGCTGTAGTAGTCTTATCGTTACATTAATATTACATTAATGACACAATGTTCCGACCTCTGATTATCTATGGCAGCCCCCAACACACACACACACACACACGCACACACACACACACACGCACACACTCTCACTCCAGAATGTGATTATCAGTAATACCAGGGGTGTCATTATTTTTCCTTGTGCTGGTGCTGGTTGATCAACGTTTAGCCTTTTTTTCCCCCCTTTATGATGGCCAGATCTCCGGCAGAGCTTAATCTAATCATAATGAATCGCAATGTCTGATCTAAATTTCCAGTCAGCCAGTGTCTGCACTTGTAAAGTGTCCTCTGCTATGGGCCTCGATGGAGGAGGGGGGATGGGTGATCTGACGTCCTGCTCCAGAGGTGGGTCTGGCTGGACGGGGAGGGTGCACGCAGAGGGCAGCGAGCGGGCGGTGCCAGGCGGGCGCGCAGTGTGGTGGAGTCGGGCTGGGGATGATTGACAGGCCCTGCTGATTGGAATTGACGCGAGGACTGGATGCGTGTCAGGGCTCCGACTGCTCATTTCACTCAGACCCCCGAGACGCCAGCCGGCAGCCAGCGCAGGGTGTCATCCCGAATAAATCCTCTCCGAAATGCGGGAGACTGAGAGGCGTCTGTGTCCTCCTCCTCTCTCCCCCGCCTGCTCGCTCGGTCCCCACCGGTTGACCATCCACCAGTTCATCACGATCCCCTCCAGTTAATCACTAACTCTCTTCGCCAGTTCACTCTAAACAATGTAATCACAGGCTATCCGCCGCTATCACCTCCATTTAATCACCCGCCATTTTGTGTCCTCCACTGTCCACCAGTTCATCGCCATCTCCACCTGAACACCATTGACTATACCAGTTAAACGTTGACTCTCTCTACCAACTCAAACTACCTCACCTGCTCATCTCTCTCCACACCAGTTCCTCGCTCTCTCTCTGTCAGTTCATGTTTCATCCGCTGTCTTGCGCTCGGACTCACTTGTTGACGCGAGCCAACCAGGAACATAGTTTTGAGTGACGGGAATAGTTGCAAAGGTCGTCGCTTGTCAGTGCTGCGTTTACATTAACTTTTCAAGATAATCTCTGACCGGTGTTGTTTTAATGCTGAGAACAAACATGGTGGTTGGAGTTGAGGGGGAGGGGAGTGGGGGATGGGTGTCAACCAAACCAGAAGACAGAAGTGACACCGTTGGCAGCGCCTTTAGCTGATGTTGGAGGCAGCGAGCCGCTCCCCTGTGCTCCCGCGCGCTCCCTCCACACGCTGCTTTAATAAACTGGGTAAGCGCGCGCGGGCTGTTGTGACACGCTGTCACCTCAGAGAGAGCCGGCTCGGACAGAGCCCAAGGACCAGCGCCGTGTTTCGGGGTTCCCTTGATTGGGCGCTGACCTTTGCATCACGAGCCGGTGACAGGCAATTTAAAAGCAGTCTTGCTGCTTGTCGTGTGTGAGCTGACCCTGTTCCCTCCACCCTGACCGCCTCCCCATCCCTTACCCCCCCCTACCTCCCCCCCCACCCCCCCTCACCCGCTTCACGTCCCCTGCCGTCGTTCTTCTCACGCACCCAAATCACAGTCGGTGGTAAACTGGGGAGCCTGGGTAAAAAAAACCTGAAGATTTGGAGTGATAATTGCATAATCACCAGTTGTGATAATTGTAATTGATGACTACATAATTGCTAATTGCAGCCTTTTGTGGGAACCGTCTTCCTCTCTGTCTCTCCCTGCGTGTGTGTGAGTGTGAGTGTGTGTGCGTGCGCGCGCGCCCGTGTGTGTGTATGTGTGTGCGCAAACACGCGCACACGTTTTTGCTTGTGCCTTTTTTTCTTTCTCTCAACTCAAACTGTCACTGCTGACTCCTGTGATGCATTTACTTAACACACACAAACACACACACACATGCACACACACACTTGCGCACACACACATGCACATATACACACACACAAACATGCACACACACACGTGCACACACACACACACACACACACCACATGCAAACACACACAAACACTCACACACTCCTTCTCTTTAAGGAAGGATCATGTGTAGCAGTAAATCCTGTGGCTGTGTAATAAATGCACTATGTGCTTGTCTTCGCGTGCTTGTCTATCGTCCGTTTTTTAATCTGGTGGTTACTTCACTGAGGCTTTTTGGGTAGAATTCCTGGTAGGTGGGTAGTTGTCCCAATTCTTTGGCTAAAACACAATAATTGTCATATCATTATATTATGGATACATTATTATAATTACTTTAAGATGTATGTATAATGTATGGTCTATATATATGTATATATATATATATATATATATATATATATATATATATATATATAATACATTATATATATAAAATACATTATATGTATGTAATACATATATACATATAGATATATAGAGAGAGTTAAAATGTTATCACTCATTAATTATTAATTAATTATTACTAAGTATGTGTTAAGCAAACAAGGTTTGTTTGCAATTCTAAAATTTCATTTTTGAAATATCAATTTTTTTTTTATTTTGCTGTGAACCCCCACAGATTTGTGCGCAGGCTGCAGTTTGGGATCTCCTGGTGTATTAGCACTGTGCTGTGGAGGACAGACCCAGGAATGACTGCTCACATTCAGTCCGCTGGCCTCCTTGTGTGGAAGGTGGAGCTCCTCCTCGAGCGGGGTTCTCCTCCCATGGCCGGGGCTGCAGATTAACCTTGGGTCTCATGAGACCCCAACACTGCAGGGCTAGAGGGTGGAGCTGAAAAGAACAGTTCTCTCCCTCTATCATCCTCTGCTTCCATATGGATACAAGTATCCCTTGTACAAGTTAACGAGCATGTAGTCAAACACAAGTGCTTTGGTATGGTATCTAGTACTGTTAAATACGGGTGTGTTCTTTTCACTTTATGTGTGAGAGCAGGTGGAGCTATAGCCTTTGGGTTTTATATGGTCGTTTTTTTTATATTGCTTTGTTTTTTTTGTATTAAAATTCTCTTTAGAATTCATGGGGTGACACAATCAGAACTCCCTGCCTTTCCATACACGATCCCAAAAATCAGAAATCCACCTTCTGCAGGTTTTAGCCGGCCCGTATGCCATACAAAAATAGTTATGGCTTGACTGCATGCTTATGAACCGCTATAAGGGACATTTGTTGCTATATGGTGTCTTTGTGATGAATGACCCAGATGTTGACATCTTACTTTTCAATTGTAAAAAAAAAAAAAAGGGGGGGGGGGTTTAGGGGGAGAAGGCCTTGAACAAAAGCGAGTAAGTCATATTCAGTTCAGATTCTCCTACAGCAGACGTGCCTGTAAGTGCTCAGCTCTGTAGTCTCAGTATGTATTCCCAGGCTCAATTCACTCTTGGGCTGCAGACTACCACATTGATTGATCTCCTGTAAGGAATTATTTAGGAGGTTGTGAGGTGTTCTCAGGGCAGCCTGTTTCTTTTTTGCTTTTAAAGTAGAACTGCAGAGTAACCCCCTTAATATCCCCACCGCCACAAATCCAGGCCTGAGGTCATTAGGCAGCTTGGGATATTAAACAAATTTGTCACTTTCCTGTGATGCCACAGAAGAATGAAAATATTTATGTAATGATCCATATTTAATATTTTACAGGTATGGACACGAAATAAAAAAAAATTCACCACGGTAGTAGGTCATTTTAAAAGTAAAACATGTTTCTTATAAATATTGTGTGTGTTTAATCTGTGCTACTGGTGTCAAATCTTTTTTCAGAAAACGTCAGGCATTAGCAATCCAACAAGCTACAGTCGCTTCCTTGCGTACTGCATTTTAAAGACTTGTTTATTGATATGTTTGGGCTCTTATGCAGATTTAAACAAATGCATTCTGGGTAACTAATAGTTCCGTGCACTATTTCAGGGAGGAAAAGCATATTTACCTTTGGTAAGTCTCATTCTCCAGACAGAATAAAGGACTTTTGCATTTGATATAATTGTAGTTGCCCTGTCCCACTCATTACAAAGTTGGTTAAAAAAGTGCTTTTTTCAGTTACATTAGCTTAAACATTCTTTTGAAACATGGAGTGGTATATTTCTTCACAAATCTTGCCAGTATGTAGGCCTAATCTTTTACAGAGATCGTATTTTGTCCTGCCATCCCAAGTTCTGTAGTCATCTTTGCTGACTCCTGCCGGAAAGCAAGTATTCAAAGACATTGTATTCATATTCAATTTCTGCTTTTGTAGATTTAGCATATTTAAGGTACTAAACACCTCTGTTGGATTTGCATAATGGGAGTCTTGTACAGAATGGTCAAAGACTGATTTTCACCCTGATTGGCCACATGGTGCTGTTTTAGCAGACAATTTACTGCTATAACCCAGAGTCTGTATGTACTAGAGACACCAAGACAGTGTTCATTGATTCATTTCCTCACATAGAAAAAATCATGCTCAAGAACCCATGAAGTCTACCATATTTGATATTATCATTTTTTCAAAAATGCCTAAACTACATCTCATCCCAAACCATTTAATATATCAACAGGGAACTGTCACCAGTTTGTTCTTTGAAGGTCCTCTGAAAGCCTGTTAGAAAGATATTTGCTACTACAAAAAAATATGGCCGCAGTAAGATTGGATTGAATTTTATTTTTGGGCTGAAATACGTACATTGCATAAAAGACTGCATGTATTCTTGAGCCTGGAGGATAGCACATAAAGGCACTACTGAAAGCACTTATTTCCCATGCCATCCTCGATGGAAACAAATGCAGATCTGACAACACTGACATTACAAGCTATAAACAACTTTGTGCATATAAACCAGGGCAACGTAATTTAACAACAGAAAGGTATAACCACTTAATTGCCACTGCATGATTTAGTAATATAGAAAACACACTTAGTTACAACAGCATTAATGCAGACCTAGTTCATTATAAATAAAAGATAATGTAAAGAAATGAATAATCCATTTCCAATGCTATTCTCTTATAATTTATTTTCTTCTATATAAACAGGCTAAACAAACAAAATATTCCTGTTCTGGCATTGCTGGGTTAGAATAGGGCTGCAGGCTCTTTTAAAGACAGATACCAGCGTGAAGGTTTGCCAATAAACATGAATGTCAACATGGATAATTGTAAAAATTCCCAAATGGTCTGGCCTAAAGTGTATGATTTCAGAATATTATTATTATCCATTTTCGTCACTTCTCAGTTTTGGCCTAACCTTATGAGTGATTCTTATAAAACTTGGGTAGAGGGCACGTCTAAATCACCATTGAGCAATTTTGACTCTGGCTACTTGGTGGCGCAACAAACTTTATTTTAATTTGGAATATTTAAACAATCATTATTCCAGTACCGTTTGAACTAGCAACTGAAAACTGACCTCACAAGATCCTGCATCTCATTGTTGGATAATGTCCATCATAATATATTTTCTGCCATTTTCAATTTTTGAATTGTCCTAGGCAGTGACATATCAACATGGAACTTCTACCAATTTGTTCAGTGGAAGATCCGATAAAAATGCATTATAAAGAAAGGTTCTACACCACAAACCATGGCTGCACTAAACCAATAAACCTGTGGGCACGTCTTATCACATAAATGCTTTTAAATTTCAAACAGTTTAACAGGAAGTCATGAAACATAGTATTCCCAGTGACAGTTGCATAAAATGCCCAGCTCTTAAACATTGGTCCATTCAAAATACATGGTGAAACTGTAGAGCTTAAAAATATTTTAAAATTCTCAAAAACATTTTTTTAAATGTTTCTTTGCAGTGTCGTTATCTGTCTCCTCATTGGGAACATACAGTGAGCTCCAGAAAAATACATATTTTTTCTTTATTTGTACTCCATAATTTTAGATTTGTAATCAAAAAATTTGCATGTGGTTAAAGCGCGCATTCTCAGTTTATATTACAGGGTATTCTTATACCTTTTTGTTTCACCATGTAGAAATCACAACTTTTTATACATAGCCCTCCCATTTCTGGTTAACAAATTACAGCACTTTTTATACATAGTCCCCACTTTTCGGGGAACCATAATGTTTGGGACATATTGATGTCATGTAAGTGAAAGTAGTCATGTTTAGTACTTTGTTGCGTGTACTTTGCATGCAATGACTACGTATGGTCATACCATTTGACAAGATGTACATCTAAGCTGACAGAATGTGCCTCCTAAAAGGGCAGATCAGTTGACCTCATGGGGCTGCTATAACGAGAACATTCCCATATCATCAAAAACAGTATCTCCTGTAATTTGGAGAGTTTGCAGCATCAATAACAACACAATGGCATTGTAACTGATCTGCCACATCACGGCCCTGTCGTGCTTGGCCCCCTCACATTCACTGCTTGCAGCTGTATTTTGCTACTGGTATGTGTTCATTGAGATCCAACACTGTAAAAAAAATAAGCAGCCAGAAAAATATTTTGGAATTTCTGTGTCATGACAAAATGATGGCGTGTTCGTGAAGCTCCTGCTTGTTTTCTGGCTGTTTTGGCGAGACTGACCAGCACAGGTTTTCACTTTCATACATTAAAAGTCAATTGAGCATCTCAGAGTAGTTTGACCAGAGGTGTTATTAAAAAAATCATTACCTTGGCAGTGGTGTCAAAACATAACAGCACTTCCTGTTTGCTGCTGGCTGTTTTTATTTTTCTGATATGTTTTTATTTATTTTTTAAATCAACCATAAAAGTACAGCTTGGCAGAAATGTATTCGATACCTCCATTGATCTAAAGGCTTTTAAAAGGCTTTGGTCTAGAAAAGGGAACTTTGGTGGTATTGCTTTTTTTGATCACTTTGGTGGCCATATTGATTCTTTGCCACCTCAAGCGTGAAAAACACAACCGGGCAGTCACCAGTAATGGATTCAGCATTAATAAATCTTTTAGTAAATGTCTGCCATCAAAAAGGAACTAACCTAATTTGTATCAGTGCGCCTTTCCAAATTATAGTGTAGGCAATAGGAAAACCTTGGTAACTAAAGAAAATATACAGAAATATAATATCTTCTAGATGTTGCTGTCAAGTGGAATTTCCTATTACTATTTTTTTTTGTGTGTAGTGAGGGTCCCAGTGGTCTGGTATTGACTGCGCCTTTGCTGACCGGTCTACAGGCCTGGGAGGTAGGCTTTCAGACACATGCATTCTGATTTCTCTGTCCACAAGTGTGACTATCTGGTCGAAGTGCAATGGTAAAATGGTCACCTGCATTTTACTTGCAATCTGTGCCATAGAAAGGAATATAAATGAATATGGAGACTATTAGGGGCGAACCTAATCCAAATGAATGGTAGGCAGGCACCTCAATCTGGCCAGCAGGTGTGTGTGATGTCTGCTGCCACTGTAGTTTTACGTAGTGGAAAAGCATTCATAGCTGTATTGGGTTAGCTAGCCAGCTCTGACTTGTCTGGTTCCACTTCTGTTGTGAGAAAAGTGTAGTGGTACTGTCTTGTTTCTCTTCAGGCAGGAAGGATCTTTCACTCTTTTTGGATTTGCTCATAGACCATACACTAGGGTGAGGTCTTGCTGGTTTAATTGTGGAATACTTTGTTGAACATGACTTTAAGAGCAGCCTAAAGATTCTCCAGTATTGGCTTCATCAGTGAAATGGGGTTTACCCATTCAGCCTGTGGGGAAGTAAATGTGGACAAAAAAAGCTATATCTGCAAAATGTATTTCTTTTATTTGATTATTATTTTTAAAAATAACAAAAATTCCCGCAGAATGAACGCGCACTTCACATTTTTGTTCATATTCCGGGAGGATCTTCCCGTCGAGAGCGGGGCTGCGGTCGGGGGGGGAAGGCGGGGGCGGGGAGCGACGGCATTGTCACCGCCGCCCGTGTCGGTCCCTGACGAACAAGGCAGGCCCTTTATATAATCTCCCTCCTAGGGCCTTAAGTAATCATAGGTGTTTCAGTCAATTTGCATGGAGGGGGGAGATAAAGCCGGAGCCTCGACCGGCGCATTATGCATGACATCTCAAAGTGCTTTGATGGTGGCTGCTGTAGGGATGGGGATATGCATACCAAGCGGTACATGTGAACGCATCAGCCATGTGATTGATGTCTTCTCTGCCTGGTGCAGACAGGTTAATGGTGTGATTGTGGAGGTAATCTCTGTTCTCTCGTTAGGGGATGATGGAGGACCGGGGAGCCCCGTGTCAGTCTAAAAAAAAGAGCCTGTTGCGTTCATTCCTCAAGCCTTCTCTTCGGCTGCCCTCATCCGAGCGGCTCGGAGCCGGGCGATCGGCGGACCGCTGGGAGCGGACATATTCCTTTCTGTGACACGCCGGCTAATGCAGACGCTGGTGTGTAAAATATGTACCAACGGTAATTAGCCGAGGGATTGTTGGCGAAATTTTGTTTAGCGTCAGAGTAAATGCCTTGATACTGATGTTATGTGTGGGAAATGGGGACACTGTTGCTCGTTGGTGCTAAAAGGTTTTGGCATTTCTTTTCTCGGAAAATACAGGTGATCAGATGTGTTCCATTGAAAGGTGAAGACCAAGCCTCCTTTCCCCACATCAACCCCCAACATTAACAACATAGGACAATGACTCTAATAATGTATTGCTAACATGGTATTTAATCAGGTAACACAGTAAAGACAGTATGTCCGCACATTAATCACCAGAGCTGTCTAAAGGTAAATGGTGATTCAAGAAAAAAAACCCTTGAATCAACTGCTATGGCTCAGTTTGTTTTCATGCCATTTTCTCATTGTCCCACAGTAAAGGGGGGGCCATCAGTCAACAGGCCTGTTCATGGAACTGAGTGGCTGAGTGGGAGGAAGAATGCACAGAGGCACAAACATGCGCACACACGCACACACGTGCACACACATATGCACACGCACGCATACGCACACACACACACACACACACACACACACTTTCTGTTTCTCTCGCACACACACACACACACATGCACTCTCTTTCTCTCTCACACACACACTAATACACACACAAACGCACACACTCTCTCTCTCTTCCTCTCTCACATACACTCACAGAATTATTAATATCAATTATGATTAAATGAAATTGATTGTTAATGCAGAGTTTGGCCACATGTGAAACTGGGATGTTTGTCCAGCGGCAGGTGAGGGTTTGTTCACTGAACCAAGCAGCCCGGCATGGGGCCCCCGAGGAAAAAAAAATGGGGAAAATTGGAGGGATAAAAAAACAGGTGAAACAATGCTATAGCTATCAGCCGGCTGAGAGCCGCAGACTATTGCATCTGTATTGATCGCGTCTATAGCCTTTCCATTTTACATTAACTCCGTTCACAAGCTTAGTGAGGGAGTGATGGGAGGGATTTGTTTGATCTTTATGATATTTCTTTAAACTTGATGCTGTCATTAGGCTTCCCTCTGGAGAGTGCAGGCACTTTCCAGTGAGTCAAGTGCTTTTTTTTTGTATCCCGCCGCTGTTATTTATTTATTTTGTGTGCGTTTTTTTCTATGTCACCACGAGGCCTTGGCACCAGTCCTCGTGTAATTTTCCCTTCCTCCCTCCCTCGCTCAGCCTCCTGCAGATGTACCGAAAGCCAGATCAGTGAAGGGTGACCATTGTTTCACATGACCATACAGCCTCCCCCTTGACTAAGGTTTCTAATGCCACCTTGTGAGATGAAAGCTGGAAAACCTGGAACTGGACTGAAAAAGGAGCAGTGAGATTTTGTGAGGCGCACACACCTGGGAATATGCATTAAAGTGCTTTTCTCTGTAAGGGAATATTGCTTTTTTTTGGGTTTGTTCATTTTCATGCTAAGTTATTATTTTGTTGGCTAGGTGTTGCGTAACACACGCCCCTTATATCTGTACTCACTGGATTCGAATCCACTGCCCAGTGTCACCATTAAGTTTCTTTACCTTCAAAAATACCTTTTACATAAGACTATGGAAGCAAATATCCAGAACAACCCTGCCCAACTCTACTATCCATTGTAGCGAGTGGATCATGTGTAAAGAGACACACAGAAAGACCCTCACACTCACAGTCCCACAGTCCCAGGACTCCTCAGTTGTAACTATTTGGAATAGGCAGCAAGGCGTGTCACTAGGTCTGGCAGATCCACCAGTATCAGACATTGTGGCACTTGAAGGGCAAGCCTGGAAAACCATATAGTATTCCATTGAACACTAGCCTATATCAAGGTGTCAACGGGGACCCATCCTTGTGTGATTGACATCTGTACTACAGCGGACCAATCACATGCGCGTGTGTCACCAAAACTCTCGCCTACCAACCTCAGTCCATGGTTCCCACATGGGGTTCCATCGCGTCATCAATTTTCACCAAATACAAAACCTCATAAAACTTTCACACTTTGCGCTGATAGCAATGAATCAGTCTGACCTCAGCAGACGCACTTCAGAGCTCTTCGCAGACCTTGTTCAACACACCAATTTGCAGCTTACCTGATCACTGAGTCAGAGTTGGCCTGAAGATTTGGACCATTGTGTTCCAAAAAGCCGTTGTAGGAAAAAGGGACGATTCTACCCACATTCCTGTTGATTGTGATTATATTTGCTGCATAGTCACTTGTAGCTTCAAGTAAATGTTTTATTACTCATATTGTTTTATTTTTATTACTCATAATGTTTCATTACTCATAGTTAAGTCTCTTATTGTCAGGTATTAATGAACTAACAACATAGTATAGTGTGCACTCATAACACAAGTTTGTAGTTATCTGTTAACAGTAGAGATAACCAACCTGTATTTTTCCATTACCCAATTATAATCTGATAGAGTAAACAGAAGTTCTTACTTTATTTTCTATCAGTCAATCAATAATTTTATTGTTTTCTACCAGTTGCCCTTGTTTTAATATTTCACTTTCCATTTTTCATTTATTCATATTTGTATTCAATAAATTCTTTATTATATTCAATCCATGTGGTGTTCATGTTATTTTAGGAAGTTGGGCTCTACTGACTGCTCAGATTATCATTAGCTGAATCAATTTATCATTAAATAAATTTGACTAAACCTCACTGCACCACACAGCAGTGGAGATTTTGAAGCTGGCCCTATGGGCCCATAGAATTGATCTGAGTGACTTATTTCTAATGCTCAGATATTAATATGAAAGGCATAAAAACTCATATCCCCTTTTTACCCAGCACAGATATGGTGCTAATTAAGTTCTGCATGAGAAATGTAAAGTGTGCCCACCTGGATGTACCCGGGGGCAACCATGAAAGATCACCTTCCGACACCTCCTTCACAGCCTCCCTCTGTCACCTCTCCTGTCCCTCCTGCCCCACATAACTACCCCCCCCTTCCGCTCAAGCACCCACGCGTATCCAGTCCTCCGGCCAAGCTTTGCACAGACCCAATGTGTTTTGTGCTTCGACAGCCCCTGTGTGGAGATTTGGGTTTTAGTTTGTGTGTGGGTGTGTGTATGTGTATGTAATTGCACATATATGCATGCGTGTGTGTCATTGCACATATAATACCCATGCGTGTGTGTGACTGCACGTATACGCGTACGTGTGTGTGATTGCACGTATATGCATACGTGTGTGAGTATGCGTGTGTATGTGATTGCACATATACAGATGCGTGTGTGTGTGTGATTGCACATATACGTGTACGTGTGTGTGTGTGATTGCACATATGTGTGCAATCATATGTGCAATGCACATGTGTGCGTGTGTGTGTGTGTGTGTGACTGCAGATGTGCGTGTGTGTGTGTGTGCGCGTGTGTGTGTGTGAGACTGCAGAGGTGCGTGTGTGTGTGCGCGTGTGTGTGTGTGAGACTGCAGAGGTGCGTGTGTGTGTGTGTGTGTGTGTGTGATTGCAGATATGCGTGTGTGTGTGTGTGTGTGCGCGTGTGTGTGAGACTGCAGAGGTGTGTGTGTGTGATTGTAGAGGTGTGTGTGTGTGTGTGAGACTGCAGATGTGTGTGTGTGTGTGTGTGTGTGATTGCAGATATGCGTGTGTGTGTGTGTGTGTGTGTGTGTGATTGCAGATGTGTGTGTGTGTGTGTGTGTGTGAGACTGCAGAGGTGCGTGTGTGTGTGTGTGTGTGATTGCAGATGTGCGTGTGTGTGTGTGTGTGAGACTGCAGAGGTGCGTGTGTGTGTGTGTGTGTGTGTGTGTGTGTGTGTGAGAGAGAGACTGCAGAGGTGCGTGTGTGTGTGTGTGCGTGTGTGTGTGTGAGACTGCAGATGAGCGTGTGTGTGTGTGAGACTGCAGAGGTGTGTGTGTGTGTGTGTGTGTGTGTGTGTGTGTGAGACTGCAGATGTGTGTGTGTGTGTGTGTGTGTGTGTGTGTGTGTGATTGTAGATGTGCGTGTGTGTGTGTGTGAGCCTGCAGAGGTGCGTGTGTGTGTGTGTGAGACTGCAGATGTGTGTGTGCGTGTGTGTGTGTGTGTGTGTGTGTGAGACTGCAGAGGTGCGTGTGTGTGTGTGTGTGTGTGTGTGAGGCTGCAGAGGTGCGTGTGTGTCTGAGGCTGTGCTGCTGGGTACTTCCTGCTCTGCTGTGGGTCGATGGGGGCGGCAGCATGGGGTCGCGAGGCGGTTTCAGAGCCGGGGCCCGGCCTCGCCGCGCGGCGCGGGGTCTCGGTGATTCGGCATCCGCGCGTCCACCGGCGCGGGCCCCCCCGCCGGCAGGGCCAGGTGGCGGCCGGCTCCCTTCCTTTTGTCCCTCCTAATGAATTGTTAATTGGTTTGTGACACCTGCGGAGCGCCGGGCGGCTGGCTGCAGGCTGCCAGCGGCGGCCGCCGCGCGCGCTCCAGCGCCGTAGACCCGAAGCGGGCCGGGCCTCTGCGTCTAAAGTTACAGCAGGCCGCCGGGGACACGGACACGGCTACCGTTGGAAAAGGCTGGACTCCAGCGCTTTTATCGCAGTCACTTCCCCGTCTGCGAATGTCGTGCGGTTGTTGTTCTAACTTTCTTTGAGCGTCAGGCGATTGGTGCGGCACTGCGCCTGTGCCAGCCCCACGCGAGAGAGTGCGGCCGCTGACGAGCTCTGCCCTGACTGTGACATCACTCCTGTTTTCCAGGTGGTAGCACTTAACAACCGAAGCAAAGAGGCGGAGTCTGCTTTCCTTGGAGTCTACAAGCAGTTGATTGAAGCCCCAGGTGAGTGTTGCCGAGGGGACTCTCGGTTATTTTTACACCGGCGTGGAACAGCCAGCATCGCTGCGCCACTCCCCTCCCACTTCCGCACCTCGCCAGTGCTCACAGCAGGTACGTGGAGACGCAAGGAGCAGGAGATTCGGTTGGAACGATGTCTTCCAAAAACTTAAGGATGCTGTACTGTAGTTGGTGTATTGTGTAGAGGTGGAGAGCATCTTCTGGGGGGGGTGGGATCTGTTGATTGTGGAGTGGCCCGCTCAGCAGTGGCTCGAGAGCTGATGAGACAGGCAGGCCTGGCCCTCGTGATTGGGCTGTTGTGATGGACCGGGGCCCGTGTTCAGCTGTGTTACAGGAGGGGGATTGGAAAATGAAATCCAATCTTCTCTGGATCAGAAGAACACTCATGACAGGACTAGAGAATGCTGTTTACAGAGATTCAGTGAATAGAAGATAAAAGTCAGTGTCGCTGAGACTGAAATATGGGGGGACTGACTTTTAAAGGTCTCCATTTTTTTTCTCCTTCATGTTCCCTGCTTGCAATATACTCCAAATTAAATTTTTTCACTGGAATATTTTCTTTGATAAGAAATATCTCTTTTTGAAGATTTGTTCAGCCTGATTTGCTGACTTGTACCTTGGAGTATCGAGGGCTTCATCAAGGGCCTAAGTGCTTCACAAGGCCAGAGTTTCAGCTTGGGCTTGTAACCCTGTCTTTCACCGGAAACAGACTTCACAAATGCTGTATGCTTCAGTAAGCACTGTTTAAGTATCGCAAGCAGTTTAAAGCTCAGGGTAAGGGCTGCTGCACTTTTAAAGTTTGCAGAAATACAAAATTCATTTTACAAAGCTGTTTATTGTTCTCAACCATTATTTCATGTGTTGGGGAGGGGGGTGACTGCCTCCTTGTGTCAAAGAGAGGCATAACAGGTCCTGGTCCCACTCTCTTTCCGATCTCGGTCAATTAAGATGTTATGTTTTGAGCATTAAAGAAATTATGCGGGAGACCTATCGTTCTTTTTACCCACTCCTGTTATAATTCTATCCGCACAGATAGCTGTGTGCTCACTCTAATTATCCTAACTGGAGGTGTAATTCCACCGCACGTTTAATTTCCTAACAGAAAGCTAATTGAATTGCCCCTCAGGTTAAATCAGGTGGCTGCAGATTAGCATACTGAGACGCACATTTCCATACGCCCTGAGTGGGACTCTCACGTCCTTGTTTTGGTTCTGGTTTGTTATTTTGGTTGGGATTGGTCAGTGGTATGCTGTTGTCCTTCAGAGATCTCAGTGCTTCTTGCACACCAGTGAAATACAGTAAGGACAATACAGTGTTATTAACCCCTACAGCTGGTGTTTTGGCCTGTTTCCTGACATGGGCATCACATCACTGAGACTGAAGCCTTTGATCACACTTGTGTTGTTGAATTTGGGAAGCTCAAGAGCAGTCAATTCACCCCCAAGTGCCTTCATAGTTCAAATTCTGCCCCTTCCCCCCACCCCCCTTTGTGCTGGGAAAAGGTGATGTATTTGACCCCTCAGTTGATGACAGTTTTCTGTCATGGCTGCGATTGGTGCTTATTTTTATTTTTAGCCATTTATTCATCTGTTTCAACCACATTACTAAAGCAGCTATTGGAACTGGATTCAATTGTGTCGCCAGTCTGTGAGGCGAGTGGACCAATGTGGAAATCAGTGTATGAAAAGTGCCCCCTTCCTGGTTGTGTTCATGGTCACTCAGGCTGGTATTGACCAGTCCAGGTGTGCCAGGGGACAGTGAACCCGCTCTGCTTTGAGAGCCCCCCCGCCCAGCCGCCCCTCTGCCTCGACGCCAGTCTTGTGGGCTCCACTGACGTGCCGGCAACAAACGCTCCGCTCCTTCATGTATTTTTAATCCGGTGACAGACACAATTATTTCCTACACGCCAAGCTCGTTAATCTTAATGCTGTCATTACTATTCATTGCAAGAGGTTATTTTCCACTCGCCCACCCCCCCGCCCCCCCCCCCCCTATTTCTTTTGAAAAGCATCTTCATGCGCTGTCCCTCCGTGCCCCCGTTTAATAATCAAAGGCCATGGCCGCCATCGCCGGGGCCTATGATCGGTATAGCTAAACTGTGACTGCAGGCTGCCTGTGAGGGTGAGGGGTCAACCGGCGCTCAATACCTAACCTATTGGTGATCGATGGCGTATCAGTTATCAGTAACGTATTAGGCGCATGTAGATAGCTGCAGCTTTCACTGAATTCAGATGCGGAAGACGCGACGTCCTCTCGTTGGCATAAATATTGTAGTATCGGCTATTAGAAGTACAGTAGTCGTGTAATTGCCCGTCGAAGTGTGCCGTGTGGGGCTGTGGTATGTGCTGTAGATGTGCTGTAAGATCCAGTGTAGGGATTGCATAGATTAACTGAATTTACAGTTTCTGTGCTTGGTTTTCGTGTTATGCACTGCACGCTGTGCACATGCGAACTTGCTAGGCACATTGCATAATTTCCCTTGGCGTGTATGAAACCAGCACAGTTTTCCACTAAAGTAAATAACCTCTATTACCGTCCATGGTTTGAAGATACAGGTTTGAAGCACCCGTGATACAATGGGTTCATTTATGAAGAGAGAAGAAAATAACATTTTCAGTAACAAACGACAGGCGCGAGTGTGAGGAGAGGAGAGGAAGGCCGAGGAGGGCTGTTGAGAGAGCGGAGCTGGAATTGCTGATGCGCGCTCTCCCTGCTCTTCCCGCTAATATCTCTCTGTCTCTCCCCCTCTCCTTCTCCACACCTTCGGCTGATGTCAACAGAAATCCGCCGCGCGGTGATGGCTCCTTCCCACACAATCCCCCTCCCCCCCCCTCGTTTTTTTTTGTTATGTTTTTGTTTTTTACTGTTAACTCAGCAATTATATTAAGCCCCACTTGCCCGACTGTGTGTGTAATTACAAAGTAGCACTGTAAATCTCATTGTTTCACGTCGGTAGCACAGATGTGCAGGATGTGATAAAGGGAAAAGCTGCTGGAGAAGAGAGAAAGGCAATTAGCATTAGTTGTGGGGGTGGGACGGACCTGTGACATGGTGGCGTTTGGGCTTCCGGGGGCTTGACTGAACGACTGCAAGGAGATGAGGTGAGGGGGCCTGGCTGAGACCATAGACATCAGCATAACTCGGACTTTAGATGTATATACCAATGTATGGCTGTTCTTTTTGAGTAAGAGTTGTTATTGACTGAGTGCATGTATCTGGGCTTGGAAAGCTCACCCCATGGTGGGGGTGCAGCTCCATGGGATGGGCCCTCATGTTGAAGAGGAAAGGTCTGGGAGCCGGAGAGTTCTGAAGGGTGAGGCTGTCATGTGTCATGTAATGTACTGTATACTGACCAATCAGAAAACTTGTTCTCTGTAGTGAAATGATGCAGTCAGTTTTTGAACAGTATGGTCACTGATGTTGGTAAAACAAGGTAGCTCCACCATTTTTTTTTGTGTTCGGGGGTGGGGGGAGGTGGGGGCAGGGTTGTAAAGTTTCAACACACTCGTCACTTTTGAAATAATGTGTCCTTTTGGAATGAGGAGTCACACTTTAGGAAATTGTTCTACCACACAACACAAAAATTTCCCAACATTTATTTAACAGGTCTCCATTTTTAATCGACTACTCCCGTTTCAAATATGCTGCGCTTCTTGAAAATAAATCACTACTTATCTGCTGGAGGAGGTGCTCAAGTTGTTTGAACAGCATGCCTGTTAAAACTGTTTTTATTAAATCTTTCTGTTATTAAAAACCTGTCTTACCTTTTGTAGATAAACACTCACTGTAGCGATTTAAAGGTGACGGCCATTTTAATGACTGGATTGACTTTCTTGAACAGTGCCGCTTTCTCTCTGTCTCTCTCTCTCTCTCTCCCCAACTTTCCCCCGGTAGGAGCGCCTCTCTCTCCGAGCCGCGTTTGAAAGCTCCCGTTTGTTGATCTCACCCGGAGAGGAGCGCGCGCTGTCGCCCGGGGCGTAGCCCGGAGACGCCCGCTCCAGGTGTTTGCTCCACTTCTCCGCGCTCTTTATTCAGCTCTTCCTCTGGGACCGCCGCCGCGCGCCTCCTCCTCCTCCTCGTCTCTCGCGAAGGAGACTGGAGCTCCGGCTCCTCATGAAAGCGGAGCGAGCCGCGCGGAGCTCGGCTGTTTGAATGTGCATTAATGAGACCTCGGCGGGGGGACTCTGTCCCTGCACCTGTGCTAATGTGTGGGCAACACTGCTGCCTAGTGGTGACCGGAGATACTGCCAGTGTGTCTTGGCGGGTTAGTGTGTGACCACGTCCAGATTGTGACGATGCTCTTACAACACTCTCGCTCTGTACTTTTCACGCCAAGAAGGGCCAAGGAAAGACTTGTGCAGGCCTGGTTATTGGTGCTTCGCAGGCCCGGGGAAGTGCCTGTCAATGCAATTAGTGGGAAATTCTCCCTCCCTCCCAGGGGAACTGGTAGCAAAGCTAAATTGGTCTACGGGAACCAGAATATAGTTCTGTTGCACATATAATTTCTGCTTTATCTGCAGCTGGACCTCTGTGTGTGTGTGTGTTCTGACAAAATATAAGGGAAATCAAAATGTAATATTCAGGAAATTGCAGAAGAATACAAGCTCAATGCAAGTTTTCATGGTTTGCGTTAAAAAGATGTCCTAGCATCATAATGGACAAAGGCAGACTAATGCATGTTTCCGCGTGGTGGTATTGATGGAGAATGAAAGCTCTTTCTGCCGGGACAAGATTATGCAGGAGTGATTAATAAGTGCAGTAATAAACAGAGGCCCAGGAGATGTTTGAGGTATTTAATAATGCATTATGTTCATAAAAGAGCCGGGGCTCACCAATGGATCCCTATGGAGCAGGAAACTCCAGAGGGATCAGCTGTGTGTGTGTGTGTGTGGGCGTGTGTGTGTGTGTGTGTGTGCCTGTGTACACGTGCTCAGGAGTGCATGCTTTGCCTGGAATCTACAGCACATAGGCCTTCAATTCAGTTGTTGACTGGAACAACAGGAAAAATTTGGAACTTTCAAGAGAGCCTTGAAGCGAGCAGATGCAGCTTCTTTTGTGACCTGCTTACCAAGTCGTGAAGTGAGCAATCTATTCAGTTCATCAACAGGAAAATAAAAGAACTTTTGGTTTCTTCAACAAAAGTGGTCTCTGAGCTAACTACTTTTGGCTACTTGTGTCTAGCTATGGATCAATTTCATGTTTTTTACTTGCCATAACATCAAATATGAGTGCATGCTTCTGCCTCGGTCCTTTTGTTTACCTGACGTTCTTTGTATCGTATGCTTTATTGTTTCTCTCTTACGTTGCCGGCACCTCTGGAGTCTTCTTGGCTTGTGCGGCCTTCAGATAGCATTTCTTTCAGTGTTGTTGGCCAAATAATGGTTATTGACATTATCTTGTCAGCATCCTTCAGTGACGAGGGAGAGAAAAAAAATATGTGAAACTAAAACAAAGGTCTGGCCAAGGACCTTTGCTTTCAGCGCATGCAGTCATTGTTATGGTACAGACTCATTTCTCTCTAGTCTTCGGCTCAGAACAGAAAGAGCTCCATTATCCCCTGAATGTCAAGTGCAGTCATGGGAGAGAAAACTCGAAATAAACTGAGCAGGAGTTCTTTCATTTGTGTGGATGGTAAAGACTGCCATGCTGTCAAAGAACTACTTGAAAAACATAAATCATTGTTGCTGATTTCCTAAAGAAAAAAAGAAAAAAAATACAGTATTTCATTCAGGTTCAAATGATGGTAGACATTGAAAAGGGGGCTCTTTTTTGTGACTTACCTCTGGAAACTTGAAGAATACATGGAAACATGTCTGTGATGTTTTGTCGGGTTTCTTTTCACTGCTCTGAAAGGTTCTCTTCCTTGTGATCACAAGCCCTCATTGCTGCCTAAGGACAGACAGGGACCTTCAGATGGTTCCTCGGAAGAGTGGACAGGTTCATATTAAGAGGGTTCTCCAAAACTGGCCTGCATGCACCTCTTGACCAGTAGGCCAGTTCTTTTCTGGCTAGTTTCTTTTGTGCTCATGTTGTGATTTGCGTATTTGCCCTTTTATGCGATGAAGAGACAGTCATTTCATCTGTGCATGGCCCGACTAGCTGGATGAGAAGGCCAATTTTCGGAGAACCATGAACGCTCTTGTCGGCTATTGATAAAATCCTACAGTAACAACATAAGAGCAGCATCACTCCAGTGTTCTGATCATCTGAGTGCACTATGGTTTGTGTCCCTTAGAGTTTACTGCTGGCAGAGTGTACTGTCAATAGTGAAAAAATGCGGTGCTTGTTTTTAATGTTTAATGCACAATTGCCCAAATATGTTTTAATGTAGTGTATAATCTGATAATGGATATTATGCTTCCGTTGTTTTTTACCTGCTCAGTGGCTACAGATGGGAATTAGTTTGCAGCTAACTCTGGTGCCGCTAAGGAGCTTTGCATTGCCCCTGAAACTAATGAAGTTTGGGCAATCTGTGGTTCTGCTGTGGATGGTCAAGTTGAGTAGGTTAAGCTAGGTTGCAGTTCGAGACTTTTTTGGACCTTGAAGACCACACGAAAAGCAGAACGGTTTAAAAAAAAAATTATTAAAAAAAAAAAAATTAAAATTTTGAAGCGCAGCCTTGTAAATTAATTTGTTCGTGTTGTACGATGGGAGCACAGCTGGGCTCATTAGCATGCATACAACAAATAATTATAGCGGAATTTTTTCAGCCAGTGCTCGGCTAATGGGCTTGCTGGGTTAATTATGTCAAAGCATAATTACAGAGGGCCCAGGGAGACGTAATGGCACACCCCGCTGAGCTGGGACCAGCTAATGATGGTGTATCGCTGACAGGGCGAAGACGGACCGCCCCAGCACACCTGCTCGACTTGGCTCGCGCCGCCCCCGTGCCCCCCTCTCCCCCCCGCCCCGTCATGCTCTGCGCCCGGACACTTTCCGCATCCCGGACACTTTCCGCATCCCGGACACCGTAGTACCGCCCGTCCGAACGCTGAAATGCGGTGGAGCGGCCCCGACCGTGGCCCGACCGCTGATTCGGGACGCTGTGCTGTGGAGCGCATGCTGGGGTGGGGGTTGCGTGGGTGAGGGGAGGCCGAAGAATGATGGGTTTCATGAAGGTTGTCAAATTCCTTGGAAGGTCAGCTTCAGACCAGAATTTTCATACCTCTCTCTCTTTCTCTCTCTCTCTCTCTCTCTCTCTTCTATCCCTCTGCCACATGATAGGGCAGAAGTGGAGTGCACTGCCCCAGTCCTGCAATTTCACTGTGTGTGAAATTGCAGGCGAGGTTCCAGGCAAAGTCTAAACTGATCCGGCACTGGCTTGTGCTGCTTCTTGTACTCGGATTATTCAGTTAGAATCCACAGACACAGACCCGACTCCAAAAGAGAGCTATTGCTAGTCATAATTACTGCGATGGCTTTCAGGATAAAAGGTGTGGAAAGCAAACAGGCACTATTGTTATGATGGTGCATTAAAGCCTGCACGCTGGAGTGGTTTTCCAACCACTTAGACATTTTTATCACTTTTTGTGACCAAAATTGCATGTTTATGATTTATGTGTCATTAAATTGATATGTGACTGATTGCTGAGCATTGTCACAATGTTTTTCCTGAAATCACCTGACCATGAGAGCAGGTTATTATCTCCCAGGTTCACAAATGTTAGCACATTTGGGTCTTGATACAAAAATTTTGACATTTGGCTCCTCTTCAATGGGCAATATGAACCTTGTGTTAGAGTTTGATAGATTTTATTGTTCCAGTCACATTAGTTGGTACAGTATGAGGACGTTAAACAGGTGTTTTAGACCAGTTTGCTAATTCCCATTGATTGGGAGGGGTGAAACCTATTTCTCTTCCTTTGTATTAAAACATGATCTGATAGAATATTACATTATATCTAATTATAATTATACCTATTATTTAAGCTTGTGTGTGTGTGTGTGTGTGTGTGTTCTACTCTTATTACATGCGTATAGATTGCATGTAGTTTCTTATTCACGCAACCTCTGCAATCTAGGGAATAATTAGTAAAACAAGAGCAATGAAAGACCTCTGCTCCTCCTGATCCGCCATGTTTTGCCTGGCCCTATAGCCCGGTGTGTTTTCACCGCTCTTCAGTCGCTGAGATTTTGCCCCTCTGCGTCTGACCTGCTTGGCATTTAAGCTTGTTCATTTTCATGACAGGCATCCAATCGGGTGCAAATAGGAAAACGGGGCCTAAATTAAAATCTTCCCTGTTGTTTAATTGCACAGAGAGAGGGCTGAATGGCTTGTATTGGAAAACAGCGAGCCGGCCGTGTGCTGCACAGCCGGGGGGGGGGGGGGAGGGTGCTCAGCGTCGGGAACTCTGCTCAGAGCTGTAATAATAGCAGGTGAGGGCCAGCTCTGCCACATCCATTGATTAGTGTAAGGTGAAGGCAACCCTCCGCCTCTGCTCCGCACCTTCTATGCAGAGGAGGGGAGATGGCCGTGTGTTTCTCTTATTTCATTTTATTTTCTTTTATCACAGCTGTCCTCTTTGCTTAAGAGGAGCTCATATCTCCCATGCTGTGTCCCCTGTGACTGATGCAATATCCCTTGTGCAGTTGCAACAGTGCTCCCAGAGAAACGCATAGATGGAGGGCATGGTCACGTGACCAATTAACTTTGGCTTTCATTTTTCTCAAATAACATTGTGTTAAGGTGATGCAAGAAATGGTTATCCTGACAAAGGGTGTGTGTGTGTGTGTGTGTGTGTGTGTGTGTGTGGGTGGGTGGGTGTGTGTGCTTTCAATCTGAAAAAACCCATTTAATCAGAGAAATTACGCGTGGTCATTGGGACAGGGATTGGCAAACCTACTGCTGTGTATTCACACTTTACTCTGAATCTTTCAGTTGCCTTCTCTCATTTCCTCTCATACTTCCTGCAGATTTTGTTGACTGTTGAAAATTTTTTGTTTTGCATTCCACTGTGGTTTATACAGGTGAGTCTCTTCCGCTGTTTGTTCAGAAGTTGCTCCTTTCTCAGAGCAGGGAGAGAGAATAGAAAAGAGAAAAAGAAATGGAGAGGGGGAAAGCGAGAGAGAAAGCGAAAGTGCGAGAGGAGGTAAGAGCAAGCTCTGCGCTTGGGTAGGAAGAATATCTGAACCTGCGTGATGACAAAGAGAGACCAGATGAAAGTTTAAAGAGGAATGTTGGAGGAGTAAAAGGAACGATTTTCTTTCTTTTGCAGTTTTGAAAGGCTTTGCGCGCGTGTGTGTGTGTGTGTGTCTGTGTGTCTGTGTGTACCTGTGTGTGTGTCTGTGTGTATGTGTGTGGTGTGTGGAGCATGTTTAGTGTGTGCATGTGTGTGTGTGTGTGTGTGTGTCTGTGCCTATGTCTGTTTGTGTTTCTGTGTATCTGTGTGTGTGCCTGTATGTGTGCGTACCTGCCTCCCCTCCATCCCCCCCCTCAGTCAGCCGCGTCCCCAGAGTCCCGCTCCGCGCTTTAGCACTGGAAGCCACCTTTCTTTGGTGCGCAGCAGGCAGGTGCACAACAAGAGCGGCTCCTTCTCAGAGCTGTTGAACTTTTCGGGAGGGGAAAAAAGGAAGAGGAAGATTAAAAACAGCCCTGTGATGTTGGGAGTGGAGACGCCCCCTGAGAATTCCTGGCATAATAATTTAAATGATCAAATGATACAGAGGAGACTTGTTAGCAAAGAAACAGCCTCCTAGTTGGCCCCATGGGCTCCTCGGCACTGCGCATGCATTGCAAAACAGCTCCTCTGTTGTGCTAAAGAATCTCCTTTTTTTCTTCTCCTTCTCAGAAACAGACTTTTTTTTACCCCCCCCCCCCCTCCCTCCACTTTGTTGCATTTGTCTAGATGTATATTTGGATCCTGGCCCAAGAGCTGGGAAGTGTGTGCTGGAATTCTTTGGGAAGCCTTTGTGTGTTTGGTCCTGGATGTGCTGTGACAAGCCGGACATTGCGATCCAGGAATATAGAAGATAAAAAAAATTTTGTGCAACATTTAGTTGGTTTTGGAAGTTGGCCCTGGTTTAATTTCCCAAGATTTATAATTTCCATGGAGTATATGTGTATGTGTACATAGTATAATGTTGTTTTGCTTTTGTGTTGGTCTCGGTGAATAATTGGGGAAAATTACTGGACTTGTATAATTCAATTTTGGGAGTTTTAAATTGTGGGATCACAGAAGAAATCCCATTATGCTCATGTACCTGAATAAATGCAAAGTTAAGCGGTATAAACAAATGATTGCTTTTTGTAATGCTGCACAGTGTAATTTGGTAACGCTGAGTGTTTGTAATTAACTTAGTTTGTGAGATGCCATACAGCATCAGTCAGTGCTCTGTATGACTCAGTAGATATATGCGCAGTGAAATTTCTGTTCTACATGAGTTCAGATAAATTGGGCTCTGCTGATTAAAGCTGTCTCATTAATTGGTTCTTTTTACTTAATTTGAAAATATAGTTCATGAACTACCCAATGTCACACATTTTCCACTTAATCGCCTCTTATCGCTGTTTTTCCCCCCTTGTCTTCGTGTGTGTGTGTGTGTGTGTGGTGTGTGTTCAGACCCAGCTCCCTTGTTAGAGGCCACGCACACCCTGGAGGACAGGCTGCAGCAGCTACAGAGCTCCGACCCCGACAGCCGACCCCTGGTCGTTGAGATTAGCAGGCACTGGAGAAGACACCTAGAGAGTCTCGGCAAAACAGGTTAGGACCCCGGGGAGGTGCCGATGACGGGTTATGGGACTCTGTCCGGAATTTAACTACAGTTGATGCGACTCTGATTTCCCTTCCATTCAATATCTCGCTTAAAATGACACTTCAGGCTCATGAGAAGTTCCCCTAATCCCTGTACCCTAATCACGTTCTCTCTTTCTCTTTCTCTCTCTTTCCCTCCCTACATCTGTCCTCCTCTCTCTCTCTCTTTCTCTCTTTCCTCTGTCCAGACAACACGGAGGAAAAGCCAGCAGCAGTGGCAGGGGGGGCATCGTCTCGGGAACCCTGCACGACCCCCCCCAACAGCACACGCACCTCCGGCAGGGTTCCGAGTGAACCAGACGCCAAGGGGTGCTGGCCAAATACAGTCGACCTAGGCAAGATCACGTCTGACCTGTGAGGAGGATCACAGTCTGCCTAGGCCAGAGAGATACAGTCGACTGAGGCAGAGATCACAGTCGACCTGAGAGAGCCAGAGAGATCACAGTCTGACCTGCGAGGGCCAGAGAGATCACAGTCTGACCTGTGAGGGCCAGAGAGATCACAGTCTGACCTGAGGCCAGAGAGATCACAGTCTGACCTGGAGAGCCAGAGAGATCACAGTCTGACCTGAGAGAGCCAGAGAGATCACAGTCGACCTGTGAGGCCGAGAGATCAGTCTGACCTTGAGGCCAGAGAGATCACAGTCTGACCTGTGAGGGCCAGAGAGATCACAGTCTGACCTGTGAGAGCCAGAGAGATCACAGTCTGACCTGTGAGGGCCAGAGAGATCGCAGTCTGACCTGTGAGGGCCAGAGAGATCACAGTCTGACCTGTGAGGCCAGAGAGATCACAGTCTGACCGGAGGCCAGAGAGATCCAGTCTGCCTGTGAGGGCAGCAGAGAGATACAGTCTGACCTGAGAGAGAAGATCACAGTCTGACCTGTGAGGCCAGAGAGAAGTCTGTGTGAGTGCCGGAGTCACCTGAGCTTTGGTTTTCTGGTCCAGAGGCAGAGAGTCCTCTGCCTAGTGCAAGAGCATCAGATTGTAGGTGAGAGTGCTGTGCTGTGCAGACACATGAAGTGTCGCAGTGCGTGAGGCGAGTGTCTGACTGTGATGGCTGTGTCATGAGGAGTCTTGTATGTGCGAGTGCCGTGTGTGTTGCTCTGCCAGCGAGGACGCTTGTGTGTCAGGTGTAGTGCGGATGTTCTCAGATGTGACTCGTTCCTGAGGGAGCGGGAGAAGCTGGGCGCCTTGCGCCAGGCTGGGGGAGGCTGAGGAGAAGATCAGAGTGCTTCACTCAGGTAGGAGTTCTCGCAACCCCGTCTCCCTGTCCCTCAGAGGTCAAAGGTCAGCGCTAACTTTCCTCTATCTCTCGCAGCACTGACCACCACCCAGACAGAGCTGCTGGACCTGCGGTGCAAGTATGATGAAGAGATGGCTTCCAAGTAAGAGCTTGTGCTACGGAGCACCTTCCATGTTCGCGGTTCCCACACGTTCCCCATGCCCCACTGCTTTCCAATACACTGCCCCATTTCATTAATAAAATGAGCAGAATTTAGTGCCCCCTGCTGGATGATCCAGGCACAGCGTCTGCTTCCTGTTTATGTTAGTGGCAGGCGTCTGAGACTTGACAGGCCTTAAGAAGGATTGCCTCATTTAAAGATTGCTTCAGAAAACACTCTAACTTGCCATGATCTTTGAACATAATGTACCCAGCTCATGCTTGAAATTAATCTGAAACCCTCTGAAAAATTGTCAATATATATTTAAAAGTAAACAGCGCTTTGTTTGGTTGTGCTGTGGCACACAGCAAGCAGTCTTTAATTGATTTTTTTCTCCTTTAGACGTAATCCATGGTGCACTTGGACTGAAAGCTTTTCCGGCGTATAGAGAGAGTGCTATCAATGCAATGGATCTGAAGTCCTACCCCCTCGCTCCCTTATGTAAATGATTCTGGAAACCTGAAATCACGTGACCGCTTGATATATCTTTATTGTCAGCCCCTATTAGGACCGATCACCCGCAGTCTGATGTCCTTCTGTGTGACACCACTGCGTCCCCTTGCTTACAGGAGGTTACTGTCCTTTTGGTGACCCATCCGCAGGGGGGGTGGCGGATAGCCTGTTGGAGGTGACCCGCTGTGACGGTCATCCTGTTGGAGCTGGGATCTGTAGTCCCCTGTGTACAGCAGGTCCCAGTTGCGTGTGTATTGGAGATGTGAAATAGAGATGTTTGGTGCACGGATGCCCGTCAGGTGGCTTGGTTCTGTCATTCCGGTGTTTGCGGTGGGACATTTTTGATTTATGGGTTGCACTTATCCCCCTGTCATCGCCTCACACGGGCAACATTCCACACATCTCATCCGGTGCAAGGCTGGGGCACGGTGCTCCCGGCTTCGCCAGTGCATTCAGACCCCCCCACTCCCCCCCCCAATCCGAAACCCCCGCCCTCTCCACATCTGATTCCCGGTGCTGGGTAATAAGAGCCATTTGTCTGCTTTGACTTGAAGTATTGGAGCAGGTAATCAATACAATACATTTTCCATACTGCACAAGTTCATTAAATCTGAATGTGACACTTGTTATTTTTTCTGCTGGTGCGGTGCCATCCATCCTGTCGTTTTAATACAGGCAGCGCCCGGCCTGGGCACGGGGCCGGCACCGCTGCATGCTGGGAATTATGCCCGCAAGGTGGGCACAGCTGCAGTGCTCTGCAGTGAGGTCCTGCCATGCTACTGCACATTCACATTACTGATAGGGGGGAGGGGGAAGATCAGAGATTATTTAGACTAACTGGATGGCCAGCTCCAGATTCTTAACACTGAAAGTTCTCGATTGTTGGAGGTGAAACTTTCCAGTTTGATGCATTTTATAAGTGTTCTTGAAGAGGCGTACCAAGCACAACACTCATTGGAATGAATATTCTGCCTTTTTTCACACCTCATAATTGCTTTATAGTACTGTAAAGACCAACCAAACTCCCAAAGTTTGTAAATGGAGACTAAGTGAGCCAGGAGCTGATCATGAATGTGGCTGTTACAGAAACTTTGCTTAAATAGGCCTAAGTGGAATAGAAGTGAAGTGTAGAAAGTAGGAAATGTGTTTTTTGTTGGTCATTGTTTGGAATCTGTTGCTATTGTTGCAAGTCAATATGCGAGCGCTGGAAGTTGAGCTGATGAGCTGTTTTTTTAAAGGGGGTAGGAGGAAAAGAGGATTGAGGGAGCAGTCAGAGGTGAATGAGTAGAATTCTCCCAAAGTTTAGTGCTTTCAGTGGAATAATTCACCAATTATGCTCTCAAAGCATGCTTAGCCAAACTGAGCAGGAGTCTTTGTGGGGGGAAAAAACCGCAGAATTTGAGCACATATAATCATTCTGATTAATTCATTTTTTTTCTCACCACCTTTTGGAAATCATGTCCCATGTGTCTGAAAATAAAAGGCTGAGTACAAACTATTAAACTTCAAACAAACCTCATGAATAATCGCCTTGGAATGCTATTTAAATGAGATCTGGCTGTAAAAGATGTGAGCTGGAGCGAAACACCACAGGTATGAATCATAATGCTGCGTTCAGAGGCAATCTCACCGACACACAAAACATTTTATTGTTATTGTGTTTTCATAAAAAAATCCTATTTCCACTCGAGTTCTGCGTATTCAACATTTTTCAGCATTATTTCTGTTCAGGCTCTGGAGGAACACAGTCTCCTTGTCCTGAACCATGGCGGAGACCGTGAATGTCCGTGGAAAAAAGTTCACCCCAGCATGCCTGTAGAAAATCCAGAGGCACCGTAGAGGGTGGATGATCACAGCTGATGACCCCCCCCCCTTCTTCTTCTTCTTCTTCTTTTTTTTTAGGGCTGCCGAGGTCAGTCGGATCATGACAGACCTGGAGAAGGCCAACCAGGTGAGTGAGGAGACCGCTGATTACCCGTCGTCAAGGTAATCATTCCAGTAATCAAGATGCTGGTGTAATGAGACCCCCCCCCACTCCTTGGGGCTGGCACGCCCTGTGAGACAGGCGGCTGCGGAGTGGGATTGATGGGGGTGCTCGGTGCGGTGGGGCAGTTTGTTACCTCATTGCGCTGATTGCTTCCTTTTCAGTGATTTCTTTTCTCCCTCCGCCAGCAGCTCTTAGATAAATGTTCTCAAAATGAATCATTAATTAGCAGCCCGAGTGTGACAGAGCAGGTAAACAGTTTGGGAAGAAAGTGTACTAAGTAAACAGTCTCCTCAGCAGAATGAGGGCACGCCCCCCCCCTCCCCCCCTCAACGGGTTATGCCGTGAGCCTGCTTTACTGTACCTCTCTTCTCCTGCAGCCTGAATTGACTAAACCTCATGTCCCATTATAGACTTAGAACCAGCCTGTATCATTTTACCCGTTAAACTGCTGTAGATGTGGAACCAGTCTGGCTCAGTTTACCCATTTAACAGTGTAGACTTGGAACCATCCTGGCGCATTATGTGGTACCCCTTTAAAACTGTAGAATCAGAACCAGGCTGACTGCATTATGCACCTTGTGATCTGTTGAGATGGAACCAGGTTGGTTAATTTACCCCTTTTCCACTTCACCTGGAACAAAGTTCATTCAGGTCACAGGTTAATTTAAGTTTTTTGTGTTGTTGATCATGTCAGCTCTGTCCAAACTGTGGAGATTAACAAGGAAGGTAGATAGGAAGGGTGCTGTCATGACTGATCACAGAACAGTTTTTGTATAGCAAAGTCCATGCAGTCATGTCAAACTAGGCAGTCACCTATATTTACTATCACGTCATGTGCTCTTGCTTTTCAGTCCGGCTTATTCTTCCAATGGGAAACTGTTTGTAACTCACCGCCAATATGTCAACCACCCTTCCTCTGTTTAACTTAAAGGGGATGTGAAGCGCTTGGTGTTTAGATGTGAGTAGATCTGAATGTGGGTGCCAGGTTAAGTAACGCGAGGAGGGTGTGTGGTTTCAGAGGGCGGAAACGGCGCAGAGGGAGGTGGAGAAACTGAGGGAACAGCTGGCCGGCGCCAACAGTGCAGCCCAAACCAGGAGCCGTCTGTGTGAGGGAACCAGCGGGGTAAGACCTCACTCCTAATGACTAGACCACTCTATGACCCATGCAGAACTGAGTATGAGGTCAGAGGGCTGTTTTTGTTCTTACTTTATATTTTAAACTGAATGGTTGTCAGTTATGTGGCTGAGGGGTTTTAAATGAAAATGCCCCTTCTCCTCACCTCCCAGGAGAAAAGTGAGTCGGAGTGTTCGTCATCCCGGCTGGAGACCGCCCTGGTGGCGAAGGACAGGGAGATCCTCCGTCTACTGGAAAATGTGCAGAGACTGCAGTTCACCTTACAGGAAGTCCAGGATAGCTCAGCCAATCAGATTGCAGAGCTAGAGCGCCGACTTGCCTACAAGACTGATGCTATTGAGGTACTTTATAGCATACAGCAGTGGTAGCCAACCCTGTCCTGGAGATCTACTGTCCTGTAGGTTTACTTTTCAACCCTAATTTGGCACACCTGAATCTACCAATTAGCAGCTCAACAAGATCTCTAGCTGTTGGAAGAGATGTGCTTTGTTGGGGTTGGAGTGAAAACCTATGGGATGGTAGGTGTCCAGGAACAGGGTTGGTTACCACTGGCATACAGTCATGTGCAGGATTTCCAAATTCAGTCTCATCCTGAAGTTTCCAGCATCTTTGGTGAATCCCTTCATTATATTCACAGCTTGTCTGTAAGACTGGAAAGTTTTTTTAAGTATCCGAAAATTCTTCAAACATATTTCTGATAATATGCAATACTTGATGAAAAATACATTTGTAAATATATTTATTAAAAAGTTAATATAAAATCTTTTAATATGTGTTCAGGCTCTTGTCTGGTTGAGGCTCCCTGTTTTCCATGATGTGTGAATGTTTCTCTCTTTTGGGTCTGTGCAGAGACTGGAAGCCAAGCTGCAGTCCCAAGTGGATTATGAGGAGATTAAAACTGAACTCAGGTGAGACTCACCTGCTTTAGGGCAATGACCAGAGCTATTTCTTCATCGTAGTATATATTATAATGTATGCATGTGTGTGTGTGTGTGTGTTTAAATGCACACAGTACGTAATCACCCCGTCACTCTGTTCTTCTTTTCCGAAAACAGCATCCTGAAAGCAATGAAACTCGCCTCAGCCAATGGCAGCTCTTCGCAGGTGAGAGAGGTTTTTGAGGTGAAAGGCATCAATACTGAACAAAGACGAGTAAAATAAGGGAACAGAGTGACTTGCTGGCGGGCCTTAATAGGTATTGATATCAACAACTGATGCGCGCACATCTGATTGATCGCGATCACTTTATTTTTTATAAGAGTTGGTCCCTCTGTCATTTCATCAGAATGGCCATTTACAGTCGAGTTCTGACAAACTGCGCCCTGCTGTAGTCCTACTAATACTTTTAGCTGTCATCTACTGAGCATGCCTACTGCTGGGCCAGTGTTTTTGTATAATCCGTACCTCCCTGTATACTGTGAACAATGGCCTGAAGCAAACTGTTAAGACTAATACAGTGGAGAACTGCAAAGAAATGCACATAGCGATGATGCTGAACTGTGAATGCCAGCCTCCCTATGTACAGTGTATTGCAGTTGACATAATGGAAATAAGGTGGGGGAGATTGCCAGTTAATGTAGTGTAACTGATTTGGTTATATTCGATGATGCATGCAGAATATACAGTCCACAGTATGTTCATATATGTACCCGTGGTTACGCTAGCCGATGGAATGCTGCGTCTTTGGAACGCAGGACATTTCAAAATCTGCGTGTTACACTTATTCACTTGCATTCTGATAAAAATAACTATTTTTGCTATGATATTGCAACTCGCAATAATAACACAATGAATGTCGTTTATAATTTTATTATGTTAGCTAGCTAGAAGGTGACATCTCATTTTTGGCTTTTCATTTAAATTAAACACTTTCTACCAATGGCTGAGCAAATATTAGGATCGATAAACTAAAATAAACTAAAAATAACATGAGTTATTATTTTGTTGTTTGTTTATGTCAGGGTCATCACCTGCTGTAATATATATTTTTTAAAAGACCTTGGAATATCTGTGTTTATACAGTGGAATGCATTGTATTTTTCCTGCATTTTTGCTCTTCTTTCTTTGTTAAAAGCACAGAATCCTGTGTTATTGCAGCCACTGATATGTGTATATATGCTGTGCGTAGGTATTTGTGTTTTGTACAGGACGATTTAAGCTTATGCATTGCAACACAATATTCATACTAAGGCTTAAAATCACATTGCAGGCTCATGATAAGTTATCTCTTGCACCATTTTATTTCTTTTTTTCTCCTTTCTTTCTTTCTCTCCTTCTTTCAGGACTCCTCTAAGGCAGCCGAGGCCCTGTTGCTGGACAAAGAGGCCTTCCTTTCCTCACAGAAGTACCTTGTGGAAAAGTCCAGGGTTTTGCACAGCAATGGTAATGACAAGCAATGCTGTAGTGGCTGTGGTGTCAGCTGTGGGCATGTGGGACTGTGACTCTGTTCCTGTCTGTGACTCTAAACCCTGTACCCCTTTCTGACTCCTTGTGACCCCTCTGTGTGCCTTGCAGATGAGGATCAGTCGGAGGACTCGGGGAAGGAGTCGGGAAGGCCCGTGGGCTCCTTCTCCTCCCCTCAGAGGGCCTTGCAGCTGGAGGGACGCGCCTCCTCCAGTCCCGGGCCTCCTGTCGCCAGCGGGAGCGCCTCCACCCATGACCTCTCGCGCCCCTTCTCCGTCTCCCCGTTCCCGGGGGAGAAGCTGGGCGGGGAGCACCTTCTGCAAAAGCAGCTCCTCTCTCCTCTCTTCAAGAAGGAGGGCAACCCCCTCATGGCCTTCCCCACGGCGCTGTACGCGGCTAAAGCCGCCCTCATGTCCGCCAATCAGGGCCCTCCGGCGGGCGGGGCCGGGGACACGGGCCCGCCCAGCGACCAGTCGGAGAGCGGGAGCTCCGGCGCCGGCGACGACGACCAGCTGGACACGGCGGAAATCGCCTACCAGGTGAAGGAGCAGCTCCTGAAGCACAACATCGGTCAGCGCGTCTTCGGCCACTACGTCCTGGGGCTGTCCCAGGGCTCGGTCAGCGAGATCCTGGCCCGCCCCAAACCCTGGCGCAAGCTGACCGTGAAGGGCAAGGAGCCCTTCATCAAGATGAAGCAGTTCCTGTCCGACGAGCAGAACATCCTGGCTCTGCGGACCATCCAAGTGCGCCAGCGAGGTGAGTTCCACGGTTACGCGAGGGAACAGGGCTCTCCGAGCGTTCCCACTCACTCCTGGCGCTGTGTACTTTTCAGTCTTTCACCAGGGAACTTGGCCTGAACTTGAAGCCAGCACACCCCCCCAACCCCCACCCCCCACCCCATCACCACCACCACAACCCCACCTCCTCTCTCTCCAATGTTTGTTGTGATACTTTTAACTTTGTTTTCTCTTCAGATTTCTCAGCTTTGAAAATCTGAGCTTCAAGTACACTGCAACCTCACAGATGCCAAGCTCTCAAAGGCAACCATTGATCTACCAGTCAAAAGCAAAGCCTTCGAACTCTTCTCTGATCAGTCATCCCACTCACCTCTCCCCCTCTCCCCGTTACTTTTTCTTTCCGGCAGGGAGTATCACTCCCCGCATCCGAACTCCTGAAACTGGGTCAGACGACGCCATCAAGAGTATCCTTGAGCAGGCCAAGAAGGAGATCCAGTCCCAGAGAGGAGGTGGGCTGGCTAAAGTGTGGCTGCATTGATACAGTGGGGACCAAACGTGTGAGGACACTACCAAGAACTGATTATTTTCATTATTTATCAAGGGCTAATACAATTATGATACTTAGTTGATACATCTTATTCAAGAATACATTATCTTTTTAAAACTATAGGTGTGTAGGTATTTATTGGAGGACAAAAATTGTTAGTATTTGGTATGTTGACCTTTGACCTTGACTGCTGCCTTCACTCTGCTTGCCATTGATTGCACCAGCTTGTGCAACGCCTCATCTTCCATTTGATCCCAGTACTTTCTCAACACATGATGATCTGTTGATGTTATTTGATGTTTCACCTTTTCCTTGTAAACTGCTTCCACAGATGTTTGATTGGGTTAAATTCCAGTGACTGTGGTAGGAATGCCATTCAAATAACTCATCTTGTTCTCAATAATGTATTCTTGAATAAGAAGTGTAATTGGAATATCATAATTGCATTATTCCTTGATAAATGACGAAAACAACCAGGACTTGGTAGTGTCCTCAGACTTTTGGTTCCCATTGAATGTTGAATGGATTGTGAGATATGGAGGTGTCTGTGCTGAACGTCATGTGACATGGTTGTATTTATGTTGAACATTATGTGACATGGGTGTGTTTATGTAGAACATCCTGTGACATGGGTGTGTTTATGTAGAACATCCTGTGACATGGGTGTGTTTATGTAGATCATCATGTGACATGGGTGTGCTTGTGTTGGACATCATGTAACCCTCGGGTGTATCTGTGGTGCAGGTGACGCTAAGTCTTCCCTGGGCGGCTCTTCAGCCAGAAGCAGTAATGGGGGCAGCAGCAGCTCAGACGACACCATCAAGAGCATCCTGGAGCAGGCCAGGAGGGAGATGCAGGCGCAGCAACAGGCCCTGATGGAGATGGAGGTGTGTGGACGGGGCACGTCCGCGAGCGTGGCCGCTCCCACGAGCGGGCAGGGCGGGGAGCGCCCGGTTCTCTGCGAACCGTCGAAGGGGCTCCCGCCGTCGGCCTTCATCAAGCAGGAGGAGGGGAGCGCGGTGACGGTGTGCGTGGCCAACCCCATCAGCAGCCCCCAGACCCCGCTGAGCGTCCTCTCGCCCGCCGCCTTCGTCCAGAACATCATCCGCAAGGTCAAGTCTGAGATCGGGGAGGCCGGCTCCTATTTCGACCAGCACTGGTCGGCTGAGCGAGGCGGCATAATGGTGGGCGGAGCCGGCGGCAGCAGTGGCGGCGGCGGCGGCTCTCGCCCCTTCACCTCCGTGTCGCCTTCCCTGTCCTCCTCCTCTTCCTCCGGGCACTCTACCCTGCCCCGCCCGTGGCCCCGCCCCGAGAACGGCGAAAGCCTGCCCAACAGCGAGGAGGCGTCGGCCGCTGAGGAGGAGGCGGGGCGGCCGGTGGAGGTGAAGGTGGAGGCGGAGGTGTCTGTGGTCGGGGATGCCCCTTGCCCAGGGAGGCTGTCCTACTACCCAGCCTACATACCGCGTGCGCTCAAGCCCACGGTGCCGCCCCTGACCCCGGAACAGTACGAGATGTACATGTACCGAGAGGTGGACACCCTCGAGCTCACCCGGCAGGTCAAGGAGAAGCTCGCCAAGAACGGAATCTGCCAGAGGATCTTCGGAGAAAAGGTGCCCGCTCATTTTTTCCCCGCCCACCCAAGGTCAATATTCTCATCATTCTTGTTATTCATTACACAATGTTTTATCCATAGGTTCTCACCTGACTGACTTTAAGTTCAGTGTACATGCTTATATTCTTCAGCTGGCTAGTGTTTCCTTTTGTTACGCCAGAAAGATATTTCATGTGTGCTCAGATTAATGAGTAAATTCATGATGTGTTTGTTGTAATAACAGAAAAAGTTGATATTTTTTAGTTAGTTTGAAACCCAGCGCCCCCAGAAAATTATCTTTTGTTGCCATCTAGTGGTGGACGTTGGTATATTGAAAATACTTATTCTGAGGCTTGAAAAAATCTCAATAGGAAGCTTTAACCAATAAGCGGCCGGTCAGAGAAGGCTCAGTATATCCATTCTGCTAAATCCTTACCATAAATCTGGACAAGAGAACCAGGAAGTGTAGCCCCAAGCTACTCACTTAGATGAGCAGGTTCATCTTCTGCAAACCCCCTGCACAGTGAAACATGGGCAGTTTGTGAAGCAACTCCAGACCAGCGGTACTTTCAGCATACAAAGGGCACATCCACGCTTTTGAAAAACATTTAAGAATGATTATTATTATTATTATTTTAATAATAAAAAAAAAATAATTATTATTATTATTATTATTGTTGTTGTTGTTGTTGTTATTATAACAAACAGTTTGGCCAAACAGAACAGCGACCCTGATTGCGTCTGGGCCTGGTTTTTTCTTGCGCAGGTTCTGGGCCTGTCTCAGGGGAGCGTGAGTGACATGCTGTCCCGACCGAAACCCTGGAGCAAGCTGACCCAGAAGGGCCGGGAACCCTTCATCCGCATGCAGCTGTGGCTTCTCGATCAGCTGGGTCAAGGTCTGAGCCAGCCGGCCAATCACAGCCTCTCTCTTGGTATGCTGCTCACGGCTAGTGCAACCAGTCATAATAGGGAACTGCGCTCATTTTTAAAAAAGTTTTGAAACACTGTACTGATGACTACATTTATATAGTATCGCTGTGCTTCATATATACACTTGCACACATATACACTAGCCTCGGCTAAGGAAGAGAAACATCAATGCTTGTCTCGTAAAAAAGCACCTGGATGATCCCCAAGCCTTTTGGGATAATGTTCTATGGGCAGATGACTCAAAAGTGGAACTTTTTGAACGACACCGTCACGTTAAATCTGACATAAAGCAAATACAGCATTTCACTGTAAGAACATCATACCAACAGTCAAACATGGTAGTAGTGTGATGGTTTGGGTACGCTTTGCTGCCTCGGGACGTGGACGACCTGCCATTATTGAAGGATCCATGAATTCTACTCTGTGCCAGAAAATTCACATGCAGCAAGACAGTGATCCAAAACACGAACGCAAGTCCACATTTGAATGGCTGAAAAGAAACTAAATTAAAGTTTTGGTGTGGCCTAGTCAAAGTCCTGACTTGAACCCAATAGAGATGCTGTGGCAGGACCTGAAACGAGTTGTTCATCCTCGAAAAACCTACCAATTTTAGTTCTGCAAGGACAGTGGGCTAAAATGTGTTTTGTGTTTACTCTGGTTCATTTTTGTCTAATATTACATTTTGTCTAAAGATCTGAAACCATTCAGTGTGACAAATATGCAATAATGGAGGGTAAATACTTTTTCATGGCTCTGTACTGTATGTAATTTCATGGCTTAGTTGTGTGCCAATTGCTGTTGGTTAATATCAATCATTAATTGTGATTTCTGTTGCTAGCTAGATTAAAAATTTTAAAACTCTTAATGCATTTAAAAAAATGTGATTTCTTAAACACGTAAGCCCTGCAAAAAGAAGCAGATGACATTGCTCTCTCACTGAGGGAGGGATCTAATTACAGACAGGAGAATGAGAGATGAGGAGCTAACTGCTTTCAACTTTTTTTAACAGCTTTCAACAATTAGTAAAGCAGCCAGCAAGGGAGATACAACATTGGCCATCTCTATTTTAGTTGTTTTAATGGTGCAATTATACAATTGAGCATTATTTTAATTGGATCTTATGACAGACAGTAACGTGCTAGTCTAACGAAATGGGCTGTGTTAGTGAGGCTAGAAGTTGTATCTTCAAGTTTGACACTCACTTGATTCTGCTTTAATGGCGGAATCAGAAGTGGATTCACTGTCGCTAGTAAGATATTCAGATTCAGGAGTGAAAGTGCAATTGAATGAATCTGACTGCCAGATTCTTTATTTAGTTGTCAAGCACAGGTTTAAACCTCTGCCACATATTGTTCAGTAATAAAGATGAAGTACTATAATAAAATAATACATAAAATAAAATACAATATACAAGTTATGAGAATTAAAGTTTTGGAAATGTTATTTTAAATGTATTGATACAGTGATCTCTTTGTCACTACCAATTCCAAGCATAATCCCTCATACTTCCCTCCCTAACTTCCCAATATTTAAAAATGGCTGCTGCTTCTGCCATTGCCCACACTGGTGAATTTAACCCTTAGTTGTTTTGTGTCCCCCTAGCAGATAAGAGTCCCACGACAGCTCGGTCCTCGCCCTCGCCACCCCCCAGCCCAGAGGAGAGCCAGCCCAGCCCATTGCCGGAGCCCGTCAGCCTGGCTCTGGAGAGCAGCAAGGAGAACCAGCAGCCGGAAAGCCTGGGCCCGCGTGCCGAGCCGCCCGGCGGCAAGTCCACGTCCAGCCTCCTGTCCATTCACCCCTCCCACACCTCGCTGGGCATCCAGGAACTGGTGGCCATGTCCCCTGAGCTGGACACTTACTGCATCACCAAGAGGGTGAAGGAGGTGTTGACAGACAACAACCTGGGTGAGCGCAGTGTGGGTGACGCTGTAGTGCTGACATATGGTGCTAGGTAAACCCTCGTCCACTGCACAGCTGGAAATGGAATTTGGAGTGAGCTGGAACGAAAGCATGGCCGTTGCTGGAGCTTGCTTGATTGCTTTTCCCCATCACTTCAGCTGCATTGAGAGCTGGAGAATATGAAGTCACGCTGAATGCTGGTGTGTCTTTTCCAAATTTAGATGTTTGAATTTATGTCTGTGCTCCAAGTCTTTCCTGAAAAAACATGACAAAAAATGGCTCTATTACATATATCCCCCTCTGTTTTCCTGACTGCGATCCCCTCATTTCTCAGTTTTTAGTACTAATGCCCACAGTATCAGTGCAGTTTGTTTCACAGATTTCAGATTGCCAGGGCCAAGTGGGCCAGCAGCAGTATTATTGTGCTGGACCAGCCTTTCGAACCCTCGGAAGCCAGCCAGCCTAGTTCCAGCTCTCTCGTGAAAAAGGGATATTGATACCGTCAGACTTCTGCTGTCCTTGTTTGACTCGCTTGATTGAGTTACCTGAGCCCTGTAACAGCTCTTCAGTTCCTGCTCAGAACGGTGTCCTCTGTAGTGCAAGTTTACAACTATTTTTGTCCACTGGTTTACCCTCTATTAGCATGCTGAGTGTGGCTGAGCCCCTGCTTTCTAACCTGGATGTTTCCATGGGTTTAAGGGCAGTCTGTGTAATGTGTTTATGGTTCTGTGCATGTGTGTTTACAGCCTTCAATGCCTGTGTTCTTACACTGTGTTTACCTTTCTGCATGTTTGCATAGTTGATGTTTTCATTTGTGGATGTGGCGTATGCTCACATTTTTGTGTGTCTGTGTATTTGTACTGTTGGGTTTTTACTTCGGACCCAAAATGTTGCACTTGCATTATGCAATGTCTTCACATCCCCCCCTTTGTGTTCGTGTAAACATGTACACACTATATATATCCTCATAACATGGCTGTGTGTACGTGGTCACATTGTGTTTCTGCTTGCAGGGTCGTCACGTTACTCTGTGTGTGTGTGTGTGGGTGTGTTTCAGGTCAGCGCCTGTTTGGGGAGAGTATCCTGGGCCTCACACAAGGCTCAGTGTCAGACCTGCTGTCCAGACCCAAGCCCTGGCACAAGCTGAGCCTGAAGGGGCGGGAGCCCTTCGTACGCATGCAGCTGTGGCTGAACGATCCGCACAATGTGGACAAGCTGCGGGACATGAAGAAGATGGAGAAGAAAGGTGTGTCTGTGTGTAAATGTGATGCTGTACATTTTGTTTGTGTGGTTGGGAGGTTTCTCCCCAGATGTGATAACCCATCTCTTTCATTGAATGACCTGCTCCCTCGATAGTGATTTGCAGGAATAGCATTTTACCAGTAGGGGGCAAAGAAGCAATTTAACTATTAGTAACTAATATTTTATATCTTATATATTTACTACTGATAACCGCTCTCCTGTGTCTGTGTCCCCTCTAACCAGCTTACCTGAAGCGGCGATATGGGCTCCTGAGCACAGGGTCGGACAGCGACTCCCCTGGTACCCGCTCAGACTGCGTGAGCCCTGCGCTCAGCGCAGTGGACCTGTGCCCCTTCGGCCAGGCCAAGAAGCCGCGCGTGGTGCTGGCGGCTGAGGAGAAGGAGGCCCTGAAGAAGGCCTACCTCCTGGAGCCCTACCCCTCCCAGCACACCATTGAGATGCTGGCCGCGCAGCTCAACCTCAAGACCAACACGGTCATCAACTGGTTCCACAATTACAGGTCAGTCCGTTAGTCACAAGGTTGCTACATCTGCCAGCGTCACGTGCAGTATAAACAGAAGAGCAGACGCAGAGCATCAGAAAGGAGCACTGCCACGTGCCACATGCTCTGGTCAAATCTGTCCCTGTAAGCGGTGACTGGGAGAGCCATGGGGTGACTCATCAGAAGGAAACGTGGTTGTTGGCAGGGTATTCCCCTGCCCGCCTCATCTGCCCCATGGGTAGTCCTCCAGCACAGTGACTGCAGCTCAGCACTGGATTGCAGAGAAAACTGGGGCTGCACATGCTTGGGAAGACTAGAATTAATCTGTACATGCTTGGAAAGACACCCGCTAGAATTAACTGAAAGCAATACAGTGGACAAACCTGCCATTATTTTTGGGCAGTCCAAATCAGAAAGAGAAACAATAGGGAATTCATGGGGGTAGTGATCAAAGAATGTTTACTTTATTTATGTTATAAAGTAAGTGAACAAAATGAGCAGCACTGGTCTGCATGACTCCAGCTGTGATTCTCCTGGCAGGTCCCGCATGCGGCGCGAGGTCTTCATGGAAGGTCTCCAGGACAACGACACGGACGCGGAGCCGAGCGGTTTCTCCACGCCCCCGCCGCAGAGCCCCACCTCCGACTGTGAGGACAGGAAGCAGCCGCACCCCGGCCACAGCCCCCACTACGGCCACCTGCCCAGCGCCGTGCGGAGCCAGCTCGTCGTCAAGCAGGAGGCCTACGAGCTGGAGGATGAGGAGGAGGAGGAGGAGGAGGAGGAGGATGGACGGGAGGACGAGGGAGCAGGGGCGAGGAAAAGGTACATGAAGCACTCTAAAACCAAGTGTATCTCCACGGGCGTGCAGTTCCCCCTGCTGAAGACGGAGCGCGAGGATCCCGTGGCCTGCTACAGAGAGCTGTCCTCAGGCCAGCACTGCCCCAAGGGCCTCAAGGAGGACTCTGCAATGTGCAGCCAAGTGCCGGCGGCCTTCCCTGGATCCCTCTCCCCCGACAGCCCCCAGAGGGCCGGACAGTCTCGGCAGGAGGGGGGCGACGACCCTGAGAAGTCATCGGTGGACCCCGTCAGCTTCAAAGCCTCCTCAGAGCCGTCACGCAGCAGCCTGGAGGTGTCCCTCAACTCCCCCTCCGCCGCCTCCTCGCCGGGCCTCATGATGTCCGTCTCCCCCGTCCCGTCGTCCTCCGCCCCCATCTCCCCGTCACCTCCCAATCCTGCCGCGACAGCGGGCGCCAACCCCGGCTCGGATCCCGCAGCGCCCCCACAGAACCTCCCCAAACTCAACAAGAGCTCTCAGAGACGCAACGAGAAGATGGCCAACCTCAACAACATAATCCACCGGCTGGAGCGCGCAGCCAACCGCGAGGAGACCCTGGAGTGGGAGTTCTAGAGCTACCTTCCTCTCCGCACACCCCCTGCCCCCCCCCTCCCCCAGCCCTCCCCACTTTTTAAAGTTCCTTTTTCTTTTTTTCTCTGTGAGCTGCAGACATGGAGAAGGACTCTGAAAGAGAACGCGTCGAGGTAACTGCCGAAAAAGAGTCGCCCCCCTACTGGGCAGAGGAGCCTGGCTCCTGGCGCACCCTCCCACCCCCGTCTTCCTTGTTCCCCTTCCTGCCGTGAATCCTTCTGTAGAGAAAGGATTACTGCAGAGCAACTTTCCAACTCTGATGAACTACTCAGAGAACTTTTGAAAATGGAGAACAACAACAAAAAAAAACAAACAACAAAAAATAAGAAATTATTTATAAGCGTGTTTTAGGTATTTTAATAAAGGATACTACTTTCAAATATATGTAACAGCCCTAGCTGTTGTGTTTTAAATAGAGGAGGAAACCTCTGATGTGAAGACTTTGCAGCTGTGGTGTCATATGATGCACACTGAAGTTCTGTAGTTTGCCACTGGGTGAGATTAAAAAAAAGACTTCTGTCTTAAGCCATCAAAAGCACTATGATTATTTAAAAAAAGACTGACCAAATTTGCTACTTTTTGAATAGCAATTTTTCAGATTTTTGTCTTTAAGACATTATAGATAAAAGTCAAGTTACTCACAAAAAAACTTAATACTTACTGAGGGATAGTCCTTAAAGACTCTAAAATAGCAAACATCTCCTATGTACTTAGTTTCTTGGTGATATGTTTTGGAACATTTGTAACACAAAAGCGTGTCATGTGTGGTTGTACATGTTGTAGAATTGTCTGCAATAGCCTTCTCTGAACAAGATGTAGCATGGTACTCGACTTACCCTCTTATCCCCTATAGTTAGTCACCTGTGATACACTTGAAATTAAAAAAAAACTGAAAAAGTCTTAAAAATTACAAAAAAAAGAGAAAAAAGGAAATGCAAATAAGAGTAGGACCTTGTTAGTGGAAGTGTTTTTTCTTTAAGACTACATTGCGGTTTACAGTGTGGCCGTTTCTCATGTGCTTGGCAGTGAGGCCGGGGTTTGATTCACTACACATGAGCACAGTTTACACCAGTTTGGTTTTCCATCTCATAATTACCTCTTATGTCCTGTAGGACAGTGATTCTCAACTGACTATTGGCCGACAAACACCTGGGTGCTGGCAGTTTTGAAGGATGCACAGTATAATTAAAATTTAAGCGTCAACGTTGAGAAGTGCCACAGCAGCAACCCCTTCTAACATCAGCTGTTTGCCAGTGCCGGTGTTGCTGTGAAGTTTTAAATGGTCTTCTCCAATTTAAGATTGCTTAAAATCAAGGGATTAAGGGTTAATCGCAAGCTAAAAAGTAGCATCTCCAGATGAACTTTTTTCCACATGTTTACACGACAGTTGGGCATCATTATGATTTTGGAATCCAGTTTAAATTGGTTTGAGTGAATCTGTGTTTGAGAGAGAGTGGGAGAGAAAGGGAAAATAAGAAGACTATGGGAAAAAGATTTACAGAAGATGATTCAGCACACCAGGACTTGTCACAGGTCACAGTGGTTGAGAGACACTGCTCAAGGACATGCCCATCTTGCCCTACACATCAGGCAGGTTTACTGTACGTCTCTTCTGTTCTTAATTCCGTTCTTGCCTGTTGAAGTTTACTGGGGCACCCCCAGTTTGCTCTCCCTACTGTACATTTTATCTCATTGAATTTGCGCAAAGGTATCAACAACCCCCCCTCAGTATATACTGTATAGTTACTGTCTTTGGGAAATAATGTGTAACTGAGGTGTTCTACTTTTGAAGGAAAGCATGAAGCAGTGATTCAATGTGTGATGTCACGTACGATAAAAGAGCTGTAAATCTTTCCAGATCACTTTCAAAATCCCAGTTAAAGATTTATAATTGTGATATAGCTACAGAATTTTGTTCAAAGTCAGTGGATAAAGTATGCTTTTGTACTTACAGCCAAAAGTAATGGCACCTGACTGTTCCTTAATGAATTGGCATAACCACACATTATCCCCAACGCTATGTTATGCTACATTTTAAGTTTCACTCTATGGCAAGGAATTCACAGGAACAATGCACTTATAATACTACTAGATCTTCTAGTTTTTGGTGTTATATTTCATGTCACCACTTGCCTTTAAATAGCCTGTGCTATTAATGCTGCATCAAGCTGAGCATTAGAATGAACTCAACAGTATCAAGGTGTTTATGAGTAATCCTTTAAAACTATATGAATAGTGAACCACAAAATGAGTAAACATTTCAATCAATGAATGAAGGCTAGTGTATAATGCAATGTTGAGCTAAGACCTGTCAAATTTAGAGAATGAAAGCTTAGAATATAAAGGGACATCATTCATATTTTAATAAAACCCCGGTGATCTTGAAGCCCTAAGTGAAACCAAAATCAGTGACTATGTTTATTAAATTTTAATCACACCTCAACAAATATCTTGAGATAAAGTTACTGGTCTTGAGTGTTTTGCTCTTGGCCTCTGAATTTGTGCTTTCAAATGAGTACTTTTGTCATGTCAACAGTGAGTTCCTTCTAAGTGTTTTGCCTCTGTTTTGTAATCTCATGAACAATGTTTATAAGTCTCCAATACCTCCTGTGAGAATTACTTACAGCACTTCGATTTTAAGATATGTGAAAAATCTAAAATAATTCATGGGAAATATTTACATTTCCTGACTTAATGTTTCACTAGTCTTTGCAGTTTATGTATCCTTGAAGTTGGTAGTAACATTTGCACATGTTTTAATAGTACAGAGAATTGGAAATATATCTATATATATAAAAATACACAGTTACAGAAAATGATATCTTAGATTCTTGAAACAAATGTGCTAATTATATTAACAGAGTGTACAGATTTATTTACCAAACCCTCAAGCCAGTTCTGGTCTGGACAGCTTGCCCATATTTTAGACATTTTCTCAGGGTAGTCTTGCCTCCTTATAAAATGAGCTTTACAAAATAGATTGGTCCTTGTTTCAGGTAAATTCACCATGTTGTGGGACTTAAAGTGACACACTATTAAGACAAAATTGACAATTTCCCTTATTTGCTACATGTGCATCACTGAATTCTCTAGTCCAACAGAAAACTCACAACAGAGTGGGCAAACTTCCAGCATCAGTTTTAAAAAAAATACTACTTCTCAGTAGTAGATGTTTGTGCTGTACGTTCTTTTCTATAAAAGTAACATGGATAGAATATAGAGAGAGATGACTGCTTTGTAACCAGTGAGAATATTGTCAACAACCTTTGAAGCATGTCGTTAGTCAATAGCTTCTCATTAAAAATGTTTTTAAATAAAAAACAGGAACTACTGTAGGAGATGGTGAAGAAAAAACGTTCTCTGAGACTTCTAATGAAAGTGATTACTGTACTTGTTGCTGAGTGAATCTCCTTGATTATTTCAATGTAGTACACCTTTAAAGTGAACAAGGTTTGTCCTGCATTGAACCACAGCACAGTACCTTTCACAAATTCCACTGAATTTTGGGCTTTACATTTGACTTGTTCATAACACCTTTCTCTACTATATTAAAAAATCCTCAAAATAGTTATGAACTAACAAAACCACACAGGCAGGCACAAACATGAAGTCACATCCATACTAGTGATTACAACTTGCTATTATAACAGAGCCCCTCCCTCCCCACCATACTTTTTTTCCCCCATTTTAACATTTGTATCTTGCATGTGTTTTCATATTGTTCACCGAAAAAGGGGACTAGGCTGTATTTTTTATTATGATCCTACTGCATCAGAAACGGCACTCAACTCTTTATATATGTTGACAGGAATGCTTGTGAAAACAGGTTGATATTCAGTGAAGACATGGTGGAGAGGCATATGAATTCACATAATTTTTACTTTAAGCTCCAACAGACCTACCTGTACTTCCCACAGCCTGAAAACCAAACTTACAAATAAAGAAAGTGTAAGATGATAGAAGCGGATAGTTGTTAAAATCAAAACCCACAACCATGTTTAAGAATACTCTGCTTTCTTCCCTTGATAATTGGTTCATTGACATAGACAACGGCAGACGAGCCGCAGATATTGCAGGTCCTCTGTGACCCCAATATATCACTCACTAGAAAATATGAACAATTGTGTAATGCCTTCTGATATTACAGCTGTTTCAGCTTTAATTGAAACATCAGTCTGGTTTTTCTAACCCTAAAACTATATCTGAAGGAGGCAAGAGAAGTGCTACACTGATAAATTGGCAAATTCATCCCATTTTCAAAACCAAAATCCTTTGCATAGATGTCCAAAATGTGCTAAATGAAACATTTCTGGATGCTAAAAGGTTACAATTGAGGTGCTATAAAAGGTAAATGATCCTTTAATCTGCAGTATATGAATCACAGTTTGATGTCAAGGATTGATAAATGTATAATGGTGCATTAATAATAAATGTATTTAGGATCTGAGCTATTAGATGTGATTTGGGTCTGATCAAGTGAAGGTAGTTATTACAAGCATGTGTTCATTTGTTCCATTTGTAAGCTTTATCATCAGTGGCAGAGGTACCTGAAATGCCTTTGAGTTTTCTGTCACTTCATCTTCTTGTGTAGACACAAACCCATTTACCAAAACTGCCTACAGCTAACCTCTGTTAAATAACTAAAAGCATCAGAAGATATGATTTATTCTGAATAGGCAAATATATGCAGAGTCTTGGAATCATGCATCAAGCCATCGCTGAAAACATCATTGTATAAGATCCTGCTTGTGTTATGTTTTTTTGTTGAAACTTTGTAACAGTTGCATAAACTAAGCTGGCCTTCTGTACTGGTAATGTCTTCTCCTTTGCTCTAGCACCATACACAGAAAATGGTTTTCTGTAGAGTCTGGAAAACACATTTCACTGCAGGTAATGTACAGTACAATCCTAGTCAATCCATATATCCTAAATCCCCTGCTGATCATGCATCCATGCATCATTCAATGGTGAGCAACATTTAATACACAAAGCTACTGCTGCTTGTTCTAATAACACTTTCTCAAAAAATAATCTTCCGTGAGCTACAAATTGTTAATCCATCCACAGACCCCAGTTATAAATTGTGAAATGTTAATGTGAAACATTGGCTGTTTTTTCAGTCTGGCTATAATAGCTATGGGAGTGTGCATGTAATGTTATTTTGCACATTAGTCATATTTTACAAACAACTGCTACAGACTATATTAACAGCCGGTGGCACGGTGGTGCAGAGGGTAGAACTGTCGCTTCACAGCAAGAAAGATTCCTGGCCTGGCCCTTTCTGCATGGAGTTTGCATGTACCTGGCTGTACCCCAACGAGACCTCTGGGTACTCCAGTTTCCTCCCACAATCCAAAGACATGCAGGTTATGTTCATTGGAGACTCTAAATTGCCCATACGTATACGTGTGGGAGTGAATGGTGTGTGTGCCATGCGATAGATCTGTCAAGGGTGTGTTCCTGCCTCTCGCAACCCTGACCAGGATAAGCGGTTATAGATAATGGACGGACATATAACATATATTAACAGCACACACACCAGACCAACACACAGTAGCAAACCAAGGTCATTTATCGTATCGTTTTTGAACCTGTGTTAGTGTCAAATCGCATTTTAAAATCGGTAGTTTACGATAAGGTCATTCTTTACATACAGTAGCACGCGCTAGGCCTATATAAAGTATTTGCCCATCTTAACATCTTGCGCAAAATAGGTTCACTCTCGTTCAACAAGGAAGGATAGCTGCATATCATGTAGGGTAATGTTCAGATATCTGCACAGATTCTCTGCTAGCATTTCCTGTTAAGTACTGTAAAATGATTCTTTGACTTCGTTACGATGGTTCAGCAATCACTTGTCCATGTATTATTTACATAATTACCTATACACGGATGTGAAGTGTGTGCTTCCATTCATCACATGGGGTACGCTTCTGCTACCACTGGAATGAGTTACCACCAAGCTCCCAAGCTATAGCTACGTCATTCTGCCAAATTGTCTTACTTTTAGGTGTCGTGTTCCACCATCTGGATGCTAATAACATTTTTTTACGTCTAGACCTTAAAATGTAGGAGGCAGAAAAACCGGCTTGCAAATAGACTATTAGCAGCTGCATGTATTAGCCTACAGGTTGTCCATAATCGAAGGAAAACGTACGATGATAGAGTTGGGTACAGCAACTCAGATTATATAGCAAAAACCCATGCAAACGACATTTGGCTAAGTAACTTCATAGAAGTCTTTGATTTAACGAATATTTAATCTGAGTGCGGAATCTCCGTCCGGCATTAACAAAAATGTGCCGAGGATGAGCTTTTTTGCTAAATTCTATTGTATGGCTCGCTGTTGCAAAACTTTGCATTGGTTTAAATGTATACTTAATTCAACTGAATCATATTTGCATACAACAGGTTGGTTCTAACCTGCAGGATTGGTGACACGTCTACAGTTCTACGACAATATATTCGAATATAGATCCAGAATGTAATCCTGTTCATTCACCCGGTCCCTTAGAAGATATATTTACCTACGTATACAACCAACTGCCAGTTACTGTGTGTGATCGCAGTCAACCGATGACTAGTTTAATCATAATCTGCGTTCACATGGCCCCAAAATAAAAATTGAATATAACGGAAAGAACGTACACAAACCGCTCTCGTACAATGTTTACGGTACCCCACTCCTCCCCATCTGAACGTGATTACGCAACAAACACTGCGTACGATCTCACGTCACGTGGGGAGTCCAGGGTTGGATACGCGGCGATGGCGACTCGGCGCTTTAGCAGGAGGGACTGATACGGCAACTGGATCTGACATTTTATTTATTGTATGATTTGTTATTTATTGCAGTCAGAGTGCACAAATCGTCGACGAAACCCTCAGCAGACTCTTTACCGGAGCTCCCTCTCGGTGAGTGCGCCGGTCACCTCTCTGCCTCGGTGTGTTTTGGCTGCGGCCTCCGACTTGGGGGTCCGCCCTCCATCTCATAACAACAACAAAAACAGAGCCTGTCAGCCAAGCTGGGATAAGGGAGACACAGCGGGCCATGCTACGCGCTCAGCCTAAGGCTGATCATAGCAACAAATACGACACGTTTAGAATGAGCAAATTGACTTGTTTTTCTTGAAAGAACAGAGTTTGCAAATGAGACGAGTAATAATCGTTATGGTGGTGTGGACGGGTCGGGAAAAGATAGCTGGCTAGCTAACTGTTATCAACCAAGCTTCCATTGGCATGAAAATAACGTTAACCTGCTAACTAAGCTAGCTGCCCAGCTACATCCAGAACGCCGCAAAGAGAACAGAAGAGGCAGGGCGTAACGGTTAGATGTGGATTCACTAATCGGTTACATTTTAATAATGGGCTGGATTTAGAAATGCAACCACATGACATTAGATAGCTACATATTTAAATAATGGAAATCTGCTTGCTAACATGATTTAACGTTAGCTGTTTAGCTACCGGGAACTTAAAGCATACAGACTGCTAGCAAGCTTAAACAGACAACAGAAGACACAAGTTAGTACAAAGAAGACTAGCTAACTGGCAACACAAAACGCCAGGCATTAGTTAAGATATTGTCAGGTTAGAGTAAATGGCGCACTTTACTAACATTGGCTTACGTGTTTTCATTATGAATGAGTGCCTTGCTGGCTAGCTAGCTTGACGCTTAATTGGCATCGCTAGCTGGCTAGTATGTAGCATGTTGAGCATATTGAGTTATTGCATAAGTTTATATCTGCAGTTATCCAGATAGCCGTCGTTAGCTGGACGCTGCAGAATTTCTAAACATAGTGTTTCTGAACGCACACAGCTCGCCCCTTCATTACAATACCTCTCATTTTACCGTTGTTTTCTGGTTTGGTAACATAACATAAGCGACTGCAATCAACAACTCTTACGTTAATGCTATGAAGAAGAATCTAGGTGGATGCGTTAATTCACTATTAGACGTTTTCATTGGTCTCTGGTCTCCTTTTTTGCCCACATCTTAGTTTACATTGATGGTAAACCAACTACTGTAACATTAGCTAGCTGGCAAGCAGTCACCCCGAGTACAGATTTTTTAATGATTGATAATGACAAAGGGGAGGACTCTCCAATTTTAACTTTTAGATACCTTGTTATTGTTTTGACTGCAAACTTTATGTGAATACTTTAGACAGTAAACAGTAGCTGAAATAGCCCGGATAATAATTGAGAATTTGCTTCATTTTAGCTTAAAAGGGTTAGGAAAACACTTAGACTAGATTTAGTGCATTGTAGTTTAGTGCATGGTACTAAGCAGTCACAATTGAGATAAACAGTCTTTAATTTGAATCGTAAGGGCCAAAACAACCCTGCCTGAAGTAGAAATTTCTGGGTTTGCGTAGGGATTATTCCTGGTGCAAGGAGCAGTCAGCTGCAGCTAATTGGTGCCACACTTAAAGCCCTTGTGTTATGAAGTATGACCATCATGTGATAGGGAACTCTTTCCTTCCTTGGGTTGATAGGATGTTTGAAACTTTCATACTTATAAGGATACTCAACTGTTTGTGATGTTCTTTAATGTTTATCCCCTGCGTAACATGGAAACTGAATTTTTTTCTTGTGAAATGTCATTTGCATATGACGTATGTGAACGTTTTGTTGAAAGCCTGAACATGGATGAAAATGTGAAAATTATTTTTTTCTTGATCGTTGTAGTTCCATTTTTGCGGTGTACCTGTAGGGTCCAGGGTTTTCAAGTTGGATTGTGCCTGTTTAAGCTATGGGCTTACCTTTATATCTGAACACACTAGACTAAGTGGAAGGATATAAGATTGTGAGGGCAACTCGGATGAAGATGTCTGCCGAAAAATGTATATTCATAGATGGTAGTGGGGAGGATGATGACAACAGTGACTATGACATCACCTTTCTTTAGCAAGGCCACCTCTTCCATTCGCTGTGCCAGGCCGTGTGATTGAGGCTGAGAGAGGGGTGTCGCGCTGAAAAAAACGGGGCTTGGATGGGAACGCAGGCCGAGCGCAGGGCTCACCTCGAACCCTCGTCACGGATAACGTGGCACCTGATGCAATCCTGTCTGAGAGAGTGACACTGATACTCTCTCCTCTCGCCACTGCCACACTCTTAAGCTGTGGTCACTGCCCGGGGTGGCATAATGTCACCATGAAGAGATCCGCACGCATGCCTAACCTTCGCCTTAAACAGGAACCGGCACATCAAAAAACGGGGCTAAACAACACGCCTATCGATACTTTTATATGTTTCATTTGCTTTTGTGAGGAAGAAAAATTAAGAAAAAAATAATAATAATATGTATTTTAAAAAGTAAAGCACAATTCCAAGGCTTCGCAATAGCCGTGCTGCTGCCGCCGCCCAGATTAAAACAGACACACCTCTGTTAGTCTGTTGGAACGCAGCCTTCAGCGGGTTAGACCAGTGCGCGGCTCCTGCACCCTCCCTAACCCGTCCCGGGCGCTGCGTTACTGTACACGCCGCAGCCCGTTTGCCAAAATCTCCCCTTCTGTCCCCCCGTCGGAGCGCTCCAAACTTTGTTTTGGTGCGACGGGACCCTGCTGCTAATCCAGCGCTAAACACGGGGCCGCAGTCACGGGACCGGGAGTGGCTGAGGGGGGCGTGACCTGGGGTCGGGACAGTGGGTCACGAGCCAGATGGGATAAGCGCTCACGCGTGCGTGCGCACTGCAGATAGGTTTAATCAGTACCTACCAGCGCTGAGGGGTGTGTTTTTATAGCATCGCGCTGTTCTGCACAGCGCTTCGTATGCCTCTTGCTTTGGAGTGGGGTTTTGGCACGTTCCAAATTTTCTAGGGCTGGGAAAGTGTTATATTTCTAGAATTCTCAAACAGTCACAGTGCAGGCCTGTGTCAGAGTACTTTTAGTGCTGTTTCTTCAAAGTATGTTTGGCAGAAAGTAGTGAGTCTGACATGACACACATTGGCATTAAAGGAACCGCAACACCGGGACTGTGCAGTAAAAACACGGCTAAGCAGAACTGATGAAATAGAGGAGCAATTGCAGAAAAATTGGGGTAGGACATGTGAATGGGAATGGTAATGGAGAAAGATGCCTGACATGACCATAGCGATGCACGCAGGGTATCCTTGAATATGCATATCGTGCATAACTTTAAACTGGTCTGTCAAGTATGAACGATAAGTCGGGGCCATCTCTAGCTGCACTTCACCGCGCGCTCAAGGCAGGACGTGGAAGAGAACACCCGAGCGAGGAGCCAATCGGAACGGAGGCCGGGCGGCCGCGTCGTTGACGTATGCTGGAATGCCGTCCACACAATCTAAGGCGCCACTATGTGAAGTGAAGGATTCCCGAGTTTATCGGAATGCCACGCTTCGCATCACATATGTTGCTCTTTGGTTCGGCGCACCTCCGTTCCGTTCACTGGGTCCTGTCAGGTGAAGCTCCCGTCCGCGCGCGCCGCGACCTTTTGCCGGTATCTGGGGGAGCTGCGTAGCGAGGCGGGGCGGCGCCGCGTGTTTATCTGATTCCGACCGCGTCAGACGGTGAGGGGGGAGAGCGTCGGCGGCGAAGCCAGCGCGGAGAGATAAGCGAAGAGGAAGCGGCGAGCCGACACTGCGGCCGACACGCTGAGGGAGGAGCGGCTCGTTGCATCACACCCTGAAAGCGCAGTCAGTGTTTTGGAGCCGGGGCATTGTGGGATAGGCTGAGTGAGAGGGCGAACTGGCCGCTGGTCAAACCCCACAGACGGTCTCGGGATCGTCTTCGGTGACGCTCCGTTCCTGGTTATATTTAGCCTCGCCCGAGTTGTCGCAAGAAATATGCGCTCCCAAGTAAGCGGCCTTTTCATCATGGCCGGCGCTGGCTCCTCCTCGCTTGTTTCGTGAGATTTTAGAGCTCAAATATTAATGCGATCAGTGTTATATGTCTAAATGATCGTATGTAGAAAATGTCCCACACCTGTTTCATCATTTTGTCTTACGCCCCATGGCACTTTTTGGTTTTGTATTTGTCAGTATATGTGAGCTCAAAAAACAACTATTTATTCTGTGAAGACTGATATCTTTGCAGTGTGGAGTTTGTATTCCAATTTTTAGATGAATAACGTATCATTAAATGAATGCTTCAAGTTCAGTACGTAAATTAGAACCCGGTAGAACCCTGCCACTGAGTCTTTTTGAGTGGAGGCTAACCGATGAGTCTTGATAACATGTCTGGAGTTCACTCTTCTCCATTAAATTAGTGTTTCATATGGAGCGCCTGTTTAAACAGTCGGGGTTCATGGTCCAGCCAGTTGATTTGTTGGTGTGTTTTGACTAAATTGGGACTGGCACACCAGTGCCCCCCTCCCCCCTCCCTACAGCACCACAGTCTTTTGGAAGTGACCGCTCTTCTCCCTCTCGGTGCACTTGAATGAGTGCCAGTGACATTGTATATGAATCAGCTGGATATCCAGGCATTGATTATTTTTAATCCCACAGGAACAGCATTCATTGACAAGGCATTCGCGGCAGCGAACAAATGTTAACCAGAATGTCCTAGGGCTGCGTTTGTCCGCATAAAACACGTAACGTTATTTTTAATCGCTGTTTAAAAATGGTTTCACGTAAATTGTCTCTCTTCCCTCAGAATTCAATGTCCTCGTTCTCTGTGGGTTTGCCGCAACAGAGTCAGAGGTCTGCTTCTCCTGCGTTCTCTCTCTGGTGAGTTCTGATGCCCGGCGACAGCGTAATCGCGGTTAATACGGTAATGGCCCTTTTTCATCTGTGTGAAATGCTTTCAGAGTGCAGTCGTCCGGCGGCTTATAGCGAGCGCTCCGGCGCGGGGACAGTGCTCTCGGTGTCGCTCTGCCAGACAGCGCTGTTCTGCGGCTCGATCCGAGCGCGGCGCCCTAGTCTCGCCCGCTGAGCGGAGGGCTAACGGCGTGTCTCTCTCCTCCCCTCCTCTCCTCTCCTCCCCTCCCCTTCTTCTCGCCCTGCCAGAGTGAAGTTTGGCTCCAGTGGAGACAGTGGGCGTGTCCGGGTCGGGTGAACCGCACTCCGTCACTGGGGCCATGGTAAGACCGCTCGCCCTCTTCTCTCTCCGCACAGGCCAGCTCCAGCAGCCAGTCAGGGTTTTTTTTTCTTTTTTTTTCTTTGTGTGTTTGTTGTTTGTTTTGCCTCCAAATCAGTCGTCTGGTTCTGGAATCGGAAACTCTCTCATTGATTTGCACCCTGGCGGTTGGACGGGAGGGTGGGGGAGGGTGAGGGGGTGGGGGTGGTGGGGTCAAACAGTAGCACCGGAGGCACAATGCCCCGCCCTGTCTGCAATGTTTTTTGCAACAGGCAGCGATCAATATTTTATTTTCTGCTACAAACCTTCCGGAGCGAGGTCAAGCCTCCCCGATGTGACCTGATGTAGCCGCTGCATAGCGTCTGGCCCCTCCTGCACAGGAGGAAGGGGTGGATGGCCGCTGTCCTGCGTATGTGCAGGTACACACACCCCCCCCGCCTGATCGCCGTGGCGACAGCCGTGTCCCCGCGTGTCCCCGGCCGCGCGCGCGTCCCCTCAGGCGTGTTGATGCGCGCTGTCAGCTCCGGGTCACGGGCGGCGGTCCCGCTGATCCAGCGGCGGGCAGAATGTGCTGCGGCCAGCCGTTCAGCGCCTGCCGCCGCCGCCCGCCCCTAATCCCCCTTTGTCCCCGGGCACCCGCGCTCTCCCCCAGCGCCGCTCGGCCCTCTCGTGTGCCGATCCCATCACTAAAAATAAAACGCACGTATGCATTGCGGGCGCCCTACACAATGGTCCGTGCCCTCTATGGTCTGCCTGGCGTCGGCATGTTGAATATGCGCAGGCTGCCGAGCTTCGGTCAGCGTGCAGCGCTCTGTTCGCTTCGCACGCCCCCCCCGAACATATCGAACGCGTCCCTGATTAAATGTGCTCCTGCAAATTTAGCCCCGGTTTTAGATGCTTGGTTGTAAATAGATTACTTGCGATGTTTTTGACTTCGGAGTAGAACACCGCGTAGGTGTGTTTTTAGCGGGTGAGCACCTGCAGGCCAGGGTAGTACAGAGGGCCCTTTGAGCAGGGGTCTGGCTCAGGGGCCAGGCTCAGAGGGCGAAGGCTTTGCGGGACTGAAGAAGTGGCTCAGAGGGCGAGCGCTCACTCAATGGTGAGGTTTGCTAGGGCCAGATTTCGGGTGGGTACGGAGGACCTGGAGTGGGCGTGGGGGGCCAGTTCAGAACAGGATTTTAAATCCAGGCTCACGAACTGCCTGCGGTTCTGAGTCAGGAAAGAGTAGAGAATTGTGGGAATGGAAGAAGACCGGTTCAGGTTTGCGCGTGTTGGGAGCCCCGTGCGTCCCCTGCTCTGGCTGACACGGTTTCCTGTTCTACAGGAAGAGGAGGGGCAGCAGAGCCTGGAGTGCATCCAGGCCAATCAGATTTTCCCCAGGAAGCCCCCTGTCCTGGAGGAGGACAACCTGCAGGTGAGACGTGGCCAAAATTCTGGCCGAGTTTGCATAAAGACATAAAGACACTCGAGCATGCTTGCACACGTTGCATCAAATCTGAACGTTCATGGCAGATACAAGTTGGCCAGTCGATGCTGTCAGAGTGAAATTTGAACTGGCGCCATTTCCGCTGCCCTTGTCCCTTTTTTTTTCCTCCTTCTCTGCCCGTGGTGTTAATGTGTAACGGTGCCCGTGGTGTTAATGTGTAACGGTGCTGCGATGGGCTGTGTTGGTCACAGGTCCCCTTTCCTGAGCTGCACGGGGAGTTCACGGAGTACGTGGGGAGAGCTGAGGATGCCATCATCGCTATGTCCAGCTACCGCCTGCACATCAAGTTCAAGGAATCCATCGTCAACGTAAGAACACACCTCGCCCCGCCCGCCCGCCCCCTCACTGAGACCTCCTTCAGTCGTAGGACCGTCTTTTTGAACTGACTTGAACTTCCTCTGCACACGTCCCCCATGTGCCTGGAGGTTTTATGTGAGATTCTGTAGCCATATTGTTGATTGCGGTAGTGTGTCAGGACAAAGTGATCATAAATGGTCAAGACAGAGTCATTCCCAGTTGGGTTCAGTAGTCAAAGTTAATGGTTTGTTATAGCTGTATATTAATATATTGCTTGTAAAAATATTTTACTTGTGATTTTGTATATAAATCTGTTTGACTGACAAAGGGGCCCTGACTGAACAGACACTTTGACTGCCCAGACACTGCTGTATTATTATACTCGTTTTGAGTCTTACTTGGCTGGGGTTACTAGTCTATAGCAGATCAGAATAGTTGCGTCCAAGCGCATACCAACCCTGTTTGGTCTGTTTCCCCTCCAAAACATGTTTGACACGTCAGTAAAGTAAAGGAGGAAACACTTGGTGTCACAAAAGAAAATGTTATCAATTTCGTCAATGATGATAACAGTTATCACTGATGCCCATTTTTAATATTACATTACGTTCCGTTGAAATGCTCTTTTCCTTCTAGAAACATCCGATTCTCCGGTTAATGTGCCAGCGCATGAGTTTGTCACAGAGGGAATGTATAAACGGCAGAGGGTACTTTGTGTTCTTTAATCGGGTCAGATATTTGAGACACAAAAATGTTCTTCAAACAGAAAGTGCAACAAAGTGTACGTTTCCCAGGAGCTACGTGATCTAATGTTTATAGTCCTTCGCAGAGAGCTGTAAAAGCGGGGAACATGCTGTACAGTCGGGAGCATGGCCTGGCACAGCCGTGGGTTCGCATGTAAATGCTAAGTTAGGGTGGGCCACTTCGCTCTCTTCCTCTTTCATTTTGTGTTCTTTAGTCCTGATGTAATGAAACCCCTCTCACAAAAATATGTAGATTCATGTGAGGTTCTTTTTTTTCTGTCTGTGTGGAGGGCAGTTTTGTTTTGTTTGGCTAATTGCGTCTGTTTATCTTTCGTGATCTTCGGCCAAAATAGTTAGATATCTGCACTTCGTGTTTAAAAAAGAACTGCAGAGAATCGATGTAATATTGAAATGAAACTGTCACGCCGCTAATTAAATTGGGATTTCTCCGGGACGTTTTTGTTCGGTTGCTTCGCGACTCTTAATTAAGATGACAGCATAACGTGGCCTTGGAGGAGCGCTGTTTATAATGGCCCTGCCTACATGACAGCCTGGCCACTGCTCAGAAGCAGCTCCCAGCATCGGCAAGCTCACTGCGAGCAGTCACTGCAGAGCCATTGTTTGCGTTGTATTGTTGCGGTATAGAAATATGTGAAGTTGTTTTGCGAAAGTTTTCGAATGTCTTTAACAGTGAGCGCGTGTCCCCTGTAGAACATTTATTTCTTAGCATTGCGGCCAGTTGTTTTTTTCCTGAGAGTTAAAAAAATTCTGAGTAAATATGCAGGTTTTGCTGTATCCTTTAGACCAGAAGGAGATTTGTAGGCTGGTTTCCTTCACTGTGGTACCTCAGTGCTGCACTATGGTACAGTGTTTGAAGCCTGCTGGAAAACATTGCATAAAATGTTGGTTAGAACATGGACAGATTGCCTTTTAGCATCCTGCTGGTTTTCCGTGCGGTAAATAATGTGTTTACTCTTGCTCGGGTAAAAGTCAGCTGATCATGCTGGAATGGTGACTGTTTTCCCAGCAACTCCACGGCAACAATTCCGTATATTTACCAGAGCGCTCGTGTTCGTTCGTCACACACACACACACACACTCTCTCTCTCTCGCTCTGTCGTTTCCCCCTCTCTATCTCTCTGTATCGCTCTCTATCTCTCCGGCGTGATCGATGTCTCTTTCTGATTGTGCTCCACCGGCGCACGTCCGCGCGACGCGGGGTCACGCACTCGCGCAGGCGATTCAGCCCGGACGCCCCGGTTTCCACGGACACCGCCCGGCCGCGTTCCTGTGGAACAGCTGGGATGTCCCGGCCTGGGGCGCTGCGGGAGTCCTTATGGGGAGACGCGAGGCGTTGGAATAGCTGCGGCCCACCGGCTACAAATCTGCCTCTGAGCCAGAGGGGAGCCCCTTCCGGGCGAGGGCTTGAGGAATTTGGGGCTGGCTCTGGCGCCGCTGGGACGTTTCTGAGGCGGGCTTGAGCGGCGAATTAAAAGACGCAGGTGGAGGGTGTGACAGCAGGACGTACCCGCGGCAAAGAAAAGCGGCCTCCATTTTGACCCTCTGTTTTATGTGCCTGTCTGTTGTTTGTCTGGAACATCAGAACTGCTCGTGTGAGGTGTCAGTAAGTACTCCCACGGCCTTGCCTGCCCGTTCCAGACCTGCCTGCAGTCTCACCGGATCGGTCTGAGGGGAACAGAGTGTGTTAACGGTGTCGTGTTCTTGTGCTTACAGCATGTGGTCTGGCTGTGTGACGTTGGCATAGATCATGCATTGAGTGATCCCCGTTAATACCATTAATCTCAGCAAATTAACACGTTTTTTGCCCCAGCTTTTTATCGCCCTCCCAATAATATGGAATTTCGTATTCATAGACCAGTCGCATCACTGTAACATCCTCGCGTTTCTGCGAAGATAGACCCACGTTTTTAAAAGCAGGAAGTGCCTGCTGCAACCTACTGTTACATTTTGCAGTATGCAGTCCCCCAGCTGAGCTGCGCAGTCACTGTGTCAGAAGAGCACTCATAGACCATTCCCCCAGCTGAGCTGTGCAGTCACTGTGTCAGAAGAGCACTCATAGACCAGTCCCCCAGCTGAGCTGTGCAGTCACTGTGTCAGAAGAGCACTCATAGACCATTCCCCCAGCTGAGCTGTGCAGTCACTGTGTCAGAAGAGCACTCATAGACCAGTCCCCCAGCTGAGCTGCACAGTCACTGTGTCAGAAGAGCACTCATAGACCATTCCCCCAGCTGAGCTGCGCAGTCACTGTGTCAGAAGAGCACTCATAGACCAGTCCCCCAGCTGAGCTGTGCAGTCATTGTATCTTCGCTGGTACTTGCTTGGTGAGATGAGGACATCACTGCCGACCGTAACCCTCTCTCCTGGGGTACATTATGGCGGTCCTCTGCTACTTTTTGGGGCTGCAGAGGCACTGTCGGGACTTGGCGCCCAGCCGTGGAATGTGGCACATCCTTAAAACCCAGCGCTTCAGATGCATCATTATGACACGTGCGTGTAATTTAGCACCGATGAAAAACATCACCTGGCGAGAATGTGTGCACTTACGAGCATAATTTCTCTGGTGCAAGGGACCCTCGTTTGCACAGAAGAGACCAGTTGAGTTTAAGAAGACGAGATCGCAAGATTTGCTTGGGAAATGCGCGAAGATGCAAAGTGCCGATCTCGCTATCCAAGTGGAGTCGGGTCGGTCCGGGTCCCTGCTTTGTGTTCCGTAGCAGAGAGGCCTGTCGGGCGTTTGGCTGGGATTCGTTATTACATATCTCATACTCGGTGCTGAGTGTCGGGAGCAGAGTGCCGCTGGCGTGAATGTTTCACAAAGCGCATTGCGTTAGCGTACCGCGTTCCTGCTAGCGCGCAGAGAGACGAGGCGTGTCACGGTGACTCAGGCTGTTGGTCATTTGCATGCGCTGGTAGAGTTGGCCTCACAGGGGGGGCGTGTTCTCCAGGCTTCACGTAGCCAGCTGGCAGCTTGTGTGACTAAGGAGCCTATGAGGCCTGGTTTGAGCTCCTCCTGCGTCCTGTATCCAGTTAGCGGAGACAGAGACGGGGTTGAGTGGGCCGAGGGGCCCTGCTTTCGCCGCCAGTGTCCCGAATGCCCCTCTCTCTGCCTCTCTCAGGTCCCGCTGCAGCTCATTGAGAGCGTGGAGTACCGCGACATGTTCCAGCTCCACGTCACCTGCAAGGACTGCAAGGTCATCAGGTAAAGGCCGCTAACCAGCGCACGTCTGGTTATATAATGCATGTGTCTATGTGCTGCATACAAGCTCGCACGTATATGTCCACCTCTCGGGCACCAATGTCCCATTTCCATTGATTCTTCTTTAGTTTTTGCCCGTAACTCAAAATGAACATGAATGTACCGCACACGTGTGCGTATCAAGCTGTGTGCAAGTGTGCACCTCTCGCTCATCGGTATCTTATCAATGATTCTCCAGTGCGTTTGTCATATAATTCAAGCCACACCTTTTATAGGTTATAATGTTGTAACGTTGACTTGCAGGCACACCCACACGCACGCATACACACATACACACAGGCACATTTATGTGTTCGCCTTTTTGCTGCATTGAGTCAAGTCATGGTCTTCCCCATGCCACATAGATTAATCTGTGGTAATGGGCCTTGCCCAGCGTGTGATCGAATCCTTAACGGGACCCATCGTTTTTGGGGGGGTTTGCGTTTGGTCAGGTGCCAGTTCACCACCTTCGAGCAGTGCCAGGAGTGGCTGAAGAGGCTGACGGGCGCCAGCCGTCCCCCGTCCCGGCTGGAGGACCTCTTCTCCTTCGCCTTCCACGCCTGGTGTGTGGACGTGTACGCGGGGGAGAAGGAGCAGCACGGCGAGCTGTGCAGGCCAGGTACGGGCTGCGGGGACCACGCCCCCTTTCCCCACCCGCCCCCCTCGCCGTGCGAACAGAGCGCCGCGTTCGCGAGGCTTCTCCTGGAGAGCGCGCGCCGCGTCCTCCGAGCAGGGCCTGCGGCTCCTCCCTCTCCCGTTGTCTTACCTGGCTCTCCCGCCCCGCCCTCTGTCTCGCCTCAAGGAGACCATGTGACCTCGCGGTTCAGGAACGAAGTGGATCGGATGGGCTTCGACATGCAGAACGCCTGGAGGGTGTCCGAAATCAACAGCAAGCACAGGTAACCGCCCCCGGGCGGAGGCGTCGGTCGCCGCGGCTCTTCAAACGGTAACCGCGGCGTCCTTTACCACCGCCTGCCGTCGCGCCCCGCCCCGCCCCGCCCCGCCCGCCCTTTGTGTGTTTAATAGAGGGAGCGGTTGTGCTGGGGCAATGGGGCTTTAGCCTGTGCCCAAGATTCACTTTCACTGGCAGTGAGCCCCTGCCAGATAAGTGATAAGGGTGAGATTGGGTGTCTGAGCACAGAGGCTGTGTTCAGGCGGTGGTTAACCCTGTCCAGGGGTCTGCCCTTTTGCCCATTTCCTAACCGCGTGCCCCGTTCGGTCCTGGCACTGCCAGGCTCTGTTCTAGCTACCCGCAGCTGCTGCTGGTGCCAGCCTGGATCACCGACAAAGAGCTGGAGAATGTGGCCGCCTTCCGGTCCTGGAAGAGGTTTCCGGCTGTGGTGTACAGGTGTGTGTGTGTGTGTGTGTGTGTGCGTGTGTGTGTGTGTGTTTGTCTGTGTGTGTTTGTGTGCCTGTGTGCTTCCGATGGACAGAGCACTGTGATGTTGTCTAACAGGGATATTACCCAATTCACCTTGACAGGGTCACAAAGCTTTTGAAACAAAAATCAACATTTCTGTGTCCCAATACAGTACTACTCTGTAAACACTTCAGTATTAAGCATGTTCATAATCAATGCATTTGTATACCTCTGCACCAGGGCTTAGATTTTTATTAAAATGTTTTTCACAGTTAAAAACCACTTCAGGACATTCTGACTTTTAGATACAGTAAGAGAATTTATCTCATATGAGTTTTAAATCCAAACCGCTGCTCCAGCTGCAGTTTTAACAGCACAGCCGAACCTCCTGCGTCTCTGCGTCCCTCTCGCCAGGCACCAGAGCACGGGGGCGGTGATCGCCCGCTGCGGCCAGCCCGAGGTCAGCTGGTGGGGCTGGCGCAACGCTGACGACGAGCACCTGGTGCAGTCCATCGCCAAGGCGTGCGCGGTGGACGGGAGCTCCCGAAAACACCTGGCCAACGGGTCCTGCTCCCGCGAGTACGGCAACGGCGCCGACCTCTCCGACACGGACTTCGGTCAGTCCCCCCCGTCCCCCCCGTCCCGCCCTCACCCCGCCAGACGCAACACAGAAAAACAAAAAAAACTGCTGACGCGGCTCTTTTCCCGACGGCCGGCCCGTGTGCGGCGGCCCGTGTGCAGCGGCCGCGCCGGGCGAAGGTTGCGTGCCGCCGCTTGTCTTGCGCGGAAGTTTTTGAGCGGAGGAAGCGGCGCGGGGGAATTCCGCGGCGTGTTTGCACTAGCCCGGATTCCTCCGTCTCTTCCGCCCTGTCTTCAGCCGGGCCTTATCTCAACCCAGACCTGGCGTGACCGGGGGGCCCGAGCGAAAGCCTGTTTCTACCGTCCGTTTGTTTCGAGGACCTGCGATTTTGGCTCGTGCACACCTTGTGTGCATGAGCAACGCATGCATTCTCAGAAAAGTCTGTGGCTTCTTTCACTTTCTAAAACACTGCAAAAGGTGGTTGAGGTGTGGAAAATGCAGTTTCAGTGGCATTTGGAGAATGAACTGAGAGAACAGGGTGCAGAACAGGGTGCAGAAGGTGCAGGTTAATGTTGTAATTAGTGAGGTGAAGGATGGTTACGTTTAAGAGGGTTTCTGTCAAATTCATTATCGTGGAGCTACATTTGAATGCCGATCACAGTATGTGAAATGTCAGTGTACGTAGTGTCAGAATATATGTTCAGATACAGGCTGGAGATGGCCTTACGGGCCAGGCACGCTCGTACGCTCACTGCGTCCTCAGCACTGCTGTGTGACAGTGCTATGTGTGAAGCAGTGATTGCAGGCAGTGGGCATGCCAAGGCAGGCGTTTGCTATACGTACATTACATTTGTTTATTTAGCCCTGTTCCAGAGGAACTTGCACTGTAGGTACAGTAAGGTTCAGCACAACACCGGCACGGATACAAAAAACTATTTAACCAGAAAAACAGTTTATATAAGTTTTTTGTAATATACATATTGTCATATCAAAGGGAGTCCACTGTAAGTTGCAAAATGTCTGAGCTTCATTAGTAAAGGAATGGCTGAAGGCTAGCAAATATTAGGCAGTGCAAGAAGGAGGCAAGCCTGGGTTGACGGACCAGTGAGGCAGCTTGAAGAGGTTGGTTTCCTCTCTGCGTCAGGAGATGGCAGATTAATGTGGTGTTTGCACTGCTCTTGGCGAGTCCTGAAAGGAGGGTTCTGTTTCAGAGTCCTCCATGACTAACAGCTCGGAGGTGGAGACGCTGGCCATCCAGCCTCAGAAGCTCCTGATCCTGGACGCCAGGTCGTACGCCGCCGCCGTGGCCAACAGGGCCAAGGGGGGAGGCTGCGAGTGCCCAGGTAAGAGGCTTGAGTGCCTGAGCCGTGCCAACGTGGGCGCGCGCTTTCGTCTCCGGAGCCAAAATGGCCGACGGTCGGCTCCTCTCCGGCTGCCGCTGCATAATGGCCTTTCTGTCTTCCAGAGTACTACCCCAACTGCGAGGTGGTGTTTATGGGCATGGCCAACATCCACTCCATCCGCAAGAGTTTCCAGTCCCTGCGTTTTCTCTGCACACAGATGCCCGATCCAGCCAAGTGAGTCTGCCCCCCCCCCCCACCCCCACCCCCCAGGCCCTGTACACAATAACCCCGCCCCTCGTCCACTGCACTGAAGGCCTCTCTCAGCCCTACAGTCAGCTGGTCCTGTGCCAGGCAGCCCAATCCTCATGTGCCCCCCTGCATTATTGTCTGAGGGAACATCTGCTCCTGATTTTTTGGGCCTGGCACAGCATGGACCCGAGGATCTCCATATGCAGGGATTCCTTTATATATTGACTCAGAGATTCCACAGTAGAGTTCATAATTCGATCAGTCTCTCTAACTGAGCACACATGTACATCGGGGCTGTACATTCAAGTGTGACTGATTCGCTCGCGTTTGTGCCTAAAAGATATTCTGTGGGAACGTGAATTCAGTCACATTTGTGCTACAACATTGAAATTACTGCCGCTAAGTTTATTTTGTGAAGCTACTTTTCTGTTAACGGTGTTAATAATGTCTCAGTATTGATTAACTGACGTGGTCTCTTGTCAAGTTTCAGCTTGTCTCTCGATGTTTGATTTTAAGTAGACGGCGAGACGCAAGTACAGACATCAAGGGTGCATGACTGTTCAGGGCCATTTTGTATTTTGACAATGGCAAGAACGAGACGAGACCAGCATGGGTTAAATGGAACGTAAAGCAACTTTTCAGATCCCCGTCCCCTACAGAAGTAAATGGCCTGTTGTCATATTTCATCTTTAATCTTTCAGTCTTCAAAAAATGTGCCACCTTACCACGTTTTGCCGTTGGCAGTTGAGCTTTCCAATTCAAATGACAGCAGAGTAGAACTGCATGTATTTTCAATGATTTGTCTAAATTTATAGCAATACTGTGTCATTCTTGATGATGAAAAAGGCTTACAGTTGTGCCTGTGTGTGCTGCTTGCTTTTTAATTGTACATTTTTGTTTTGTTGAGCTTGTTTGCACCAGTGCTCCTGCCCCAGAAAGCATGCCAGGCCTGCACATATATCATTTATTAGCTTGTGAAAGGGCAGCTTTGTTTAACATTGCCAGTGGAGACTGTGGTTTGTAGGGGGCCGGGGTGTTGTTCTTCAAAACCAAACAAGCCAATCTCCATTTTCACTCGGAAACTGGTTAACTGTTGCAAAACCGCTTCCCTCTTTTGCTTGGTTAAAAAATACAGTTGTGATGGCAGTTCTAAGTGGTATGCCTTTGTGTGTAGTTTTTGTATAGTCAGTCTGTGGTTGTGTGCGGTTGTGTATATTTCCTGTCTGGTTTGTTTACCTGTTTGTTTGTTTGTTGTATGTGTGTGGTTGTGTGTAGTTTGCCATGTTTGTGTATTGTTGTTTGTAGTTAGTGTGTGGTTGTGTATAGTATCTGTGCGGTTAGTGTGTGGTTGTGTATAGTATCTGTGCGGTTAGTGTGCGGTTGTGTATAGTGCGGTTAGTGTGTGGTTGTGTATAGTATCTGTGCGGTTAGTGTGTGGTTGTGTATAGTATCTGTGCGGTTAGTGTGTGGTTGTGTATAGTATCTGTGCGGTTAGTGTGTGGTTGTGTATAGTGCGGTTAGTGTGTGGTTGTGTATAGTATCTGTGCGGTTAGTGTGCGGTTGTGTATAGTGCGGTTAGTGTGTGGTTGTGTATAGTATCTGTGCGGTTAGTGTGCGGTTGTGTATAGTGCGGTTAGTGTGTGGTTGTGTATAGTGCGGTTAGTGTGTGGTTGTGTATAGAGCGGTTAGTGTGTGGTTGTGTATAGTGCGGTTAGTGTGTGGTTGTATATAGAGCGGTTAGTGTGTGGTTGTGTATAGAGTGGTTAGTGTGTGGTTGTGTATAGTGCGGTTAGTGTGTGGTTGTGTATAGAGCGGTTAGTGTGCGGTTGTGTATAGAGCGGTTAGTGTGTGGTTGTATATAGAGCGGTTAGTGTGTGGTTGTATATAGAGCGGTTAGTGTGTGGTTGTATATAGAGCGGTTAGTGTGTGGTTGTGTATAGTATCTGTGCGGTTAGTGTGTGGTTGTGTATAGTATCTGTGCGGTTAGTGTGTGGTTGTGTATTGTGCGGTTAGTGTGCGGTTGTGTATTGTGCGGTTAGTGTGCGGTTGTGTATAGTGCGGTTAGTGTGCGGTTGTGTATAGTGCGGTTAGTGTGTGGTTGTGTATAGTGCGGTTAGTGTGTGGTTGTGTATAGTATCTGTGCGGTTAGTGTGTGGTTGTGTATAGTGCGGTTAGTGTGTGGTTGTATATAGAGCGGTTAGTGTGTGGTTGTGCGTGTGGGCTCAGCTGCACTGGATTGACCGGTTCCCCCCCTCTCCCAGCTGGCTGTCGGCCCTGGAGGGCACCCGCTGGCTGCAGCACCTGTCCCTGCTGCTCAAGGCCTCCCTGCTGGTGGTGAACGCGGTGGACCGGGACCAGCGGCCGGTCCTGGTGCACTGCTCCGACGGCTGGGACCGCACCCCGCAGATCGTGGCGCTGTCCAAGCTGCTGCTGGACCCCTACTACCGCACAGTGGAGGTAGGCGTGGCGCAGGGGGCGGGGGGACGGTGGAGGTAGGCGTGGCCCAGAGAGTGGGGGAGCGGGTGTTTATTGTGTACCCAGTCTTTTCAGGACAACCTGGCAGGGTTTCATCTGGGCTCTGTGTTGGACTTCATGGTTTTGAAACTCCCTGCAGGGTTTCCAGGTCCTGGTGGAGACGGAGTGGCTGGACTTCGGTCACAAGTTCGCCGACCGCTGCGGTCACGGGGAGAACTCGGAGGACCTGAATGAGCGCTGCCCCGTCTTCCTGCAGTGGCTGGACTGCGTGCACCAGCTGCAGAGGCAGTTCCCCTGCTCCTTCGAGTTCAACGAGGCCTTCCTGGTGAGCACCAATCAGAACGCGCGTCGCAGTCGCAGCGGCAGATCCAGGAAGCGCATTCGAACAAGGGCTTCTTTTTGTGTTTTTGTGAATATGAAGGCTGGTCATTGATGTCAAAATTGACTGTTTTGCATGTTGAATAGGGATGTGTGTGGGACTATTCATACAGATAGTTTTTGAGAATTAGTGCGGTTCTATATTTATTGCTACGGAAAAACTGTAGATAGCAGCAGTTCATACCACAAGGTATTTTTATTGCTCAAGCTACTGAGTATCAGTAGGATATTTCAATTTGGTATAAAATAAGTCATTAATAAATATAAAATAAGCAATTCTGTGGAGCTTACCCCATTGTATTTGCATAACGTGAATGCTAGCAACATGGGCTGTCCATGCTGTTAACAGCATCACCGTTCTTCCTGGTTGTCCAGCTCCCAGTTCGGTCCCGTTCATTTTCACGACCTCACTGAACTTATAGCATTAAAACGAATGCTTTAAAGCTATTAAGTACAATCTGGCAGAGTCAGCGTTTAACACTGAAAGCCTTTGCCCTTAATTTGAAACTTCGCGATGTAACCGTCACCATATTTTCTCTCGCACTGTATGTGCGTGCGTGCGTGCGTGTGTGTGTGTGCTTGTGTGTGCGTGTGCGTGTGTGCGTGTGCGTGTGTGTGTGTGCGTGTGTGTGTGTGTGTGTGTGTGTGTGTGTGTGTGTGTGTGTGTGTGTGTGAATGCGTGTGTGTGTATGTTTGTGTGTGTGTGTGTGTGAATGCGTGTGTGTGTGTGTGTGTGCGTGCGTGTGTGTGTGTGTGTGTGTGTGTGTCGTGTTGTGTCGTGCTGTTTGCGTGTAGTGAATGCGTGTGTATTGTAGTCTGGCAGAGTCGCGTTACCTGAGCCTTTGCTGTGCTTGCGTGTACGTGCACGTATTGTGTTTGATGCTGTGTGGGGGTGTGTGTGTATGTGTGTGTGTGTGTGTGTGTGTGTGTGCGTGTGTGTGTTTGTGTGTGTGTGTGTGTGTGAATGCGTGAGTGTGTGTGTGTTTGTGAATGCGTGTGTGTGTGTGTGTGTGTGAATGCGAATGCGTGTGTGTGTGTGTGAATGCGTGTGCGTGTGTGTGTGTGAATGCGTGTGTGTGTGCGCGCTTGCAGGTGAAGCTGGTGCAGCACACCTACTCCTGCCTGTTTGGGACGTTCCTGTGCAACAGTGGGAAGGAGAGGGAGGACCAGCACATCCAGGAGCGGACCTGCTCTGTGTGGTCCCTGCTGCGGCCTGCCAACCGCGCCCTGCGCAACATGCTGTACTCCTCCCACTCTGAGACGGTACACTGAGCACGCTCACACGCTCTCGCTCTCTCTGTCTCTCACTCCCTCTCTCTCACACACTCTCTCTCTCTCTCTCTCTCTCTCTCTCTCCTCTCCTCACTCTTCTGCTCTCTCCCTCTCTCCTACTCTCTCTTCTCCACGCTCTCGCTCTCTCTCTCTCTCCTCCTATCTCTCTCTCTCCTCTCTCTCTCTCTCTCTCTTCTCTCTTCTCCTCTGGTCTGTCTGTATTCCTCTCTCTCTCCCTCGTCTCTCTCTCTCTTCCATCTCACTCTCTGTCTGTCTTTCTCCCTTTCTGTCTCTCCCTCTCACACTCACTTTCTTTCAAACTCTCACTTTCTTGCACACTTTTGCACTTTCTCTCACACTCTCATGCTCACTCTTGGACTCTTTCTCTCTCGCAGTCTCTCCCTCCCTCTCTCCCTCCCTCACCTCCCCCTCTCTCTGTTTGTCTCTGCTCGTCTTCGTCACGTCATTACTGTGTGTAACTGCGAAGAAAGAGGCAGGAAACTGGATCCTCCTGTGGAGGCCCAGCCCAGTTCCTGGGCCACAGCGTGTGGTCAGTGCACAGGGGAACCTTAGCTCTCCGCGCTGTTTACGTCCGACTCATTTCCACACAGCCTTAAGCGGCAGTTAACCGTTTAGCTGCCGGTCCGGCCGTGCTTCTTTCTGTGCGGTGTTGGGTTCGAAGCACGCGTGTGCATGTCCGGGTGTTGTTCCGCCCCCTACAGGTGCTGCACCCTGTGTGTCACGTGCGGAACCTGATGCTGTGGACCGCGGTCTACCTGCCCAGCTCCTCGCCCACCACGCCCTCCGATGACTCGTGCGCCCCGTACCCGGCGTCGGGTGCCAACCCCGAGGACGGCCCCATGGGCAGGTGAGCCCCGCCCCCTCTCTGCCCTCCTCCTCCTCCTCCTCTTTGCAGTTTGTCCTTCCAGGGCAAGCAGTCTTCCCTTATTTGGCGTGAGATCTTAAACCAAGGTCCTGACTTGGTATTGCCATTAAAGACCATGTGTAAGTGGTCATAAGGAGTAAAGGGTTCACTGGTGTCCTGGTCAGTTACTGCCCTGCTCTCTCAATCTGGTCACCTAATCATCCCCTACTTCAGTTGCCATAATAAGTCTGTCCCTCTGTCCCTTTGCTCTTACACTCTCTGGCTTGTAATGGTTGCCAGGTATCACTTAGATGGATGGGTACTACACAAGGGATGATTGAGGAGAAATTCCCCTTTCTCCATAAAGTGCTGTCAGGCTATGAAAAGTACCACATAAATACAACCGAGATGCAGGAAGCTGGGGGAAAATATGCAATTAGGCCTTCTTGCTCAAGAGGAACATTCACGTAATTCCACAACGAAAGCGTTTTAATTTACGTTCCTTTCCTGAGCGGCCCCCGGGGACGGGATCGGCATGCCGAGAGCTCGGCGCCCCGGCCGCGGTCGTGAAGCTAACGGCGGCGCTTTCGCTTTGAGCCAAAGTTCTGTCGGCCTCTCCGGCGTAGCTCAGCCGCCGGTGTCTGTACCTCAGCCGCCGGTGTCTGTACCTCAGCCGCCGGTGTCTGTACCTCAGCGGCGTCCCCCCGTCCCCGTGGTCCGTACCGCACGTTCTGGAAGCGGTCTGAAACGCGGACGCTGGCTCTGGGACGAGGAGGAGTTGGCGGCTCCCTCCGCGAACGCGGGGGCAGGGGGATCGGTTTACGTCAACAACCGGCTCCTGGAGCGCGGACTGAGCCTCGCGGACTGAGCCTGGCGTATGAGCCGTCTCTGATTTCCCTGATTACATACGCCGGCCTGCATGTGAGGAAATAAAACTCACGGCCACGTTCACATGGCTGAGTCCAGCGTAGACTAGTGAAGAGGAAGACAATAGGCCACACCCTTTTCTTCTACCATCAAAACATAGTTCCTGCAGAGGGCTAATGCTTCCACACCGCTGTGCTGTTGTCAGGGAGTGGCCTTTCCTGTTCTAAGATGACACCGATCTTTTAATCCTTGTGATGATTATCATCATTTCAGTGTTTCTCTAAGCTTTAATTTGTTTGGATTGCAAGTTCTGTAATGGGGCCCTGATTATACGCTGAACCATACCTGGATTTCAGTATGTTAGAGAGCGTGTTTTGAAATGAAGAGTCCTTTTTCATTACCAGTTTAATTTAGTCTTTCGTCTTTGTTTTCTTGTTTTTCTTCACAAAAGGCTTCCGAAGACGAGGTCCTTCGACAATTTGCCCATGGCGTGCGAGGTGGGCGGGCCCCTCGCTTCGAACCGACGTTCCAGCGACCCCAGCCTGAACGAGAAGTGGCAAGACCACCGCCGCTCGCTTGAACTCAACATTGGAGTGGGGCCCGATGGGGGCGGAGCTCCGGACCAGGATGGGAGGGCCAACCTGCAAGGGGTGGGGCACAGAGGAGGCTGGCCTGACGGGCTCCTGCCCGCGGAAGAGGGGGAGGGGCTGAGAGATGGCGATGTTTGGAACGGAGAGCCGTCAGAGGAAGAGAGCGTGGAAGAGGCGGAGCTCTCTGTGGCGGTGGGCGTGGCTGAGGGCCAGATTGAGAACATCCTCCAGGAAGCGACGAAGGAGGACGCGGGGGCGGAGTTGCAGAGAGAAGCCAGCGTCAACGGGCACCACGTCGAGGGTCCTCTGGATGACCTCGAGGACGCCCCGCCCCCGCTCTCGCCCCCAGCCCTGCCCCTCGCCACGGAACCGCCCGCAGACCTGCCTGCGGAGGGCGCGGACGAGCCGGGCCCCGAGGTCCAGGCCTCTGAGGTCCGGGCCCCCGGCGAGCCGGAGGAGCCCAGCGATTCGGCCCCCCCGAGCCCGCCGGAGATTAGAACTATGACCAACGGTCACGGCCCCGTGGGGCCCGAGGAGCTGGCCGCTCTGGAGGACCCCCGGGGGAGCCCCGACCCCGGCCTGCCCGCGCCCGAGCCCCCGGAGCCGGGCGAGGACCGCGCCTCGCTCATGGAGAGCTCCACGGAGACGCTGACGGAGGAGCAGCCCCGCCCCTGCCCCCCTCCCCCGCTCCCGGCCGAGCCCACAAGCCCGCCCTCCTCCCCCTTCCGGAAGGGCGTGGCTGCGGAGGCAGAGCAGGGCGGCGCCCCGAGGACTTCGAACGGCGGCCAGCGCCCGTCCCCGCCCGGCGCCCTGCCCCCCGCCCCGCCCGACCTGGGCAGGGAGGGGCCCCTGCAGAACGGGGAGGGGCCGGAGGCGGAGCCCCGGGTGAACGGGGAGCGGGCGCCCCTGAGCCGCCAGGTCTCGGCGGCCAGCGGCGGGTCGCTGACGGCGCACGCGCGCGGCGGCTGGGGAGGGGGCGGAGCCTCCCAGCACCGCTGCCTCCACGCCCTGCTGGGCCGGCCCCCGCCCAGCCCCGAGCAGCCGGCCCGCAGCCACCTGGACGACGACGGGCTGACCATGCACAACGACGTGGTGCAGCAGCGCCTGCGGCAGATGGAGGCGGGCCACCAGATGGAGGTGGAGACGCTCAAGAGGCAGGTGCAGGAGCTGTGGAGCCGCCTGGAGAGCCAGCAGCTCTGCGGCTCCCTCAGGATCAACGGCGACGTGGGCGACGAAGTGGTGAGAGAGCGCTGCCTATCAGAGCGCTGCACAGGGGTACAGCAGGGGGCTAGACTGCCTATCAGAGCGCTGCACAGGGGTACCGCAGGGGGCTAGACTGCCTATCAGAGCGCTGCACAGGGGTAACGCAGGGGGGTAGACTGCCTATCAGAGCACTGCACAGGGTACAGCAGGGGCTAGACTGCCTATCAGAGCGCTGCACAGGGTAACGCAGGGGTTAGACTGCCTATCAGAGCACTGCACAGGGGTACAGCAGGGGCTAGACTGCCTATCAGAGCGCTGCACAGGGGTACAGCAGGGGGCTAGACTGCCTATCAGAGCGCTGCACAGGGGTAACGCAGGGGGTTAGACTGCCTATCAGAGCGCTGCACAGGGGTACAGCAGGGGGCTAGACTGCCTATCAGAGCGCTGCACAGGGTACAGCAGGGGCTAGACTGCCTATCAGAGCGCTGCACAGGGGTACAGCAGGGGGTTAGACTGCCTATCAGAGCGCTGCACAGGGGTACAGCAGGGGGTTAGACTGCCTATCAGAGCGCTGCACAGGGGTACAGCAGGGGGTAGACTACCTATCAGAGCGCTGCACAGGGGTACAGCAGGGGGCTAGACTGCCTATCAGAGCGCTGCACAGGGGTACAGCAGGGGGTTAGACTGCCTATCAGAGCGCTGCACAGGGGTAACGCAGGGGGCTAGACTGCCTATCAGAGCGCTGCACAGGGGTAACGCAGGGGGCTAGACTGCCTATCAGAGCGCTGCACAGGGGTAACGCAGGGGGTTAGACTGCCTATCAGAGCGCTGCACAGGGGTACAGCAGGGGGTTAGACTGCCTATCAGAGCGCTGCACAGGGGTACAGCAGGGGGCTAGACTGCCTATCAGAGCGCTGCACAGGGGTACAGCAGGGGCTAGACTGCCTATCAGAGCGCTGCACAGGGTACGCGGGTAAGCTCAGCGCTGCAGGGGTACAGCAGGTAACGCTAAGAGCTGCCAGGTACAGGGTACGCCACGAGCCTGCACAGGGGTACAGCAGGGGTGTAGACTGCCTATCAGAGCGCTGCACAGGGGTAACGCAGGGGTTAGACTGCCTATCAGAGCACTGCACAGGGTACAGCAGGGGGCTAGACTGCCTATCAGAGCGCTGCACAGGGGTACACGCAGGGGGTTAGACTGCCTATCAGAGCACTGCACAGGGGTACAGCAGGGGGCTAGACTGCCTATCAGAGCGCTGCACAGGGGTACAGCAGGGGTTAGACTGCCTATCAGAGCGCTGCACAGGGGTACAGCAGGGGGTCTAGACTGCCTATCAGAGCGCTGCACAGGGGTACAGCAGGGTGGCTAGACTGACCTACCAGAGCGCTGCACAGGGGTACAGCAGGGGGTTAGACTGCCTATCAGAGCGCTGCACAGGGTACAGCAGGGGTTAGACTGCCTATCAGAGCGCTGCACAGGGGTACAGCAGGGGTAGACTACCTATCAGAGCGCTGCACAGGGGTACAGCAGGGGGCTAGACTGCCTATCAGAGCGCTGCACAGGGGTACAGCAGGGGGCTAGACTGCCTATCAGAGCGCTGCACAGGGGTACAGCAGGGGGCTAGACTGCCTATCAGAGCGCTGCACAGGGGTAACGCAGGGGGTTAGACTGCCTATCAGAGCACTGCACAGGGGTACAGCAGGGGGCTAGACTGCCTATCAGAGCGCTGCACAGGGGTAACGCAGGGGGTTAGACTGCCTATCAGAGCGCTGCACAGGGGTACAGCAGGGGGCTAGACTGCCTATCAGAGCGCTGCACAGGGGTACAGCAGGGGGCTAGACTGCCTATCAGAGCGCTGCACAGGGGTACAGCAGGGGGCTAGACTGCCTATCAGAGCGCTGCACAGGGGTACAGCAGGGGGCTAGACTGCCTATCAGAGCGCTGCACAGGGGTACAGCAGGGGGTTAGACTGCCTATCAGAGCGCTGCACAGGGTACAGCAGGGGGTTAGACTGCCTATCAGAGCGCTGCACAGGGGTACAGCAGGGGGTAGACTACCTATCAGAGCGCTGCACAGGGTACAGCAGGGGGCTAGACTGCCTATCAGAGCGCTGCACAGGGTACAGCAGGGGGTTAGACTGCCTATCAGAGCGCTGCACAGGGGTACAGCAGGGGGTTAGACTGCCTATCAGAGCGCTGCACAGGGGTACAGCAGGGGGTAGACTTCCTATCAGAGCGCTGCACAGGGGTAACGCAGGGGGCTAGACTGCCTATCAGAGCGCTGCACAGGGGTACAGCAGGGGGTTAGACTGCCTATCAGAGCGCTGCACAGGGGTACAGCAGGGGTAGACTGCCTATCAGAGCGCTGCACAGGGGTAACGCAGGGGGTTAGACTGCCTATCAGAGCGCTGCACAGGGGTACAGCAGGGGGCTAGACTGCCTATCAGAGCGCTGCACAGGGTACAGCAGGGGGCTAGACTGCCTATCAGAGCGCTGCACAGGGGTACAGCAGGGGCTAGACTGCCTATCAGAGCGCTGCACAGGGGTACAGCAGGGGGCTAGACTGCCTACCAGAGCGCTGCACAGGGGTACAGCAGGGGGTTAGACTGCCTATCAGAGCGCTGCACAGGGGTAACGCAGGGGGCTAGACTGCCTATCAGAGCGCTGCACAGGGTACAGCAGGGGCTAGACTGCCTATCAGAGCGCTGCACAGGGTACAGCAGGGGGTTAGACTGCCTATCAGAGCGCTGCACAGGGGTACAGCAGGGGGTAGACTACCTATCAGAGCGCTGCACAGGGGTACAGCAGGGGGCTAGACTGCCTATCAGAGCGCTGCACAGGGGTACAGCAGGGGGTTAGACTGCCTATCAGAGCGCTGCACAGGGGTACAGCAGGGGGCTAGACTGCCTATCAGAGCGCTGCACAGGGGTACAGCAGGGGGTTAGACTGCCTATCAGAGCGCTGCACAGGGGTACAGCAGGGGGTTAGACTGCCTATCAGAGCGCTGCACAGGGGTACAGCAGGGGGTAGACTGCCTATCAGAGCGCTGCACAGGGGTACAGCAGGGGGTAGACTGCCTATCAGAGCGCTGCACAGGGGTACAGCAGGGGGTTAGACTGCCTATCAGAGCGCTGCACAGGGGTACAGCAGGGGGTAGACTGCCTATCAGAGCGCTGCACAGGGGTACAGCAGGGGGTAGACTACCTATCAGAGCACGGGAGGGGTCTCTCTCTCAGTCTCTCAATCAGTCTCTCACTCACTCACTGTCTCAGTCTCTCACTCAGTCTGTCACTCACTGTCTCAGTCTCTCACTCAGTCTCTCACTCAGGCTCCATTACTCAGTCTCACTCTCACTGTCTCAGTCTCTTGCTCAGTTGCTCACTCACTCTTTTTAGCTCACTCAGATCTAAGACATACAATAGGTACATATTGCCAGTGTGAACATTTTTAGTGCGAAAGAAGCCCTTTCTCATTGTTAAGTTAAAGAATACTAAAAATTCTTCATAATATTGCATTTCTTACAAGAAACAAATATTTTTAGTAACGATGAGTAACAATACTTTATCAACTGTACTCAGTCTTCACCTGTCTGTTGCTTTTCTCTCTCTCCCTCTGTGTGTCAGACCTCGATCCCAGACTCGGAGTGTAACCTGGACCCTAACTGCCTGTCCCGCTGCAGCACGGAGCTCTTCTCCGAGGCCAGCTGGGAGCAGGTGGACAAGCAGGACACCGAGGTGAGCCGCCCGGCCCGAGTGTGGGGCGTGGGGCCTGGGGGGGCGCGGGGGGGGGCGACGGGACGTGGGGGGGCGCGGCCAATGGGAGCTAAGGCTGTTCTGGTGTTCGCAGGTGACCCGGTGGTACCCGGACCACCTGGCGGCCCAGTGCTATGGCTGCGAGAGCAGGTTCTGGCTCGCCACCAGGAAGCACCACTGCAGGTAACTCCTGCTGCCGGTCACGTGACATCACACCACTCTCAGGAAGCCCCACCCCCCTCAGGATCGAGCTCGTCTGTTGAACGTGTCTGAGCAGTACTCTGTCCTTATTTTCCTTTTGCCGTTATATACAGCTGCATCACGGCCTTGTGTTGCCAGGAAGCTGCTCCTGACATGTGGTTTACGTTCTTTTAAAAGCCTGGTTTTCATTCGTTCAGAGCAGACGGTATACGTCGGGCATCGCTGAGCGAGATGAGCGTATGCGGTGTGTAATGGGCCGGTCCCGGAGGCCACTTCACAGGGGTGATATGAGAGAACCCCCCCCACTGTGATTGTCTGTTTTCATATCCCGTCTCTGTGTCTCCTTGTCCAGATGGGTTTGAAGAAGCACTCCCTCCCTGTTAACAGGAAGAGCAGAAAGCACTGCTGTCCGACCCTCTGTCTTTGTGTTCGCTGTTTTGATCTCTCTGGTACTTTGCTTTGAGGGAGTGTCCTTTAAGCACCTTTCACAGGACCATAGAAAGCAGGTCAGGCTGTGTGTGTTCTTTCCTGCTTGCTGCGGCCGATAAACAGTGTTGTGGAGAAAGAGCGGTAACCGTCGGCGATGGAATGGCAGCTCCTGTGAGGAAGCGCTGGTAAACTGAACGGCCTGTAATGTCACACGGCTCTTTAGCGCGGTGAGACACACGGCCCTTTAAGAGGAGCGTGCGTGGATTTTTGCCCTTTTCCGGCGGTGCGGCCTCTGGGCGGTGGCGGCGGGTGTGGCGGGTTCAGGCCCAGGGCGTGTCTGTGTGGCAGAGGCCCTGGGCTACAGGAGGCCCTGTGCTGCCGGAGGCCCTGTGCTGCAGGAGGCCCTGGGCTTCGGGAGGCCCTGTGCTGCCGGAGGCCCTGTGCTGCAGGAGGCCCTGCGTGGCAGAGGCCCTGTGTTTAGCTGGGGAAGCGGCCCCGCTGCCCTGGAGCCCCGCTGCCTCTGTGGGCTGTCGGATAGGAATCCTGCTAACGTGCTGGGCCTGGGGCCTTGTGTAGTAGTGTGTAGGGGACAGGATGGGCTGTAACACACTATGTATCGGTGAGGATAGCATGTAGCCGTATAGTGTGGACAGTTTGTAGAGGCGTGTCGAATAATTGTGTAGAAAGTGTATAACATGGTGTGGAATGGACTGCATGTAACATTGTTTGAGGGGATTAGGGACAGTATTATACAGTGTGTAGGGAATCGCAGACAGTGTGTAATACAGTGTGTAGGTACAGGCGATGGTGTGTAGTATAGTGTGTAGGTACAGGCGATGGTGTGTAGTATAGTGTATAGGTACAGGCGATGGTGTGTAGTATAGTGTGTAGGTACAGGCGGTGGTGTGTAGTATAATGTGTAGGTACAGGCGATGGTGTGTAGTGTAGTGCGTAGGGACAGGCGATGGTGTGTAGTATAGTGTGTAGGTACAGGTGATGGTGTGTAGTGTAGTGTGTAGGGACAGGCGATAGTCTGTAATATAGTGTGTAGGTACAGGCGATGGTGTGTAGGTACAGGCGATGGAGTGTAGTATAGTATGTAGGTGAAGGCAATGATGTGTAGTATAGTGTTTAGGTACAGGCGATGGTGTGTAGTATAGTGTGTAGGCACAGGTGGTGGCATGTAGTATAGTGTGTAGGGACAGGTGACGGTGTGTAGTATAGTGTGTAGGGACAGGTGACAGTGTGTAATGTAGTGTGTAGAGATAGGTGGTGGTGTGTAGTATAGTGTGTAGGGACAGGTGGTGGTGTGTAGTATAGTGTGTAGGGACAGGTGACGGTGTGTAGTATAGTGTGTAGGGACAGGTGACAGTGTGTAGTGTAGTGTGTAGGGACAGGTGACGGTGTGTAGTATAGTGTGTAGGCACAGGTGGTGGCGTGTAGTATAGTATGTCGGGACAGGTGATGGTGTGTAGTATAGTGTGTAGGCACAGGCGATGGTGTGTAGTATAGTGTGTAGGCACAGGCGATGGTGTGTAGTATAGTGTGTAGGTACAGGTGGTGGTGTGTAGTATAGTGTGTAGGGACAGGTTTTGGCGTGTAGTGTAGCGTGTTGGGGTAGGCGACAGTGCTTTTCTCAGCCAGGTGGGGGCGCTGCGCTCCCCAGTCTCAGCCGTTTCTGACCCCCGTACCTCTCCACTGTCTCCCCTCTCCTTTGCAGGGGCAGGGAGGCTGCTCCAGAAGCCTGGTGAGAAACGGCTCCACAGTCCTCTCTGCCTCCTCCTCCTCCTCCTCCTCCTCCTCACTCGCTTCCCCAAGCCTGCACCACCCTCCTCCCTCCTCCCTCCATCCTCCCCGTTTTATTTGCCTTCTAACGATCCTCACCCTCCCTCACCCGCCCCTTTCGCTCGGCGTGTTGAAATAACCTCTCTCTCTCTGCGCCTGGCCGTGTGTGCGTCCAGACCCCCCCCACGGCGCCGGTCTCCCCCCTCGGTACCCCAGCGCTGCTGTTTATGTTGGTCTGAGGGTGGAATGCGCAGCCCTGGGGCGCTAGGGAAGCGTCCGCGCCGTAGCAGGGGCAGCGATTGGAGGCTTTGTATTTAGATCCAGTCACTGAGCCTTCCCTGGGGCTTAATGGAGGCTGGGCAGTTAAGTACGCAACGGGGGGAATTGTGGGTCCCAGATCAGACGGGGCGCACTCCACCGTGTCACTGCTGCAGTGTGTGTTTTGATGAATGGGGGAGAACCCCCCCCCCCACACACACTACACACACACACACGCGCACACACACACACACACACACACACTCCCTGACCGCATGCTATTGCCTCAGACTGACCTTTGACCCGTGGAAGCAAGGGGTCTAAAATGGCCCCCGCACGTCACCCCCGCGGCTCTAAAAACACCAGGGCGATGCAGCAGGAAGCTCCGCAGACGTCCGCCCCGCGGGTCACGAAGTCTGTCGCTATGACTCGTGACGATGTCACTTCCCGTCGCGCCGCAAAGAATCGAGCCGTCGATCTCGGGGACCCCGGTCGGCGGAGGGGTGCTGTGTGTGAGTGCATGTGCATGGCATCGCACTGGTATCCCTTACGTGTGTGTGTGTGTGTGTGTGCGCGCACGCACGCGTGTGCATGCGTCAGGACAGCACAGCACTAATCTGTGTGCTGTGTGCACCTTTATGTGTCTGGCAGGCAAGCTAAAGCCTCTGTCAGTTGTTGCCATGGTTATTCATATTGGAGATACTGGACAAAGTCTAGCAACCCTCATCAGCCATGCAGATGTAGTTACCCCCTGGAAGAACTTGAGGGCCTAGTTCTATGGGGGACAATGTTAAGGTACACTATAGCTGCTGAGGCTTAGCATGAGCTGAGTATCACCAATCTGCCCTAAACCATATTTCAAACCCGTAGAATACATCAATTATTAATGATTCATAAAGAAGCAAACAGATAAGTAATTTCAGAAGTTAAAAGGTAAATCTGTCCTTTAATATTTTAGGTCAAATCAGTTTGCGTAAGCTCACTCTTTAATAGCAGTTTGTGCGTATTGTTGGTTAGCTGCAGTTCTTGGAAACGGGGCTTGGTTCTGTGAATATTCAAGGGCAGAACTGTGAACGGTATTAATTCGGTACATAAAATGAAACCTACTCATGGCCAAGTGAATTCGCACTTATTTCAAGTATGTTTTCCCTTTACAAGGTCTATGAACACAGAATCTCATGCGTATCTGTTTAGGAAGTGGATAGTAAAGCTTGATTTGTAGTGCAGTTAAAAGGCGTTTTCCCCAATCCCCAATGTAAGTATGTCATAGGACAATCCTTACAAATTGACTAGTGCAAACATGCAGCCATATTTGTTTTCATGTTGACTTTAAATGTTTGTTAGCAGTGACTGCAACACTCATAGATTCAAAGAAATGGCCACAATTGTAATGGCTGTAAGCACAATACACTTGGCAGTTTCACCACAGAGTGACTGTTTTATTGCTACTTGCATCTAATGGAGTGCTGCTTAATTTGTTCCCTGGTGTCGTGAATTTGGAAAGCGAAACTGAAATGGTTGAATTCCCTTGCAAATGCATGTGCGAGCAAGGAACTAATATGGATCCAATTGAATAAGCAGGTTTAAAATCTGTCTTTTTTATTTCTTCACGCCATGTTTGTTTTGCGAAGGTGGTAAAAAATAATTTGTTAGTCTTTTTGTAACTAGGAGAAAAGTTTGAACCATTTCAGAGTTTATATTATTTCATCACATGATCTTCTCTTCTGGATACTTTAGGAATTTGGAACACAAAGTGTAACTTTCTTTATACATGCGCTCCCCTCAGGAAATGCAGGCCCTATCTAGCCTGAGAAATACAACACTCAGCCCTCAGTGTGTGAACTGTCCGGCCTCTCTGTCGCCCCCTGCAGGAACTGCGGGAACGTGTTCTGCGCCAGCTGCTGCGATCAGAAGATCCCCGTGCCAAGCCAGCAGCTGTTTGAGCCCACCCGCGTCTGCAAGACCTGCTACGGCAGCCTGCGGGTGTCCAGCGGGCCCCGGGACCTGGAGCTGGAGAAGCCCATCACCGCCAGCTCCAACTAGGGGCCTCTGGGGGGGCCTGGACACGCACGGGAAGGGGGCCCCCCCGGGCCCCCTAAACATGCACATTGCAGAGGGACTGAAGAGCCCAGGGGCGCGAGTGTCCTTTGTACATTCTGTGTGCGGTGTGTATATATCGGATTTTCCCCGAGCGAATGGAAGTCTCGTGTATATACAATGGCGCGTTGTATATATGGAGATCGCTGTACAAAAAACGAAATGCCATGTTTTGATAGAGGCTAAGCACTTTGGATTGTATGAGGCGCGGCGCGGTGGGACGGACGGACGAACGAACGGACGGACGCACACGCACAGGACCGCTGGAAGCGCTGGGCGTCGAACCCGAGGCCGCGCCGGAGCGATTCGCGGAGACGGCCGCCTCGCGGACTCTCGAGCGGCGGCGGGGGGAGGCGGTGGAGCCCGAGGCCTGCGCTCATTTCAGATTCGCTTTTCGTTTCCTCTAGCTTTTCGTTCGTTAAGATTCATTTTGAGACGACTTCAAAGCACCATCATCTCCCGACGTAGTTTCTTTGTTGTTTTTCACGTGGTTTTGGCGCTCGGGAGGGACAGGGAAAAAGGTGTGGGACTGTGACGGGTGTGGTCGAGCTTCGGTGCTGCGAGTTTGAGGCGATCCTTGCAGGCGTCCCCTGTACCCGACTCCTGGGGGGTACGCCTTGGGGGGGGATCCGGAAGAGAGGATGCTGGAACACAGGAAGGGTCTTGGGTGCTGTTTTTTGTTTTGTTTCTGAAGAACATGAGGACAGATCGAGTTGAGAATCGGTCTGCTCGTGGGATCCTCCTCCGTATCCCGCCTTGGATTTCCTGTCCCTCGTCTGGAGTCCATAGCCTCACGCGTGCGAGCCACAGCCCCGCACACTGGCGTTTCCCCACACCGCGGCCCCTCCAGCGCCTACCCAGCGGCCCGGCAACCATTAGTATTCACTGCGCGCCTGCCAAATGTCTTTTCCTTTAGCTTACCAAACATTGAATGAGATTTGAATTTGCTTCTAACGGGCAGGTTATAGAACTCCTAGGCTATAGAACAGACGTAGCCTTGGCTTCAGAGGGCTGCAGGGCTTCACGAATGCGTCAGTGTTTTTGGCTGCAGAGCTGTCAATCACAACGAGAACGAACATGCCAGTTGACCTCCTGCAATCGTTTACGAGGTGAAAGGGGAGGTGATTAGATATACAAGCAATAGTGTGATGATGAAAGCCAGTCAGGGAATGTTTGTTGGGTGAACTTGCTTTTGAAAGGGTCGCTCTTTATCGATAACCCCAGCAAGACACCACCCCAGGAGACAATCCAGCTCTGGGGTGGGGGCAGTCAGTGTGGAGCAGCCAATCACTGTAGATTACCTGTTTACTGATTGGTCCTGTAACATGTCATCCACGCTCGGCACCTCTACAGTGGTGAATGACGAGGGGGAACCTTACCACCTTACTCCGTCTCTCCAGCGACACCCTCTCCAGTTAGTGGGCCATTCTGGGGCTACGGCCTCTAGCGCGTTGTTAAAATAGAAATTGAATGAATGGAAAAATATACACATATAAATATGTAATATTTAAAATAAATATATATCTTTGAATAGTGGCTCAGAATAGTGGTCACTAGAGAGTTTTTTTTTTGTGTTACTCTTTTATTTTTTAAGTCGGAGGAAGAAAAGGAAGGAAAGACAAAAAAAAAAAAGAAGAAGAAAGCTCCTGAAGGAGCCGATCTTTGATATTCGAGCTGTCTGTTTGCTGGCGGCCGAGCTGCAGGTATAGAGCTTTTGAGAGGAGCCGGGGGTCTTGTGGGTACGCCGCAGAGGTGCGTCCGTTTTCCCCTTCCCGTCAGTGCCGTCGGCACCGCGTTTTCTGTTCTGCTAATTCTCATTTTGTGTTATGAGCAGTCGCTCAGTATGTGACAATTGAATTGCTGTAGGATAATCACAGATTAGGAGAGCTGGTCCAGGTGAGCAAAGTCCGAGCACCTGCAATCTTACACGAGCAGCCCACGCACTGAGAGGAGAAGCGGGGGTCTGAATATGTGTATAACTCCATCCCCCATCCCAGGAGACCCTTTGCGTGAGTGTGTGTGTGTGTGTGTGTGTGTGTGAGTGTTTGGGGGGGTGGGGCTTCTTTGCTGCTCCAGGAATGGCCTGAATTTATTTGTTGTTTTTGGAAAGCAGTTAAGTATTGGTTTGTTCAGTGAGAGGCTTTCAGCTGGGCTAATTTAGAAAGTTCAAAGATTTATGTTGATGACCACCCCAACCCATGACTCGGAAGCACACATTCACCTGTGCGAAACAGCACCCCCACCCCCCACCCCCCCTCTTTTTCGCCGCATTTCGACTGAGCCATAGCTGTGTGATTTACAAATGTTTTAAAAGGGAAAAGTATATATAATTCCCAGGTACAGGGTAGGCCCAACAGTTGGAGGGCATTTTGTGTCCCATAAGGCCACAGTAGTCCTGGCTTCTATTCAGGTGCGAGTGGGTTAGCATTGCTGCTAGTGAGGTCAGAGCAAGCTTTCCGTCAGCAGGTCAGCCGGTAGCCGATAATCCTATATCCGTTAGATCACTAAAGTAGTACAGGCGTGGGCCCAAATGTGAGATTGGAACGGCCTGCGCTCACTGCCGCAGAAGACCCGCGTGGGTAACGTGAAATAGAAGCGTCCGGCGTTACCGCAGTATTATGGCCGAGGGCAGTTGAGACTCCGTTTCTTGGTTCCGTGAGCAAGGGGTGGAGTGGGGAAGTGCGCGGTACATACGCTTGGCTCTTCTGGGCTCGGATTTAGCCGTCTGCTGATTTCTTCTGATTTACTTGATTTAGAACACTGCCGTTCTCAAGATTCCGTCGAGGATCCCTGCCATTGGTCGGCAATCGGGGGTTGCTGGGTCTGTCTGAGAGAGGGGGGTGGAGTCAGGTGCCAAGCAGTCCTAATGGGCTCCCAGACTGGGATCACTTATGCTTTTGGGTTTCTCCCTCCTTTGTTTAGTTGAAAAGCACTTTCCGAGTTCTCGCGTCTCTTTCCTCTCTGTCCAGGAGGAACTTATGTATTTACAGCTAGCTGTACATACCCATTTTCTGTATCAACAAAAAAAAGTGCTCCTTTGCTCAGTATGAATATTTTGTTTTGAGTTTACTTTGAAGAGCATTACTACATTGTAGATTTTGAGAAATTTGAAATAAAGTTTGGCATTTGCACATTGCATTTGCTCACCGAACGGAGGTGTTTGTGCCACTTTGAGATGTTTGGAGAACCACACTCTTTGAGAAGAGATGCTATGAATTATAAAGGGCCAGATCGAAGCTGACGCCTCTAGCTAATTTATTGTTTCCAGTTTTCCCAGTGTGAGACTGAGGACGTACCATTTTGACGACTTTTATTAGACAAGACAACAGCAATAGGAACAGGAGGTAGGGGGATTTTGTTTTCTGTATTGGTTGAATTAAGTTGTGGTTGGCTCTGTTGGTCATCACCTCAACATTTGGGATGTACAGAATGAATTAATAAAAATGTTGATCAATGTGATGACAAAGCAGTATCTTCCTTGGATAAAATGGCGCCGTCACTGTCATGGACAGTAAAAATGATAGACCAATGTAAAATGGCAATGGACAAAAATAATTAAATGAGGATTATTAATGTAAAAGTACATTAAACATTAATAATAATGACTGAATAGTCATTATTATTAATGTTTAATGTACTTTTACATTTAAGTACAAGATAAAAAGCAAATTATCTTGTTAGCGGGTTTTCTGACAATATAGTTCATGCACTATTTGAGTACGCAAGAAAATGGCCAACATAAAAGTAGGAAAAAGGTTTTGAAATTACATGCTTCATTGAGCAACTTTATTAGTGTTTTTGGTCAGAAGTTTATGATTATTTTTGGAATAAAATAAAAATTCTGACTGTGGCAATTCAGCACTGAAATCTCACAATAAAAGGAAGCTGTAATACTGAAACACACCCTGAGGGTCGTCAGACATTGTTCACTGCACAGTATAAAGAGCACGATATCTGTATCGTACACAGACTTCATGGGGAGCTGAAAGTAATGGTGAGTTTCAGCTGACTTCCTGTTGTTTCATTTTAAACACTTATGCTTTGGTAATTCAACACTCCTTGCACACACAAATAAATTATTTACACAGCACTAAGCTTGGAGTAAAAGATGAAAAGTGGTTAGCTGAATACTCACAAGTGTCGATTAGTCAACTGGGTCAGATGTCCACCCAAAAGACCTAATTCCTAACTCCAATATGAATGGAGGGTGTGCCGGTGAAGTCAGGATTAAGTAAAATATGTAAAATTTTAAAAATCCAGCAGTTTTAACCGCTAACACCCTTGTTCAATGTATGGCACTCTGAATACCGAACACAAGTGCATCAACAGTTAAAACACCCCACTTATCCAACATGTAAAATATATTTGATTAAATTAATTAATTATTATTAAAGATATCAATTATCAATTAAATTTCTGCATTTGTTGATAGGCAGAGCAAACTGTACATCAAAATGTGCAACTTGCAACCAGGGAAAAATGTAGAAATTTATTCAGTTATCACAAATATTTTTGTCTAACCTTAATTTTGAGGTTCAACTATCTTAAAAAAAAAAAGTACCAAACCACAGCATGTGTGTCAAAAAGTAATCCAAGGATGTGCCACAATCAAAATTCAAAAGCCAAAAGAGTAGAATATTCAAAAATGACCATGAAATGTATAATACCAAACCTAGATGCAGGACTCAGATGCCCACTTCAAACTAACTCAAAAACAGTTAAAAACAGACTTCTTGCCAAGTTGCTCCAACTAAAAAGAAGTTGCACCTTCTTTCTACTGAAAACGAGGGTGGGGAGTCTGGGGACACACCCCTTCACCAGGCCTGTGTATACTTAATTAATCATCTGGGAGGATCCAAGGAGTACTGCTTTCTTACCTTTTATATATATATATATATATATATATATATATATATATATATATTTATGGTTCTGGTCTATTTACAATATAACACATGTTGTTACAGTTAATGATCTTCTCCTAGGAAGCATTATGGTGACATTAGATATTAATATTTTGGGATCTTTTTGGGGGCCACGGCTTTGGCTATTATGGACGTGATTTTAAGCTACTAGATGATCAGACAGTTACACAAAGTTGCAAAATCAGCATAGACACCCTGACCTCTGCTTTATTCTGGTATGACCTGACCAGAATTTTCAATATTGTGCTTGTAGATGTATTAACCAAGTTGAAGAATTAAATGAGTACACACACACTCTTTCTATGTCTTACCTCAGCATGTCTTATCATGCTGGCTGAGCACTTTGAAGCTTCCAAGGGCAGAGTACAGGCCCAAATGTGAATTAGATGTCTGACAGGTAGAATGTCTGCTCTCGGTTAAAAAAAAAAAAAAAGAAATTAAAAACTGCCCCTTGCTTTAGTTCTTAATGCTGAAAGTGAAGAAAATGTAATACTGTGAAAATGTGATTCAGTATGTCTTATTTTATTATTTTGAGTAAGAAATGCTACAATGCTCCGTTGGCACATTAGAACCTCTTAATAAAAACAGACTTAGCTTTACTAGCCTGTTATTCCCTTTATACTCCCTAAAAAATTTAATGCACACTATTTCCAAGATGAAGTACTCTATAAATTTTTTAAAATTGTTTTATTGTACTGTAGGCAAGCAGGGGGGCTGTGGAGCCACTGATAACCTGTAAACTGCTGTGCCTATCCGTGAGGTATGAGGTTTGTTACCCTGTTGTCATTGGGATTGGAGAACGGAAATGAAATTGAAGGCTGCTCTCGGGGTTGAGAATGGAAATGGTTACATAATTAACTTACAGGATAGCGACGCCTATCGCGACGTACACAAGTGCATAGGTTCAAGATGTAAGAAGAAACTAGAGAAGTAAGGATGAGCGAAGGCATCGTCAGGACTCACCTGTAGAGTACTTGTTCAGCGAAGAATCTACAAGACAAAGTACAACTGCACTGGAACACACTATCATCAAAACAATCTACAGAACCTAACTATCAATTATCCTAGCTAGTACATGCGAATTAGTGATTGCACTTTCTGCCAACTAACTCAACAGTTCTAATATGCGTTGTCAAGCCACTCAAGCCCTATTAGCAAGAAAGCAGCTGGGAAAGCATTGCCCAAACAGCACTACTGCTCAACAATGCCTGCTTGATGCAGTCCTTAGAATGAGGCTAATAAGGTACTAACTTAAACCATACAACAAACCAATTGCTGGGATACAAAGGTAGAATCTAATCTAGCTACACTATGGCAAAAGAATAGCCCGCTTAGAGCTTCTGGGTTGACAGTGATCTGATTGCTTAAACTTAGGACACACACCATGGGCTCATTCAAATGGCTTTTTTTTATGTCTTCTCAATCCTCACCTGACCTTGAAACCGATAAAAGTCCACCATTTCAAAGGACATTCCAACTTGTTAAATGCTCCTTGAAGGAGCTAGGAGCAAGTAGGCTCCTCCTGAAGGATGCTTGAGTAAGGAAACTGAAGTGCATTCATTCTTTAAAGTGGTCATAGGCATTTCCAAAATATGTGTTCTGAGTCTCAAATGCATTATGATTGGTCAGTGGATCAATGATGTCACATTCCAAAAATATGTTAGAGCTTTCAATATGTGATATTATCAAAAATGCTTAGAATAACACCATATATGGTTGCACTGTTCTTCCAAGAATGCAATCTGGGATTTAATTCTGGGATACTTCCAAGATCCGTTGCCATGTATTTTGCTTGGAAGGATGAAACATCTTTAGAATACTTCCAAGCTTGCATATCCAATCAAAAAATTACATTGCTATCCCTAACCATAATTCTAATTCTAACCGTAAATCCTATTTTTACCCCTCATCTTAAATATTAGATTTTTCTATTAATATGAATCACAAACAAAATAAAATCAGTTCAATGAAATTCATACAAGGCAATGTGTTTGAAGGAATTCATGACAATTGTACTTCCCTGAAAAAAATGTCAAAATAGATAAGGATATTGTTCTATGTCTCAAAAGTGAAATTATGTGACTCATTCAAAATCATAGAATAACCCTAGCACTAACTCTGACCGTACCACGTAAGTATAGGCTTTATTTAGCCTCAACCAACGGTTGTGATAGAATTACACAAAAACACACATTCTTCATAATGTTAACTCTTCCTACAAAAGTTTAAGCCAGTCAGGGAAGGATTACATTATAGCAATGCAAGCACCCATCAAAGAAACAAAGGAACACTAATTACCTTGGATGACCACTACAACAGGTTGAGATCAAGGAACATTGGCATTTGCCCTACCATGTAACATTCGGAATGCTTGTTTTAGGTGATGTGCAAAATTCTAGGTAAGGATGTTTGTATGTTTGGCTGTCCATTCTGTCATGTGCTTGTACTGATGCGGATGTAGTTGGGTGCATTCATTTTTCTTTAACATGAATAGCCATTAGTGCGGTGATTGTTTATGAAGATGTTGAGAAGGCGACGTGGACCATGTTAGGTAAGTGTCGCATGGACTGGGAAAGATATATTTCTCCCTATAACTGTCGATGGTACCACAATGACTGCCTCTCAATCTGCAAAGAGCCTGGGGGTGGTCCTAGGAGACCAGCTGGACGTCCAGGAGCACATCACGGTCCTGCAGATTCCTCCGGTACATCAGGAGGATTTGACAATGCCTGACCACGTACTCCACCCAGCTACTCGTCCAGGTCCAGGCCATGGTAATTTCCCGTCTTGATTTCCTGCAACTCTCTCCTTGCCTGCCAGCCTGTGCTACACAGCTGCTACAACTGATTCAAAATGCTGCCCCCCCAAAATTGTCTTCAACCTTCCTATGTTCTGACATGTCACTCTCCTGCTGAGGTCACTCCACTGGCTACCAGTCGCTGCCAGGATCATGTTCAAAGTCCTGACCCTGGCCTGTCAACTATGATGTGTTTTGTGATCTTGTTTTCTTTATCCTTCTATGATATAACACTATTAATAACCTATTTTAACCATATTGTCATTCATCTAATGTGTATTCTATTACCTTTGGTTTTGTAAAAATAAAATCTTTTATTTTTGACAATTGTTTTGTCATACTTAACTGGAAAAGTGTGAGAGGAACAGGAAGGCCCTCACATTGAATGAGTAATAATATGGTTATTCTTCATACACATTATCGAGGTCTCTTACAGTTACAGCCTACCTTCAGTAACATTTCACTACAGATTGCCATGGGTTGGACTGACAAGCACTACGAACATAGATGTACACGCATAACCACATCTCCTGCAGAAGAGCTTGAATTGGTTTAAAATAATGGTTAGCTTTTTAAGACTCATCTGAATGTGTTTGGATAAGACCAAGTGAAATAGGGCAGTAGGCTCTGTGTAGGCCTTCATAACAGAAAAATTACATAGGATGACTCCTAGGGCTTGAAATTAGGTTTAGGATTAGAATTAGCATCAGGAATGTGGCAAATGTTAGGGTTCAGGCAAAACAGTTATGTTTAGGAGCTAGGGAAAGAGTACAAGGATTGGTGTTGAATTTTGGATGATGCAATCTTTTTCCTTTTGAGTCATAACACTATAGTATTTTGATATATTGCAAAATACATTTCCATAACTTCAAACACACTTCCTTGAATTTATTTTTCAATACATGATATTTAGATAGTTTTTCAAATGGAAACATCTGATTATTATGTAACTACTAAGGCTAGAAATAATTTTTTGGTTTTGTTTGAAGATTTGGGTTAGTTTTGGGAAAACAGTAAGTGTTAGGATTGAGGCAAGATTTTCGTTATGTTTTGGAGCAAGAGAAAGGGTAAAGGCAAGGTTTGATTTATTTTGTGCCCATAATATGTAAGAAGTTAAATTCAAGTTTCCTTTTAGCAAGGCTAATTTAGAGGTGTTTAGGAGAGCTTTAGCTGGTTTAACTGTTATTGGGCTATTTTCCCATCCATTTTAGTTGCTTTTAATCCTTCTGTGGTCTCTAAGTTTGCATATAGGATCTCCAGATTGATTGTGACCAAGTTACCGAATCCAGTAGCTGTATGCAGTCTCTACCTGTAGGAAATTGTATGTATCCTTGATGTAGCGCTGGTGTTGGTTTGATAGGGAGCTGATGAAATACTCAATGTATTCTCTGGTTCTGTGGTATTCACTGTTGCAGTTGGAAACACAATGGATCCCCCTGCCTGGACCTCATATGGGTCACTCAATGTTTCTGGTGGTTTGAGTAAGTAAAACATCCATGGGGGGGTCTCTCCCATGATGAAAAAACCTTTCTTGGTTTCTCTTGTAGTTTCCTGTAGTGTTTGATGCCCTGAAGTTCCTGGGCTGCTACTGTGCATTTTCTGTAGTGTTCTTGATCGATTAGTTATCCCTTTGCCTCCTCTATGTACTGTGATCTTCCCGCAACACAACACTCCCATTGTCTGTTGGTTTTGTTTGTTGTTTGGCAGTTGCTATAGTGCTTGCTTGTCATCTACTGTTTGTGTGTTTTTAACCTTTAAGTTTGAGGATTTAATGTTTTCTTGTTCTTCTGTGCTGTCGGATGATGTCCACCAATTCCCTGGGTATCTTGTTTGGGTTCCCAGTTGGATCTAGGTGTGAATGGTGTGTGTAGTTTTGCTTCTGTTCTTTTGAAGAATACTGAAAATTTTACTATCAGGCAAACAATGTAATATCAGGCCATAAGGGCTTTATAAATTTGGCATTGCCAAATATGTGTGCTCATATATGCCCCATGCTGTTGATTCGGGGAGTGTAGACAATTTGTGGTTCTCCTCTGAAACATGCAGCGTCACCCAGCTGGTTTTATTCACACCACAGCCACAAGCTGCACACACAGAGCAGAGGTGGAGGAGACCCAATCATATGCCTGTGCAGAGAGCAAGTCACAGTCACCAGGACAGCCAACAAGGTTGCTTTGAGCAATGAACAGCACTGTCCATGGTGACTGAATCCCTTCCATATATCCCTCGGGTGGTGCGAAGCGGATTCCAAAGGTCCTGTGGAGCTGGCAGCCCCAGTCATCACTGACATGGGTCAGATTCTATCTGAGATTGTGTACCATGGACATTTTGTGTCCAATAAGGCCACCATACTCTGCTAGACCTCTCTTCAGGTGGGTTACCGTTGCTTCTAGTGAGGTCAGAGCAGAACTTTCCGTTACCATTTACAGCCACATGACACATCAAGTGTTAAAGCAGTATTATGACAGTTGACGGTTCAATCTAGGTTATTTTTCGCATTTGCACATTGCATTTGTTAACCAAAGGAGGTGTTTGTGCCACTTTGAGATATCTGAGAATGACACTTTGAAAAGAGATGCTATGAATATAAAAGACCAGATAAAGTTGACACCTCTGTAGCTAATTTATAATTTCCAGCTTTCTCGATGGAAGACTGAAGATGTACCACTTTATTTTATTAAATAAGACAACACAGCTATAGGGAAAGGAGATTGGCAGATTTTGTTTTCTGTATTGGTGGAATTCAGTTGTTTTTGGCTCTGCTTGCCAACATTTGGGATGTACAGAATTAATTATGTTGATTAGTGTGACAGGAAAGTTCCCTGGAAAAACCTCCTCATAAACAATAAAAGATGACCATTGGAAAACCCATGTAGAATGGCAATGGACAAAAAAAAGAATCAAATGAGGATTATTCAGTCATGTTTAATGTACTTTTACATGAAAAATATCAAAAGCAAATGATCTTGTTAGCAATTTTTCCTGACAATATAGTTAATGCACAATTTAAGTGAACACACAAGAAAAGGTCAAACACAAAAAAGTAGGAAATGAAAGGTTTGAAATGTAGTGTTTGAAATTACACATGCTTCATAGTGCGACTTTACAAGTGTTTTTGGTCACAAGTTTATGATTATTTTTGAAAAAAAAAAAATTCTAACTGTGGCACTTCAGCACTGAAATCTCACAATAAAAGGAAGCTGTAATACTGAAACACACCCTGAGGGTCGTCAGACATTCACTGCACAGTATAAAGAGCAAGATATCTGTATCTACACAGACTTCATGGCGAGCTGAAGGCGCGTTTCAGCTGACTTCCTGCTGACTGTTTTAAAGGCTTACGCTTGGGTAAGTACCTCTAAACTCCCTCCTCACGCAAATAAACCTTATTATTTACACAACACAAAGCTTGGAGCAAAATGTATGATTTCTCTATTGCTTACAGAAAGTTGGTAAGCTGTACACTCGCTGGCAAAGTGAAATTTTATTAAATGAAGTCAATTAGTCGACTGGACCAGGACTCCACCAAAGGAAAGAAAATAAAAAAAGTTCATTTCCTGAAAAACTGCCCCTCGCTTACGTGCTGCGCTTCACTGCCGAGGTGAAGAAAATGTGATCCTGCAAAACGTCGTTCGGCTCGTACTGATTTTATTATTCTGAATAGGAAACGCTGCAACGCTCAGTCGGCACATTAGAAACTCTGTTAATAAAAATAGACTTGGCTTTACCAGCCTGTTATTCCCTTTATACTCTATAAAAACTGGAGTTAACCCTATGTACAATATTGAAGATCAAGTAGTGCTAAAAAGATTATTTTTTTATTGTACTGCAGGCAAGGAGAGCGTTAGTAGGGATGTGTGTTAAAAACGTGTTCTCAGCTGCAAACTTATTGGACACACGCACGAAGGAGAAAGGAGCTGGGGGTCCCCAAATGCAAGAAGATCCGGTAAGAAGCAGGACGAGACTGCGGACGGTGCCTCGCTTGGCCTTTCCTCGGTGGTGTCACCAGGAGCTCCACGGACCGTGAAGCTGACCCTGAGGAGCAGGTTCCTCCTGTCTCTAGCACATCGATGGCTGGCGGGGACACTCAGACGGACGACTGATCCCACACCTGCAAAAAGAGAGACGGACACTGGGTTACACCCATCTCCACAGAAACACAAGGACAAACCAGTCTCTAATAGGCCAGCGGTTCCTAAGACAGATGAAAATACTGGAGGTAGTGACCCTGCACATCTGTCGAGACGGTACTACAATCTTCATAAAATTTTGTAGGGGCCCTACTGCCTCTGTTTTAGTCATTGTATTAGGAATTACAGGACAGGATATTTTAAAACCATTGCTAGATGTCTACAGCTTTTCATTACACTTGGAAATAAGTGAGCCACCTTTTCCATTTCAAATGACCAAGTCTGACTTAAGTCACCAGTGTACCACTTGTACCTGCGCAGGAAGCACTGCAACTGAATTGTCTGCACTCTGACTTGCTAGTGAGCCAGTAACAATTAGCCACACTCAGTACAGGAGTGCTATTGCCAATCAAAGTAAGAGGTAGCCCCCTCACGGAGGACATCAGGTTGCCTGTGAGCACCAAGAACATCACTGGGTAGGAACTAAGCCAACTTCATTCACCTTCTATAAGAAACCTTGCTTTTTGGTCCATACATCATGATGATTTCATAATTATTCTGTTCACCAAATCTTTAGGTTCTCTTCTGTTCATGAGAAACTATACTTCACATTTTTTCCTCATTTTATCTGCCGGCTCAAGCGGGCTCACCTTGTTGACGGGCGTGAGGGGGGTGCGGACGGAGCCGGTGTGGAGGCGGGGCCTCTCGTCAAACATCCTGCCGGGCGACCTCTCCCTGCGGCTGTCCAGGATCCGGCCCGGGGACTTCTCCCGGTCCAGGGGGCGGGCCGGGGACTTGTCCCGCCGGAACTCGGTGCGCCCCTCGCGGTAGCGGTGCGGGGTGCTGGGCTCGCGGTGCAGGCCCCCCTCCTGGGTCCCGGGGCCCGAGGCCAGGCGCTTGGAGATGTGCTCGTTGTAGGAGGGGGGGCCTCTCTTGTTGGGGCTGCTGCGGAGGTCAGGGCAGAGAGGGGAGTGATAGAGAGGCACCGACCACTCAACAGAATTTAAATGAAAGGCTTAATCACAGGCAAAGAGGCACATGTGCCTCTCAAATGCATGACTAATACAGCTTAGAGGACCCTCAGAGCTAGCAGGTGAAACATAAAGGCACTTATTCCTTTTCTTTTAAATTATCACACAGCGCAAGGTAATTTGTCTCAGTTTATGAAAACTAAGAGCACGGAATATTAACTCCGCTGCTGATTTGGCTCAGGCAGCCAGCAGTAAAATAACAGTGGGTGGTGCTGTTAGGCTGCCAAGCACAGCCACACTTAAAGCAAGAGTCCGTGATTTGACACGACTAACTTACTTACTGAGAAACAAACTGATTTTTTTTAAAAAGAGACCAACGTGCACATAGTTGCACCTGATTTGCCTGAGCTCTGGGTTAAACCTCCAATCAGAACTGGGTTTGGCCAGTGTGCGGTCAGCCCCAAGAAGCCGTGGGCATGCTTCTGCTGCGCCTCGGGCACGGCTGGCCCACAGCCAAGGCAGATTAGCACAAACCCCTCCCAGGCTCCAGACTGTGAGCATAAAACACGGCCTGGGGAAACCTACAGGGGGCCTCTGAGTATCTGCCAGAGAATCCCCACAGCTCCAGCTGGTGATTTACAATAAACTCTTCTTACTCCTACACTGCCTAGCATTCATTTAGCAGATGCTCTCATCCATTGCAACTGAAAATGCAAGAGCGGCTTGCTCTTAGACTCAGACAGGGTCAGACGCCCTCGCGTTAAACACCCTGCAGATTCGGCCCTCCCACCTGCGGCTGGACCCGGTCCTCTGCAGCTCCCCGGACTCGCGCACCAGGTTGCCCTTGCAGCAGATCACCCGCAGCTTGTTCTGGTAGGAGGAGGCCAGGTAAATGGCTCCAGAGGAGATGGCAGGGCCCAGGTAGCGGGGGTTGGGAATGTCCAGGTGAGCTTGGGCTGGAGAGCTGGACAGAGACGGACACATATTGGATACTCACATAGAGGTGCAAGGTCCCCACCACCCCTTATAGTGCAAAGGCCAATGTAGGCCAATAGGACCTCCTCACTTGAATCTTTAACGGAATACACCTTCTCTATAACACATGGTCTGCTTTAATGTTGAAGTGATGGAGGAAACAGCCCCGCACAAAGGCATATTTATTAATGTAATGGAGAATATTCTCTCTGGTCTATGCATGCTATAACGGCAGTTGAAATATTTAGCAAAAATGAAAAGTTGCTCAGAATATAGTGTTTGGAAACTCACACAGAAAAATTGGCACGGCATTCAAAAAAATCACACAAAAGTTTCCTCCAGTTATTTTATAGGCATCTATCACTGAGAGATGCCAAATCTGGAAGGGCTGAAACCTGTTGGTGTATAACTGTTACTGAGCCAACATTCAGCATGTTTAGATTCGCTGCCACTGCAGTTGAAGGGTGGTCAGATTTACCCCAGAGTAGAGTGTCCCTGTACTTCAATGACATCCAAGGAGTTAAAGTAGGTCACAAACAGGTAGGGTTCTCTGAAGGCTGTGACAAAGAGGAGAACTGTTAATACATACACAAACACACAGCCCCCCAAAATTATAAAATGGCTGCATAAAATAACAAAGGTCATGAGATGCATTTTATGTTAAAAATATGGGAAAATTATATTATTTTACACTAATACCATGCTCAGACAAAAAGTGGAACAAGTAATAATTCCCCCCCTGAAAAGATAGGTGTCAAAATTATATCCACCACTGTTTTTAGTGATTTGTCCACACTCCCAAACTCGTTTGAATCCCTTGGAAATTTTTACATTTTTAATATTTAATTAAGGATTCAAACTTGCAGTCCCACTGCCTGGCTGAAATAAGGAGCCCAGCTGCACTCTGTGCTGATCCATGTGGCGCTCATGGCAACGCTCAATAACAAGACCGATAAACAAACCATATTATTGTTTTGACTACAGGGTATACTGTTAGGTAGCCTAAAAATAACGTTCATGTGCGAGCCGTGCTATCCGCATAGCCTGCAGGCTATACATTCCAAATGGAGGAGCCAAGAAAAATTGCAGCTCCTCTGCACCTCAAGAGTGCCGTTTGGAAATATTACGGGTTCAGTCAGTGTTGGCATTAGCACAAGATTCTGTATTTTTTACAGAGGAAAAAAAGAGCCACCATGCAGTTCTATAAACGCAGATATTTTGAGGTTTATTATTTTATTTTATTTTTTAAAGACCATAACAGGCAATGACCCAGACAAACCACAGCAAAATAATTACTTGTTTCTTTGAGTCTCCTTTGAATAATTAATCGTCTTTCGGGGGTCTAATATTTGTGTTGATCATAATATTTATAAAGACGTTGGTTGCATTCTGAGATTTAAAGAGAAAGTATTTAATTTGAGTGAAAAATTTAAAAAAGATATGCTCTAGTTAGCTTGCTCAACATGCATGAATTGAAACAAAAATTGCTCCTAGGAGTTTTTAACAGTTTTTCATATTATTAGCCACTGTGGAAAAAATGTATTTTAAATACCATCAGAATACCATTTGTACCTTAATCTGTTACAGTGTGATCATACAATTATGAACAGCATATATTTATTGTGATATTGTGAGTTGGCATATTAAGGCAGAAATTGTTATTTTTATCAGAACAAAGATTTCATGTAAAAGGCAGATTTTGAAATATACTGCATTCCAAAGACCATTCCATGGGCTAGCACAACCACTGTTCTATGCAGTTGGAGACCAAAAAGATTGAGTAACAGTTGATCTACAGTCATTTTTATTGTATTTTTACAATCTTTCCTAATTTTATTTTAATAAAAACTCAAGATACTGTTTTCTTAGTTATAGCATAGCATGTTTAAGCTATTTTATTTTTATTTTTAGCGACAAGTTTGATGGGAAATTAAAACTGGGCCATAATAATTATACATTTAGGCAACATTTTTTTTATTGACATTTTTATGATTGAAAATGTAAACAAATTCAAAAGCATTTCACTTATTCATGGGACTCATTCAAACTCAGGTCATGGAAAAAGTGACAGCTCTAATGGTCACCTATACAGAAACAGAAGCACTTACCAAAAGAAAGGGGTAGGCGGCTCCATTTAATGTCTTCATTACGGCTCCTCCTGCCATATGCATCCACAAAGACTCCAAACTCTGTTGAGACACACACACCTTTCACATATGCATATGCAGAACATGCATTTTAAAATGTTTCATGTAAGATTAACCGAGATGATGAATATCTATATTTAAACACTAAAAGCCTACCTGTATTTGAATTCCAGTCATTACGTGTCAAAATACTCCAACAAAACTTAATACTGTTGCATGTATGAGCGTTGTGAAGGTGTGTTAGCATGTGCGAGTGTGTAAGGCAGCATGAGGAAATGACAGAGAGGAACACTGTGTTGGCGGAGGCTGCTGACCATGGAAACAGAGCAGATACTCCTCTTTCTGTGGGGTGCTGTTGATCTGCATGATGGAGATGGGAAAGCTGTGGGAGGACGCGGCGAAGACAGCGGAAGCCAGCGAACCGTCATTTTTGTCCAGAAACTCTGAGGGCAGGAAAGAGAGGTGAGAGAGTGTTATAATGTGGGACTTTACACACTAAAAAAAACTTTCTCTCGACAGTTCAAGACCCTAAGGACAATAACAGCTAGGAATTTAAAGGAACATTTATAGGAATATTCAACAGGTTTGTAACGTCCCTTACCTTCCAGCACATACTGCTTCATCTCAATCTCGTAGAACTTGTTGGTTCCGATGATGATGCTGTAGGTGGTGAAGTGGATGCAGCTGCAGGGCTCCAGGGTCTCGATCTCCTGAGAGGGAGAAGCAGGAAGGAGAAGTGACCATGAACGGACCGTGAAGAGATTGGAAGGAAAGTGGCAGGAGTGTGGAGAGGAAGAGAAAAGGATGAAGGGTAGAGAACAAGAGAAAACATGGAGAAAGGAGTGGAAGTAGGGACCATGTGGTAAGAGGAGAAGAGGAGAGGGACATTTCTGTCAGGTGCCAGAAAGCAGACTCGTTCATTAATTCTGTTACAAGCAGAAACCCAACATCTCCTATCGCACTAAAGTTTGCCAATACTTTGCTGATTTCTTCAATACTTTGCAGAGTATCCAAGCAGCTTTTTCACAGAACAGTGCTTGCCCTGCTCAGGCACGTCTGATCAAGAAGCAGTCTAACGATTTTCATACTGTGCGTGTCGTAGGGGTGCGCCGCAGCCTCACCTTCCTTATGCAAAACTTGTTGAGGTTGTCATTGTAGCGAAGGATGATGATCTTGTTGGGCATTGCGGCGCAGATACACTGTCCGTTCTCAATCTGCGGACAGGGGGAGAAGGGCACCATTTTCAGGCTTAGAAACAAAATGTCTTACCATCAGAATTTCGCTACATCTCATGTTGTACTCCATAATGCTGCCACATTCACAGACGGGGTGGCCCTACCCGGCCTGCAGCGAAGAGGTGGCAGCCTTTGACCGCTTCAAAGATGAAGGGGGAGATCTCCGGCTGGGCAGGGAGGTGAGACTGGGACAGAGACTGCTTCACCTTCTTGATCTCGATCAGACACAGTGCTCTTTCCGCCCCTGGTGGCCAAACACAGTCACTGCATCAGACTTCATATGAAGATGCGCTACAACAGCAGGGGTTGCCAACCCTGGTCCTGGAGAGTCACAAGGCTTACTGGCTTTTGTTTTCTCGTTAACAGCATATTTAGACACAAGAAATTTGGTGTGGTGATTAAATGGTCTCATGAGCTGCTTAAATTGGTCTATTAAGCCCTGAGTAACAACCACCACCAGCACACTGTGGTTCTACAGCATCAAGGTGGCAACAAATCAGAAGATTTTGATAGATGGTGAGGCCCCGGAATTAAACAGTCACTACATCAGTTGCATGTTACAGAGGCGAGCCACTCACCCATGATCATGAGGAGCTTGTCGTGATCCTTCAGGATGTGGATCTGAAATACGGAGCCGAGGCCGGGGATGTGGGTCAGGGAGTTCTTGATGACGTTCAGCGCGTACAGACCCTCCTCTGAGCCCACCATCACTATCTGAAGAGGATGGGAAGATGGAAAAACAATCAGTACACTGCAGAGTCGTACACAGGCAGAGGCTAGATGAGTAATAGGATGGGATTGGTACAGGCTGAAAAGCACAGCGGTGAAAAGGCACTTCCGCGCTGAATGTGTGCCACTGAAAAGCACTTCAAGGACACTCAAGTCGTCATGCCAAATACAGTTCAACTGCTGATTAGTTGGCCTACGTGACCCAGTCTACATTGACCAACCAATCTCCTCCTCAGTACCTGATCAGTGAGGGGCAGGGTGCAGTTGATGTCTAGACGGTCATCCCCCTCCAGCTTCAGCAGAGAGTTTCCCAGCAGTTTCTGCATGGAGACAGGCAGGTTTAAGGAGGGACAGACACAAAGCTACCCCTTCTACCTACGTCAGTCTAGCCACAGGTCACGTACAAACCCTGGCAGTCTTTGTACATTTTCTTCTACTCAACGTTATCACACATTGTTTCAGAAGACATGGTCATGTCCCCCGTCCCCATTCAACTGGTCATTATCTGCTCTGATATGTCTGCAGGCACTGTAAAAGGGGAGCTGATTTGTGCCTCCCATACATTCCCATACATAGGGAAACAATGAAATGGTTCCCCAGGAACAACTGGAATGAAATTCCCAAAGACAGCTGTCAGCTGAAAAAACTAAAGGTGCGAATGCATAGAAGATAAATCTGAGTAAAGCATTTCCTGATCAAAAGGCCACAGGTCACAGAGACAATAACTTCCATGCTGCTCAATGCTTTTAAGCTCAAATATTTAAACATCAAGTAACCATGGCTTATATAGCCTTGCTTTCTGTTGTGATACAATACAAGCACAAGCACATAGCCTGCACACACACATGTCCCTCTTGATTTTTTGGAAAACATCACTCAGACAGAAAACCACACTGACACGGTATTCATGACGATGACAGGTGAGGCGAGGTGACGGGACGGTGTGATTTGGCAACAGTGAGGTGGGGAAGCCATGGGGTGGCAGCCGAACAGGTGTGGAGCTCCTGTGCCACATCGCAGACACCTGCACTGCAGATGTCTCTCCTGGGCATGTGCGTGTGTGTATGCACGTGTCTATAGCAAAGGAAACACCTACAGGGATACAAACTGGTGTTCAGAGGCCATTTTAAGAATGTTTCATTCACTATTTTTAAATACCAGGTAATAACTGCTGCTTGTGTGCAAGGGTGTGTTCTTGTGTGCGTGGGGTGAATGCGTGTGGGTATAGGGCTGTCACTTTTTTTGTTCAATAATTCTAAATTTTGAATATTTAATTAACGGTTTGAAGTTGTAGTGCTGTTGCAAGACGAAATGGACCTCAGAAGTCTTGTCATTCCCTTCAGGTTAGTTACCGTTCACACATGTAAGACGTTTGCTGTTAGTGTAACTTCTACCCGTTAGTGTAATAAATAGCATATTTTTTCATTTTGTACTGTTGTATATATCGCTGTAAATATCTTCATTGTTGTTACTGTTGCTGTTCTGGTTATTTCCTTATTCAAGTACTTTCTTTAAATGTATTTGCTGGCTAAATGTGGCTTTGACTAGCTTGAAAAGCCCTTCCCATGGAACCCACTAGTTGTGATGTAAATCACATCTGCAGCAGTGACACATCTGCAGCAGCTTGCCATCTGAAAAATAATCATTTTGGTGGCAAGGCGGCATTGGAATTCAGTGGATCCAGTACCATTTAGGAGAGAAATGTGTACAGATAAAACGGCAGTTTAAATCACTAACTGTGACAGGGACGGTTATGTGAAACTACCATTCATTTTCTCCATAGAGAAATTCTCATTTGATTTGGAAATCCACACATGGGTAAAGGTTTTTTGCTTTGCATTACGTCAGACTTCCAAGGCTCAGAAGGAGCCCAGCTGCAGTCTGTGCTCATCCATGTTGTGCTCAATATCAAACAGACCCATAAACACAAGCTATCTTATAGTTTGGTCTAGAGGATATATTTATTATATTTTTTATTTTTTGAGATTACAACAGTCACTGGCCAATCCTGCTAATCCCACTATTTCATCCTATTTCTGCAACAATTGTCATAATAAAATTATGAAAGACTTACTATATCTATTTGTGTAGGTATTGAGCGTTTCCACATTATGACAAAATTGTTATTTTTATGAGACCCTCAAGTGAATTAGTGTAAAACACAGAGGTTTTTGGAAAAGTGACAACCCTAGAGGGGGGGTGGAGCCAAGCAGCAGGCAGCCTCGTGCAGGTGGTTACCTGAACCAGAGGGGAAAGAATCATCTGTCTTTTGGAGACACCGCCCTATGAGCACAGCAAAACCAACAAGGACACGGAGAGCGAAAAGACATAAACATACACGCACAGCAAAACATCATGGAGAAGAACAGAGATGGAAACAGAGAGATAGAGAGAGAGACAGAGAGATAGACAGAGAAAGAGAGAGAAACAGACAATTAACACCACAGAGAAAGACACTGAAAGAACAAGACATTTTCACAGTTCCCTCTTCTATGATTCGACGTTGGACAGTTTGGAGAAATTATCGCACAGGTGAGAGAAGTAAGGCATGTGATCTTCGTGTGAACATAATGTGGGATGTGCTTGTCATATCTCTTGGCTGCTGACCTGACCTCATCAACATGGTCCTCATGACCACTCATAGGAGACACACAAAGCACTCCTCCTCCTCCTCCCTGTGGACTGGAGTTAGTCTATTTTTATATCATTTTTTAAAAACACTATCACACAAAGGTGTGAACATATTTATAAAAGTTTGTGCTACAGATGCAGTCTGCCTTTTGAGTGCATCAGAACAGTGGCAGCTTTGTGCTGTCAGGCTGTGATGTAGCACAGCCAGACTCTCAGTGCATGCTGGGACCAAGAGACAATCAAGTGAGGAAGCCGATGCACAGTAAATCACTTGAAGAAATGTCACAACTATAAACACAGTGCAGCCAACAGTGTATTCTCAGAGAGCTTTTCTTAAAAAGAAAAAGGAAAAAAAAAAACCACTGTGGCAGAGAGTCAAAATTGGCCTTTCACCACTCAATAAATAATAAAGGCACTTTCAGGCAGTGCCAAGAGGGGAAAGGGAGATAGGGATCAGAGATTTGTCCGCTGCGAGACGAGTTCCTTGCTATTTATTACACGTTCTAGTACCCGCTGAACTGGGAGGTGAGGAAGAAAGTGTTCAATCTGACGTCCTTTTAGCAAAGTGACCCTTCAGGAAGAACCCGCAGTGATAGGCTCTCCAGATGAAGGCCTGCAGTCTGAGGTCTGCTGGGAAGGTGGAGGACACACAGCGGTACTCACAGCGTCGGCTTCCGCCTTCTCCCGCGAGCCCCGCCCTCCGGCCACCACCGACTCCAGCACGGCCACCCAGCGCTGCTTGTCCGGGAAGCTGGGGGCCATGAAGTACATGGACTGGCCCGGCCAACAGGTGGTGTGGGGGTGCGACTCCAGCTTCAGCACGAAGGGGATGTCTGCAGACAACACATCCAATGAGGATCCAGCGCACAGGCACACTCGCACAAAGACACGTGAACACAGGCACACCCCCGAGCGCGCACAGCCACGGTATACAGTTGCGCACACACAGACACAAGTATGTGCATACACAAACACAGACAATCTAACACACAAACACAAAAACAAGCGAACACGCAAACATGACCAGGCACACATACACATAAGCAAACAGGACTTCACAAACAGACATGCACATAAACTCACATTCAGTATTGTGTAAATTCAATACTCTCAACAACACCGAGTGAATGGCCTTCGCGCAGGCCCTGAATAGGAGTGTGGGGACGGACAGCCCGGTCTTACCCGACTTGGCAGTGTTGGTCAGCTCAGATGCCCCGACGGCCCCGTGCACAGTCACTTCCCCGTCAGGCAAGCACAGCTCAAACTCCTCCTGCGGCTTCACCGAGTCTGAGAGGCACACAGTCCCACCGTCAGACAGGGGCAGAGCCTCTGCGCCTACTCATATTTGTTAAAGCACACCTTGGCCCTATTCATTTGAAAACATGTTTTTGAACCACAGTCAGCTGGACTAACTGAAAGTGAAATCCTAGAGCAGAGTTAGATGAGACATAACCAGCACAAGTGGAGAGCAATTGCTCTGTGCAGATATGTTGAGTGCCCTGCCAAACCTTCCCTAATACTGACTGGCATTTCTAAACATTGGGGTGAATTTAAAAGGGAACTTTAAATTCCCCTTTAAACGCCCAAAACACAGCTTTTTACGATAAAATGCCCACAGGTACACTGTCCCTGGCGCCAAATAAAATGTAGACATTCACCACAAGCAAATTTTTATAGATATCCATTTCCCATTCTGAAAAATTCTACCCAAGTGATGACAACCAAAACTAAAAAAAGAGAGTAATGGATTGTAGAAAATGGGGAGGCGAAGCATAGCAGAGTAAAAAATGTGCATTTCAGATGTGGACACAGCAAATGAGACATCTAATCAACCACAGCTTTGAATTAAAAAAAAAAAATCTTTCCAACAGTAGAGGGATCAATAAAATACAATAAAATATGTTCCCCTTTAAGATCACAACTGGTTGCTGCAACAAGCAGGTTTTAACGGGTTTGCTGCGTGGCCAGTGGAAGCCGTTGGTCATGCACAGTCTACGCTCGGTGTGTTTAGGTGGAGACGGCGCAGGACGGGGAGGCTGAACCTTCTCTGGGCTCCGTCTCGTAGATGGACACCTTGGTCCCGTCCAGCACCACGTACTTCCTCTCCCAGCCCTGCCCTCGCTTCCCATTCCTGCAGGACACACACAGCAGCCGTCAGACCAACCGGGACTCCGCCGAGGAGGGAGGGGCCACTCGTCAAGCCCCGCCTTTCTCAAACCCCGCCTCCCTTGCCACGAAATTAGAAATCACTAAGGCAATATACCTTAAGCAATGCTGAGGATCTTCACAGTAAATATAGTCTTAATATAGGCATGAATGGGCACTCGCATCCTGTTTGATGTGCCCAAAAGTGTTTAATATCTCAAAAAACCATTTTGATCATTGAGATCTTGTCTGGTCATCGTGTTCATTAAAAGCATTTTACAGGATCAAACTAAAAAAATGTTAACAAACTTGCTTTTTAAAATGTATAATGACCAGAACCAATGATCAAACAGCCCGCATGACAGCAAAGTAAAAAAAGCAGGGGAAAAGGGATAGTGATTATAATATAGCCGCAAGGATCTCTGTTTATACTGCATGCCCTGGAAGGCATTAGCAATTCTCTGTGAAAACACGATTCCTCTTATAGATCTTTGCAAAACTATCTTAGCCAATTAATTTCCACCGATGGCCCCATAGGAACAAAACAAACCCCAGTGTTAGGCCCCTCCCCTGGCCCTGGCCCCGCCCCCGAGCTCACCTGGGCTGCTTCATCCAGCCCTCCAGGCGCACGTGTCCGCTGGCCTCTTTGACCTGCAGGCCAGGCGAGTTGGCCTTGTCGCGGCACAGCGCCTCGGAGAAGTGCAAGGCGAGCTCGGCGGGCAGGCCGCACGTGGCTGGAAGGCAGGGGGAGCATTTTGGATGGCACAAAGCTCGACATTCTAAAGCAGGAGAGAAAACACCGTTAAACGCCACAGGGACGGAGGAGGGGGGGTCGCTCAGGCGGGGTGGTCACTGCAGTCCTGGGGGAGCAACACGGGGGGCGAAACACAAGAGAGTCAACAAAACAACAAGAGGGCACAATGAGCAATGAACAGTCCTTCAACGCAACTGAACACCAAATGTGGGATTTGAGAGAATATGCTGTAGATCAGAGGTCCTCTGTCTTATCCGGAAAGGGCTGGTGTGGGTGCAGGCGTTTGTGCCAACCAAGCAGTTACACACCAGATTCTACTAATCAACCAACAGAGTCTGCTTGGTTGGAACAAAAGCCTTCCCCCAGACTGGCCCTTTCTGGATAAGATTGAGGACCCCTGCTGCAGATGATACTCAAGCACCTTTAGACACATACTGTATCAAAATTCTCAAAACGGGACAACAGAGATTCTCAGAGGCACCATAATCCTTCTATCAAGGGTTTACAATCAACTACATACATACTGCATAACTAACTAACCACAGTCTCTATTGAACAAATAAATTGTAATCAAACGGACATCAAGGGTGTAAAACAGTGAACAGGAAGGAGGACATGATGGGGAGACGGCAGGGTCAGGTGACCGGGGTGGGCGGTACATACCTAGGCAGGTGGCTGCCTGCCGGCCGAAGTGCACGGTGTCCAGGCACACGGCGCACTTGCTGGCCCGCATGTTGAGGCCCACGGTGAAGCGGTGCGGGATGTTGTGGTGCATCCTCTCCTTCACGCGCCGCCCGTACTCTGCACACAGCCAATAGGGACAGCAGGAGAGCGCAGTGTTACTCCCGGCAACGGGCACGCCCACAACGGCTCCCCCCATCGGCAGCTATGCACCCGACAGCAGGCATAGTAACAGCCAAACCCACAGCGGCTACGCCCGCACACTACAAGCAGCCAATGAGAGAGTCTTATTCCACAACCAAGCAACCTTCAGCTTTAGGCACAGAAAACAGACACTAAGTTCACCTGTCACAAAAAGCCATCGCACTTCCCTTCTATACTTGAAAATCAATGTAAAAATGTAAAAAATAATAAATAAATAAAAACAAACAAACCAAAACGCTCAGCTTTCGATTCTGACAGACAAAACCACAAAGGATTTACAGAAACAATGTATACGCACCATTAAACGGATCACACACACGGCATTTATATCCTTTATCTGTAAAACCTGAGCTGTTTCCCTTCTCATCCATTTCTTATCCAGGTAATGAATGACACTCAAAGGCACTTGGAAGTCTAATACACAGGTGACTGCTAATGCTTTTGTTAGCTCGCACTTCTGTATCAGCGTGCTTTTTCTGACACTACAGCTGCGGTGACAAGCATCCCTGCTTTGTCTGGGAAACTCCTGAACAGCAATTTACAAAGGAAGACAAGTTAAAAAATATACACCAATGGGATATAATCAAAGACAAGGTGTTCTCAGCAGCACACAGAGGAAGAACTAAAGGAGAAAGAACAAAAAGAAAATCAAAAGGCGAAAAGAGATCCTGTCATCTTGGTTGAGGATCAGCGCTCTCCTTTGGGAGGGGCAGATGAGATTCATGCACAGGATGCATCAGGCAGGGAGCATGTGCTGGCTTTTGTGGGATGTCTCAGTTTAAGCCCAGGTCTTATTAAAGGAAAACAAATAATAAAGGAGAGCAGTTCCCCGGGGAATGGTCTGTGACCCGTGGTTGAACGGCAGCAAGCAGAGGTCTTTGGGAGAATGACTGCGGATATGATTCCAGGCAATTGCTTCAGATTTTCTGAACCTTGCACTCAGAAAAAAGATTTCGAAGACTCCACATTTACATACTGCAGGAAAGTGTTTTGTTCAACCGGTCCTATCTACGGTTAGGAACCAGTAAATGAACTGAAACCTTCATAGAGCATTATGGTAATTTCTCAACTCATTAAATTGCCAGTCCATTTCCAGAATTGGCTGAGATAAAATGGAACCGACCCCCCCAGTGCTGCTCTTATCTAATGAAAAAACACCTAAGACAGGAGGAGGTCAATAAAATCTAGATTCTGTGAACGTGAATGAAGAAACGAGTTAGACTGGATGAAGAAAATGCAACAAAACCTTTGCGTAAACATGAAATTACTTAAGATGCAGTGCTCCGGTTAACACAGGATTCAGCATTTTTTTTATCCACAGAAAAAGCCAAATTGCAGAAAAAAATACACCGCGACTAATAAACACAGATATTCCAAAAAAGAAAGAGATTACAACAGGCGATGACCCAGACTTGAACCACAACAAAATAATGACTCCTGTTTCTTTTAGATAATCGTCTTACGGTGTCTGACGTGTGTGTTGTTTATCGATCATATTTACACAGCTGTTGGCAGCATTGTGAGATGCACAGAGAAACAGTTAAATTGAATGAAAAGTTAAAAAAACGAGAAGTCACGTTCTAGCTAGCTTGCTCAACATGAGTAAAATAAAACAGAAATCTCTCCTAGGGTTTTAGCCTGTGGCAAAAATTTGTTTTGATCAGAACACCAAAACATTACTTGTAGCTTATTTCATAATAAAATTGTCATAATAAAATTAGGACATCGTGCCATTACATATTGGCATATATTGGCCAAAAGTGCGTAAGGCACAACTGCAAACTCCATACGGCCTTGACAGGTACAGTGATATATACATATCTGTCCATCAGACTGCCATGGTAAAATGAAAACCCAACATCTCTATAATAAGGCACTACAGCAGAATCCAGACACCTCTGGTTTCACTGGCTTCAATTACTGAATGAATGAACCTGTCAAATAATTTTCACTTCTACAGAGTCTTTATTTTTTCTGGTGCAGAGCTTCATAAATCCGGCTCATTGGCCCGGCTGCCAAATGGGGGAGGAGAGAGGAGGTGCTGGTGAGGGAAAGGAAACCGGGCCTCCTGCTGCCAGGGTGCTGTAAACTTACTTTCAAAGGTGACTCTCCTCCTCTCTGCAGAGTGTTAGAGGGGAGAGAGACAGGAGGAGTCACGAGAGAGGCACGAGAGAGACAGGAGGAGTCACGAAGGAGGCACGAGAGCTAGTGCGAGAGCTAGCGCGCGGTCGTCTGGCAGGAAGGCCACTGACGTAAAAGTGAACCTCACAGTGCACCCAACTGGACGCAGGACTCATTGCACAAAGCATACTCAGAGGGGCACACGATGCAGTGCACCCTGGGTACAAATACGATGCAGTGGGAAGCCAGGAAAGATAAAACTACGCAAGCCCATGAGTTCAGGATTACTGAGGTGTACTGCAATGAAAAACTGCTTTCATCTGGATGCCATCTTAGTCATATTTTCAGCCAAATGTAGGATAACAGTTTCAGAACAAAACATTTTATAGCATTCAGTGCAGGCCAGGGAGTCCAAGTCCTCTCAATATGCCCAGCCAGCAGGGCCGTCTCTAGTGTTACTGAGGAAAGGAAAAGGTCAGTTTTTTGTTGGCTTTGTGGCGCAGTTAATACAGTCACTTTGGGAGCACACACTGACCTGCATGCATGATTTGTTTCCTTTATAAGAATCATTCTGGCACCATGGGCTCCACACAAAACAGACCTTTAAAACTGCTCAATTATGTGCATACCAGGTTTTTGCTACAATTTAGAAAAAATAATAAGTACAAAGTCTTCTCAGCTTAAGTAGAAAGAAAGACCCCAGGCACTCTTTATGATCTGAATGAAAATGCCTTTTTTAGAGTGTGATGTACTGTAATAAAGGTATTTTAATTCACGTCAGAAAGAGAGCTCTGGTTAAGCTGGAAATAAAAACCCATCTCAAAAGGCATTTTTTTAAATGGATTCTTTCGCTGGTGCGTCCATGCAGCGCCGCTGCTATTATTTATGTAAAGCACACTGGGTTGCCTCTGTGTATGAAGTGTGCTATAGAAATACATTTTGATTGATTATCCTTCATAAAATAATAAAGTCTGTTAGACAGAAATGCTCTGAGACTACTGAGGAACACCAGTACCACCTGCACCTGAATAGCTGCTGTAGTAGCAGCCAGTGGGATGGAATTGGGGGTTGTGTGTACGCGTATGTGTGTGTGTATGTATCTGTATGTGTGTGCCTGCATGTGTGTGTCTGTGTGTGCGTGTGCGTGTGCGTGTGCGTGTGTGTGTCGGCGTGAGAGAGCGGGCCTGCAGGGACGCACCTTCAGGGGTGGCGTTTTCCTTCCTGCGGGCGGAGTTGGACGGGGCCAGGAGGCTGCTGGGATTGGGCTGGTGCTCGGGGGACTTGACGATGGCCGACATGATGATCTGCTGGCGAGCGGTGGCCGGGGTGGCGGGAGCGCCGTGCTCCACGGCCTTGAAGTGGGTCGCTGGAGAGGAGAGAGAGGAGAGGAAGAGAGAGATAATGGGAGACTTATTTCCCCCGCGCACTGGCAGGTTTAAAATGACCCCAGTCCCACCGGCTCACTCTGCTCTTTATTAGACTCTTATAGAGCAGCCCAGTGCTCAGTCTAGCGCACAGCAATACAGCTCATCAGCCGTTACTGCTGGGGAAAATAGAAAACACTCGTCTTCACAAGAGCAGCATTTTAGCTTTGCCAAGGGATCAGATACACTTATTCGGGGGAAAAATAAAAAAATCTAAAGGTTGTAAAGCATAAATTTAAAAGGTTCCTTCCGATGGGAGAGCAAAGCCTTATATACCCCAGAATGGGAGGAGTCGTAATGTTTTTTGAGCGACATCACATCACATTTTAACCAGTCACAGCAGCTGTAGAAAGCATAGTTCTATGATTCAGGTCCATGTGGCCTTTTGACTGACGGCACGTAGCCCCGCCCATGTCTCACCCTCCTCCCGCAGGGAGCGCAGCTCGATGCGCATCTTCTGCAGCGCCTCCTCCAGCTCGGAGCACCGCGCCCGCTCCTTGTCCAGCGCCGCCTTCATGTCGTTGTACTGCATGGGCACCTGGGGCTGGGCCTGGGCCTGGGCCGCGCTCATCAAGTCCTCCCGCCGCCGCCCGAATATGCCCTGCGCCACAGGAGCGGCCAATCAACACGGGGGGGAGAAGGTAACCAAGCAACCAGAACAACTGGCCAATAGGGAATACCGTCAGATGGAAGGCCAGATGGACCGGCGACTTTCAATCAAGGACGCAGAGCTTGCATGTGCCTGACAGGGTAGAATGCTTCACCCAAGGACGTCATGATGTCATCTCATACATTCTTTCACACTGTCACCTGACAGGGCTCTAAGACCTGCCTATTTGAAATTTGTCGACGTTGTTGACGAGCATCATGAACGCTACCGGGTTCTGGGTGGCAGTCCTCCAGTGCGGACATGTAACGACGAGAGAAGATATGGTCACTGAACAAACCCTCACCTTCTTCTTCTTGGAGGGTTGGTCCATCTTGGCCTGGAGAAAGTCGATGAGCTTGGTCTGCTGGGATATGGTGCCCTCCATCTTTACTTTCTCATGTGAGTACACGGCCTGTAGGGGGAGCCAGTGTGTAATCTGTGATTACAAGGCGATGGGGAACCCACTTTGAAATGTCATTATGTTCAAAATTATGTTCAGGGAATATTCCAGTTCTGAATCCAAAGGTATTCCAATGTGGAATATGAGTACTTGGACTCATTAAAATGTTTTAATTGGTGGGAGGTGGGGAGGAACCTCCCCCCTAAATAAGCTTCAATGACTTCTTTGATACGCAAGCTTTTACAAAAGCGTGTCTTCAAGCTTTGACAAACCACTTAGGCACTCACGTAATGGAAAACAGTCTGAAAAATGTAATACCAGCCAAGGACAACATGGACATGCAAAAGTGATGTTGGCATGTCTTCGTACCACACAGCAAATTAAATCTGAGCTTCTGCCAAAACAATCAGACCCCTTTTAAACAGTAAGCGGCAGCTGCTTCCATGCCCCTTTCTCCACTGCGATTACATCCGTGTCACGCAACATGACAGTTCTGCCTGAACATCGGACTGCAGAAGAGCAACAGGAAACAACTCTTCTGGTTGATTACATGTAGTTACCGAAAATGGCACTGCAGTTAATTTATTCATATCTTTGCAGCGTCCAATTAGTTATGCATGTACAAACATTTATGTGGTATTTATATGCTAATCTAAGATGTCACATAAATAATGCATAGTCCTATTATTGGTCTAATTTTGTTATTTCAAGAGAGCACAATGTGATGGGTCTAGCACTGCATGACAACAAACAGTCTTTACATTTTCATTTTGATTCAAAAGGACTTTGATCTTCACAAAGACACACAGCTGATGTAGTATTTCTTTCGAAAGCATTTGAGAGAAAGCATTGGAGCATAATTGCCAGATAGTTTTTCTCAGAGATATGTTCTAGATACACTACATGGCCAAAAGTACGTGGACACCTGACATTCAACATCTCATCCAAAATTATGGGCATTAATATAAAGTTGGTCAAGCCTTTGCTGCTATAACAACCTCCACTCTTCTGGGAAGGCTTTATACTAGATGTTGCAGCATTGCTGCAGGGATTAGCGATTGTGTGATTAGGCCTGGCTCGCAGTTGGCTTTCCAGCTGATCCCAAAGGTGTTAGATGGGGTTGAGGTCAGGGCTCTGTGCAGGCCAGTCAAGTTCTTCCACACCGTTCTATATGGACCTCACTGTGTGCCCAGGGGCATTGTCATACTGAATGAAAGGAGCAGGAAAGAGCTTTCCTTAAACTGTTGGGGAAGCACAGAATCATCTAGAATGTGATTATATGCTATAGCATTAAAATTGGACAACACTGGAACTAAGGGACCGAGCCCAAACCATGAAAAACACCCCCAGACCAGGAAGTGTCCAGATACTTTTGGTCATATAGGCTAAAAATTCAAATGCAACACTGAATATATAGTACATTACTGTGCCTAAATATTGAGAAGCAAGTTATCACTTCTAAGGTACAGCACACACTAAAATAGTGAAAGGTTTATGTGCCAGACAGAGCGCGGCATTGAGTCAAATAACCCTGCCATCCAAAAACAGGTCTTGGCAGCACAGAGAAATAACTTCACATTTAACTTTTAATGGGGGATTTAGAGAGGAAATTCAGAATTCCTCTGCAACTGAGCAGCCCTTAAGTCAAGACATCAGTTGACAGATAACCCATCCCATATGCATTCAACCTGGAACGCTGTTCATAACTCAAGATAAAATGAGGACGTTTCTTCAATTGTTCATCCTGTGGAATCTGGTTTAGAGAAGCGTCCTTACACTCAATGCGCTGGATCAAACTGTGCCCCCGGTACGAGGAGCCAGCAATGGAAAAAGGTAAGAGCACTAACCACATACGGCAAAAACACGTCAGTCTTCACCAGAAATGCATTTGCTTATTAATTCTCACTTGTCCACAAAAATGGCATAAACCAAAAGGCACTCAGGTACACAAGCAAAATATTTTTGTACCTTTTAGGTTGTGCAGCTGAGCACCTTTTGATTTTTTGGTATTTTTTGTCAGCATGTGAGCATGAATGGCAGTGGTTGAGCTGGAATGCTGCATTTTTGGAACGTAGGACATTTCTGCATCTTACACTAATTAATTTGCGTTCTGATAAAAATATCTATTTTAGTCATAATGTGCCAACTCACTGTAACAACACAAAACATGTATGGCGTTCATAATTTAATTATGACACTTGTAACAAAAGCGGGACGAAATAAGCTACAAGCAATGTTTTGCAAGCAAAGTTAATTTTTGCCACAAAAACAAGGCCTTGCAATATAATCTATTACCAGTTCCTAAATTCCAGTGGTTAATGGAACATTCAAAATGACGTAAAAGGACAACATTGGGCTTATGGAATCAGAGTTTGCGGAAATCAGTTGGCATAGCTGTACTGCGGTAGTGAAAGAATGAAAGGGTTTACTGTACAGCACAGTACATTGCAGTTTTTGTCTAAAGCAGCAAGCTTAAAATACCGAGACAAGTCCACAATTACAGCTGGTAACTGAGCATGACCACTGACTAAAGGAACTGACAAGACATGTTTGGTCAGAAAGTGAGAGGCCAATGCTTCCTTTCACCACAGCCTGCCCTGCTGCGAGTGGCTTTTTAATAAAGGCTGGAGAGGGGGGAGGCGCTTCTGCTGTGCCTTTCGCTATTCCCATTATTAAAAAATCTGTTCAAAAGCAGAACCGCCAAAGGCTAAATATAAACCCAGCATGCCTTGCCAAGTTAACTTGAGGACTGCCAGCTACAGTCGCTCCTCATGTTGTGTTTACTAACCTTTACAGCCTTTTAGCTGCACTGTGTGCTTTAAAGAGGCACAGTGCAATACTACCAGCATGAAGTGGACTGGACAGAGGAAAACAAGACTACTGTAAATGCACTAATACGACACTAGAACTTGGCATAAGAAAGGAAATAAAAGGAACCGTCGCCAGCACAGGAAATCAAGCCATCTCTGTCCTAGAACCGATAAAACCTGCCATTTACTTATGACCTAGATAGTGGACGGCTTCATTAAATATGATAAATAAACTGTTAATATAGCGTTTTTCATGAGGGGCACTCAAAGTGCTATCCAAATGAAGGTAAAACTCACAAATATAATAGCACTTATAGATTTATACTGTCTATCTAAATGTGAAGGAGCTGCTTATGCAGTGTTTTGCTAGGGGCTCGCTTGGGTGTGAAAGCATGTATGGAGAATGGCCCTCGCGTGGGACCATGGTGTTCAGTGGAGGCGGGGGGGGGGGGGGGGTTAGGCCACCTGGATGTTCTCCAGCTGGTACTCCAGATCGGTGCGCTCGGTCTTCAGCAGGTCGGTCTGGTCCAGGGCGTCCTGCAGGCCCTGCGTCAGGCGGAAGATGTGCGTCTTCTGCAGGTCCATCTGCTGCTGCAGCTTGCCTTGCTGTGGGGGGTAAAGCACAGGTGGGCCACCAGAGGGAGACATTCCCCAGAGGTTTCACCCTGAGGGACGTCTCCTGGTGCCTTCACAGCTTTCCACATCACATAGAACAGGGCTTCCCAAAATGGGCTACCAGATGGACCTCAGCAATGAAAATGCAAATGCAACCTATTTTCCCTTACATAAACCTTTATTCCATTAGTTAAATATTTAATACTTTCAGACAATATGAAGGGTCTATTTGCTCAAATGTAGTAACACTGTGATCAGTGCAAATATTAAATATTCATGTACAAGTAATACTGCGATCAATGAAAATATTAAATATTCATGTACAAGTGTACTAGCATGCAAGGTTTACATAGCCACCACATTACAGCCTTTGTAGTTGCTGGGCAAAGGTTTCAGAAGTTAACCAGTTTTATCGAGGATGGGGACTTTCAGTAAAAAAAGGGTCATTTAAGGGTCTTGAAATAAAAAAATGTGTCAGAACCTCTTACCAGGAATATCTTCCATTATGTCTGTGCAGGTGATGGACAGACTACTAGCTAGCGACAAACTGTATGACCACTGAATACCTAAATGAGGTGAGTGAAATCTTGGAGGCTAAGGCAGGCCCAGCGCTGGCTCACAGCGAGCGTGAACTCTCAGCGGTGGATTGGGGTCGTTAAGGTTTGACGGACACCTCGCCCCGCCCCGCCCTACCTCGTCCAGCAGCCTCTGCTTCAGCTCGCGCTCCGACTCCAGCTTCTGCTGCAGGCTGCGCGCGTTCATCTCCAGCATGGCGTGCTTCTTCTCCAGGTCGTTCAGCTGAGGGAGGGAACACGTTACAGAGCGCTCGGCTGACCAGCTGACCGACGGACAGACAGACGGACAGAAGAGCAGACTGACAGAAAGAGAGGCGGGTGGAGAGGGCGGACAGACGGACCGGCAGAGACGAAGGCAGACGGACAGACGGTAGGACAGGCGGGCAGTAAGAAATATAAGACGGACAGAGAGACAGACAAAAGCGCACGGACAAGCAGGAGGGCAGACCCACCGTGTCAGACAGGCTCTCGGCCTTCAGCTTCTGCTCCTTCAGGGACTGCTGCAGGGCCATGATCTCCGCCTTGTGCTCCTTCACGGCCAGCTCCACCGCCTGGCGGGACTCGGTACTGCGCTGGTCCGCGCGTAGCCTGCACACAGGACAGTCATTAGGATTCTGCCTGCATTCTTACAGCTGGTCTGCTGAGAGACCAGTATCTGTCCGTTCTGCTCTAACACGTAGTACAGAAATCTGTTAATGCGGACCCTGGGTGCTTTATGTCTTGGGAAGGTCATGGACGTGTAAATCACATACTGAACTTTTCAGTGTCTCTGCTGGGTCAGAGAATGTATGTGTGTGTGTGTGTGTGTGTGTGTGCACGTGTGAGTCTACCCAGACATTTATTAGAATAAATAAACTAAAACACAAACTAAAACAAAAGAAAACCCACAGAGTTTACCAAACAAAAAGGATCTTCACAAACACCTAAACCACAAAGCAAACCACAAGCTACACCACAAAGAAACCCAAAGAAGATCTCACAGCTCATATGACTGGCTTATGACTCCACATAAACACAAAGATACAACACCGCCACTGCACCACCCAGAAGCAAAGCGTAAGTTGAGTTGCTGCCTCTACTGCTGGTGCTTTGTTGGTCATAGGGGTGCAGGTGTGTAGATGCAATGGCTTAGGTATTTTTAGGGCACTATACCTTGCATGTTGGATGTGCGTGTAGTGTGTGTATTGGGATGTGTGTGACGTGTATTTGTATGTGTGTGTATGTGCGTGTGTTTTGTGTGTGGTGTGTGTGTGTGTGTGTGTTTGTGTGCGTGTGTGTATCATGTGCATGTATGTGTGTTTTGTGTGTTGCGTGTATGTGTGTGTGTGTGTTGGTGTGTTTGTGCGTGTATTGTGTGTGTGTGTGTGTGTGTGTATGCATGTGTGAGTGTGCGTGCGTGTGTGTGCGTGTACGCATGTACATTACCGGTTCTGCTTCTCATTGTCCAGCAGTCTCTGCATGTCGCGGGTCCTCTTCTCGGCCTGGCCCTTCTCATCCTCCAGGGTGCCCCTCCAGGCCTCCCACTGCCGCTCCTTCTCCAGCAGCTCGTCATTCAGCGTCTCCAGCTCCAGCACCTGCTCCTCCAGCATGGTGCAGGTGGTCTTCAGGGTCTCAATGTTCTGAGCAGAGGAGCAGAACAGGGGCTCAACACAAACTCATCTCAGCCGGAATGCACTACTCTAATCTGGAACAGCGATACACACACTGTATCTGATACTCCCTGAGCTTATTACAACTGCTCCACTCAAATAAAGATAAATGTGACATATCAGTGGTAATAAGAGCTAGCTTGTAACATAAACAGGGATGTGGTAGGGGCTATTACTTGGCACACAGTCATTTTGAGACTTTGAGCATATGGTTAACAGAAGTCAAAAACATAAAGAGGTGAACTTTAACCGCTCCAAAATTTGCTCCCAGCAAAAATAAATATGTATATTTTGAATTACCCGGTCATGAGAGCACATTTTAAAAACTCATAATTCCCTGCTTTCTCAGAAACTTTTTGACCGATGTGAATCGTGAGAACAGGCTGCGCGCGGTTTAGAGCTGCTTCCTGCTGGCCGGCGGGCAGCCTGAGCCGGGAGACGGGGAGCGAGCGGAGAGACGCCGGGCCCCTCCAAATATAGCAGCAGTACCTGCGAAGGCCGCACACACTCCAGGGTGAAACAACCTGAGGGTGAGGATGATGACACATCTCTCCCACACCCTCGTCTGCATCCCAGCTCTCCGGCTTACACCCCCCCCCCTCGCACCCGCCCCCGTTATGCAACTGTGAGGACAGGGAGACTGCGCACCCCACCGCCGCCCACGGGCGCTCTCCCTCCCACAGGACCGCTGCCTCTCCGCTCGCAGTCCTCACGCTGCACAAACACACCTCAACATCTCTGCCGCTATTTCATCAAAAACACTCCAGCCTCTCTCTCTGTGCTGTTTTTTTCCCCCCCTTTATTCAGACAGGGGGGAAGCAGAGAGGGAAACGGATAGAGGGGGGTTCGCAGTACACAAAGTACCACCGTGGGGAACTGAACCCGGGCTGCACAGGGAGAGTCGTATATTACATTCAACATCGCTGTCTCTGCGTGTAACACCCTCTGTTTGCAGACTGTTGCACGTTGGCGGGGTGTGTGTGTGTGTGTCCATGACGACGTGTCTCACACTCGCTCTTGTTGCTCATTGTGCCTGCGGGGTTTTCTTCACCTGTTCTGGCTTGATGGGACGCTGCTACCCGCCGTCTCTGGACCGCAGTTTGGTCTGTAATGAGCGCGTGCGGTCCGGCGCTTCCCTCACCTGCTTCTGGTTGTTGAGGTGCATCTCGCGGTCGGCCACCTCCCTGCGCAGCCGGTCCACGTCCTGCCGCAGCTGCAGCCGGTCCTCGCTCTCGTCCGAGGCCTCGTCCAGCTGCTTGGACAGGTAGAAGTTCTGCCGGTTCAGCTCGGCGTTCTCCTGGGTCAGCTGGGTCAGCTGCTCCTCCAGGTCAGTGATCACCTGGGGGGGTCAGCGAGCGGAGCACGAAGTTAATAACGCAGCGAAACTCCAACACAGGGCATTCTGGTCCTGTCAGAATGACCACTGATCTTCTGCACAAGCAGGAGCTAAGGGGGTATAACACAAAAAGCTTTCCCGGGCACTAGCAGGTCCATGGGGCCAATGAGTATTGATGGTGCGTGTGTGGGACAAGGGTCCCTCAATCTAATCTCTAGACCCGTCCCTGTGTACAAGAACACACATCGCAGCTTCTGCATAACGTTTACTCTCCAACCATTCAGTAACACAATTTTCAGAGGTTGACTTCGAACATGCTTTCCTCCCACGTCTGTTTTAAATGTTTATGATGTGTTAACCTCTCCAACGTATGTCCCAGCACAAGATTTACTGCACACAGATAGCATCTAGACCAAGCATGCTAATGTCTTTGGCACTGTAGCGTCATCAGTTCTCACTATACCATCTATCCCACAGCACATGATCGCTGTCTCATTGGTCTAAACAGCCTCAGGCAGTGAACAGTGAAGAAAACATACTTCAAAACAAGGTCCTTAGGCCTTGTACATGGCCCTAATTTGGCCTGTTCTGACTATTTCTCCCTTATCGAGCAAGGGAACGCTCAAATTCTATCATGTGCCCAGTGTTCTTTTGAAGTCACAAGCTGTTATTTAGAGGAAGGGGATTATGGGCAAGGATTTAAAAAATGAAAAGCTCTAAAGCATATCAAATCCAAATCTTCCACACTCTCTCTCACTCTCACACACACACACACACACACACACGTTATGTTTATCTGGCATACTGGCAACATACGTATCAAACATGGCCACACATTTATTGACTGGCTTAACTGTAAACCAAGTCTGTTCCTGTTCCATAAACTCCCATGAATTTCCCTTGAAAGGCAGGATACTGCGGCATGCTATGAGAGCGCTTGATTGATTGCAAAGAATGAAGCTTTACAAATGCCACTTAACACTCAACAAATCTTCCTGAACACTCCATATCATCCCACAGTGTAAAGGATATTGAGCTCAGTCAAGCAAACGCGAATCTGTAATCATAATTCGTCTATTTCCACAGGCAAATGACTTCCTCTTGTATTTCAACTGGAGTACATCCTTGAATGCCAATACATATGCAGGCTTTTCCCCATTGCTATTTCTCTGCTTCTGAATTTCATCCAAAAGACCCATCTTGTCTGTGGAACTGGTATCAACAGGCCATCTGTACACCAGCATTGGCCTAAATGGTTCCATGCTATAGCTGTCTCTACAGCAGTTCCATACCAAAGGTTTGCAAACGGGACTCTGAGGTTGTGGACTCTGAGGAAGATGCTTGTCGAAACGTCAGTCACCCCCCTGCAATAAATGTCTTACTTCGGGTAGTTTATTTGAAGTGCCCAGGTAAAAAGCCTTGCTTACATGTATATATTGTCCTCTACTGTCGAGCACCTAAAAACTACCTTTTCATTGGAAACTTGGCTGAAGCGCGTTGGACTTTACTTTTGGGTTTGCAAACGGGACACATAAAAAATCATCCGACTCAACTTCCAGCAAAGTAATTCAATGAAAGTTAAATGAACAGAAATTTCTCAGATGTGCTTTGGATTTAAAAGCCTTGGCAGAGCCTTCTGGGAACAGTGCACCCTTGAGCAAGGCTCAACTGGGCTCAACTGAAACGGTTTCGGTGAACAGCCGATGCTGTTAGTCACCCTGCGTAATGACATTTGCTACACACATAAACACTGAAGGCTGCCAGCCAGCCCTGTGTACAGGTGTCCGAGCTCTCCGGGTGAGTGTGAATGTTGGCCTGTGCCACGGATTGTGAGCGACCAGACAGAGGACCGGAACCAGGGAGCGGCTCCAGAGCTACAGAGGGCAGGAAGCGCAATCCCTAAACAGAGCAGCGGCTCCCTCATTGAGCCGCTCTGCCCTGCGCATTTCACCCGTTAACGGCACGGTTTAAAAAGACCCGTTTTTAGAGAGACAGTGATATCAGACTGCCTGCAAAATCCAAACCCTTCATATCATTCTCAGTGACAATGGGCGGACATATCGGCACAGACGAGAGCACTAGCCATCAGCAGGAGAGCAGCTGCACAGGGATGGCAGTGAAATGTGAGTGTGGGTGTGTTTATGTGTGTGTGTGTTTGTGTGTGTATGCTTGTGTGTGCGTGTGTGTGTATTGTGTTTATGCATGTGCGTGTGTGTATGTGTTTATGTGTGTGTGTGTGTGTGTGTGTGTGTGTATTGTGTTTATGTGTGTGTGTGTGTGTGTATGTGTTTATGTGTGTGTGTGTATGCTTGTGTGTGTATGTGTATGTGTGTGTGTGTGTGTGTGCGTGTGTGTGTGTGTATTGTCTTTATGCATGTGTGTGTGTGTGAGACAGTGTGTGTATGTGTTTATGTGTGTGTGTGTGTGTGTGTGTGTGTGTGTGTGTGTATGTGGGGTGAAGGGAGGACTGTTTATTTTCTGTCCAGCAATCAGCAGCCCTTTCGAAAGCTCCCAGAGGGACTGTATCCTGGACTGCCAGAAGCTCGCTCAGGTCAGCAATAAGCTGTCCAATTTCCTCCCTCATCCTCAGTCACACAGTACTGTACTCACATACACCATGCCGGCTCATAGTCTTTCACAGCTGTACTAATGGGGAAACATTAGTGCAGCACCAGCAGTGCACTGAACTGTGGGTGTGCATAAAATTTTAACTGTGAAGCAGACCCAGGTTCAGGAGGGTACAGTGAAACTGGTGCTAACAAACAATTGCTTTGGTTGGGGATTACAGCAAATAAAGTTCAAAGAAGCTAAAAATAACAACCATGGAACAAAACAAAAAATGACAACGACTACAAAAGCCTGAGTGCACAAGATGGGTGATAAATAAGAGAATAAAATGCTGACAAATCTCTCAGTCTGTTCATTGCATCGCGAATGGCTGCCCGGCCCGGAGGTTGGGCATCAGCAGTGCTGCGAACGCACTTTCACAGCAGCTTGCGAGTGGGAGTGAGCTGAAAGTGGGGCAGGGAGCGGAGATGAAACAGCTCCATGTTACTGGACAACTGAGCCGCGTCCAGGCAGTGATTCAGACAAACGGACTTAAGAGGATATGTAATTCTCAAAATGCGATAGCTACCGGCCCTCGCACGGGAACGCAAACCAGGGGGATATTCTGGGTCACTTTCGCCCGTCCAATCACCCAAAATCCATGGAATGTGGAGTGAT